>NC_092713.1:264151456-264460602 GCF_047496885.1 Scyliorhinus torazame | reverse complement strand
CGTCTCCTCCACCCCCATTAATTCTTTGTAGATGTCCAAGATGCTCCCCTCCCCCACCCATCCCCTAGACACTACCTTATCTTAAATCCCTCTTAGTGGCAGGAGTGGGAAGGATGGTACCTGCCGGCGCAGAAAGTCACGCAGCTGTAGATATCTGAAATCATTCGCTGCTGTTAGCCCAAACTTCTCCTCCAGTGCCCTTAGGCTAGGAAAGCTCCCTTCCAGAAACAGGTCCCCCATCTTCTCAATCCCCGCCCTTTGCCATACCCAAAATCCCCTATCTAAGCTTCCCAGAGTGAACCGATGATTGTCGCATATTGGGGACCAAACCGACGCCCTCACTGCACCAACAGATCTCCTCCACTGATCCCAGATCCTCAGGGCCGCCACCACCACGGGACTGGTGGAATATCTTGCCGACAGGAATGGCAATGGTGCCGTTATCAGCGCCCCTAAGCTGGTGCCCCTGCATGAGGCCGCTTCCATCCGCTCCCAAGCCACCCCCGTTCCCATCACTCACTTCCTAATCAGCGCAATATTGGCCGCCCAGTAATAATGACTAAAATTTGGCAGGGCAAGCCCCCCCCCTCCCCCAATTCCTCTCGAGCATCACCTTTTTCACCCGTGGGGACTTACCCGCCCAAACAAAGCCCAAAATGATTTTGTTGATCCTCTTAAAAAAAGACTGCGGTATGAAAATCAGGAGGCATTGGAAGACAAATAAAAATCTCGGCACTATCGTCACCTTTACCGTCTGCACCCTCCCCGCCAATGATAGCGGGAGCGCATCCCATCTCCTATAGATATGTCAGGAATAAACAAATGACTAGGGTAAGAGTAGGGCCAGTCAAGGACAGTCGTGGGAAGTTGTGCTTGGAGTCCGAGGAGATAGGAGAGGTGCTAAATGAATATTTTTCATCAGCATTCACACAGGAAAAAGACAATGTTGTCGAGGAGAATACTGAGATTCAGGCTACTAGACTAGAAGGGCTTGAGGTAAATAAGGAGGACGTGTTAGCAATTCTGGAAAGTGTGAAAATAGATAAGTCCCCTGGGCCGGATGGGATTTATCCTAGGATTCTCTGGGAAGCTAGGGAGGAGATTGCTGAGCCTTTGATCTTTAAGTCATCTTTGTCTACAGGAATAGTGCCAGAAGACTGGAGGATAGCAAATGTTGTCCCCTTGTTCAAGAAGGGGAGTAGAGACAACCCCGGTAACTATAGACCAGTGAGCCTTACTTCTGTTGTGGGCAAAATCTTGGAAAGGTTTATAAGAGATAGGATGTATAATCATCTGGAAAGGAACAATTTGATTAGAGATAGTCAACACGGTTTTGTGAAGGGTAGGTTGTGCCTTACAAACCTTATTGAGTTCTTTGAGAAGGTGATCAAACAGGTGGATGAGGGTAAAGCAGTTGATGTGTATATGGATTTCAGTTCAGCGTTTGAGAAGGTTCCCCACGGTAGGCTACTGCAGAAAATACGGAGGCATGGGATTCAGGGAGATTTAGCAGTTTGGATCAGAAATTGGCTAGCTGGAAGACGACAAAGGGTGGTAGTTGATGGGAAATGTTCAGACTGGAGTCCAGTTACTAGTGGTGTACCAGAAGGATCTGTTTTGGGGCCACTGCTGTTTGTAATTTTTATAAATGGCCTGGAGGAGGGCGTAGAAGGATGGGTGAGTAAATTTGCAGATGACACGAAAGTCGGTGGAGTTGTGGACAGTGCGGAAGGATGTTACAAGTTACAGAGGGACATAGATAAGCTGCAGCGCTGGGCTGAGAGGTGGCAAATGGAGTTTAATGCAGAAAAGTGTGAGGTGATTCATTTTGGAAGGAATAACAGGAAGACAGAGTACTGGGCTAATGGTAAGATTCTTGGCAGTGTGGATGAGCAGAGAGATCTCGGTGTCTATGTACATAAATCCCTGAAAGTTGCCACCCAGGTTGAGAGCGTTGTTAAGAAGGCGTACTGTGTGTTAGCTTTTATTGGTAGAGGGATTGAGTTTCGGAGCCATGAGGTCATGCTGCAGCTGTACAAATAGTGCGGCCGCATTTGGACTATTGCGTGCAATTCTGGTCGCCGCATTATAGGAAGGATGTGGAAGCATTGGAAAGGGTGCAGAGGAGATTTACCAGAATGTTGCCTGGTATGGGGGGAAGATCTTATGAGGAAAGGCTGAGGGACGTGAGGCTGTTTTCGTTAGCGAGAAGAAGGTTAAGAGGTGACTTAATTGAGGCATACAAGATGAGCAGAGGATTGGATAGGGTGGACAGTGAGAGCCTTTTTCCTCGGATGGTGATGTCTAGCATGAGGGGACATAGCTTTAAATTGAGGGGAGATAGATAAAAGACAGATGTCAGAGGTAGGTTCTTTACTCAGAGAGTAGCAAGGGCGTGGAATGCCCTACCTGCAACAGTAGTGGACTCGCCAACACTAAGGGCATTCAAATGGTCATTGGATAGGCATATGGACGATAAGGGAATAGTGTAGATGGGCTTTAGAGTGGTTTCCCAGGTCGGCCCAACATCGAGGGCCGAAGGGCCTGTACTGCGCTGTAATGTTCTATGTTCTATGAAACTCGCCCCTCATCTGCTCAACCAGCCGGGACAAGTTCAACTTGTGTAACCGGCCTCAGTCGCACGCCACTTGTATCTCCAGAAATCTAAAGTTGTCCCTCACTAACCTGAACGGTAGCTCCCCTAGCCGACCCTCCTGGCCTCTTGCCTGGACTACATACAGCTCACTCTTTGTCATATTCAGTTTGTATCCTGAAAACCGGCCAAATTCCCCCAGAATCGTCATAATCTCCCTCATCCCTGCCCCTGGATCCGCCACAATAGGAGTAAATCATCCGCATACAGCGATACCCTATGCTCCACCCCCTCCCCACGAACCAGCCCTTTCCAACCCCTCGAAACTCTCAGAGCAATTGCCAGTGGCTCTACCGCCAGCACAAACAGCAGCGGGGAGAGGGGACATCACTGTCTTGTCCCCCGGTACAGCCTAAAATAGTCCGAGGTCGTCTTGTTTGTCCTGACACTAGCTTCTGGGGCCTGGTACAACAGTCTGACCCAATCAATAAAGCCCCTACCAAGCCCAAACCGTCCCAGCACCTCCCATAGATAGTCCCACTCTACCCGGTCGAACATCTTCTCCACATCCATGGCCACAACTACCTCCGGGGGCATCATAATCACGTTAAGCAACCTTCTAATATTGGCCACCAACTGTCTACCCTTGACAAATCCGGTTTGGTCCTCCATAATCACCCCCGGCACACAATCTTCAATCCTGGAGGCCAACACTTTGGCCAGCAGCTTAGCGTCGCCATTTGCCATCTTAATCACCCGATGACAAGGTGTGACAGGCACTAAAGAAGTATGTGTACATGGCACAAACACATTGGTCATGGCTCTCAGGCTGAAAAGCTGCTTGGTACAGTACATCATTTGTATTATAACAACGATCATACAAACAACAAGAGAGGTTTCTTTTGTACATTAAAAGAAAGGAAGCCTAGCCAAGGTATGACAATTATAAACACCAACTGAAAGTGCAATTAATGCATTGGGTTTTAAGAAGGTTTTAAAAGCCAAAGAACAAAATCTCCAGTTTCGGAATCGCTGTTGCAGAAGCCCTAACAAATGACAAATAAAAACACCACAATGGTTTCAGGGCCTTTCCCCACAATGAACACGACAAATTCAGGTATTTGTGATAAATCTAAATTCAACCACTAGGGTTTTTGTTTACTCTTTCGGTGCACCACTGAACGTATTTGTTCAGTAGATCTCATTTACATTTGTTTAGTGGCAAAAGTTTGAGTCACTTTCCTCCTTTGCTCCATCCCCTGCACTACCTCAGTTAACGCACCAAGAAATGAGTTATCTTAGTAAGATGTTTTCCACACTTGAAGAAACTACAGAAAACATCAACAGGTTTACAGGGTACAACATACCTGGTTCAGTTCTTCATCATTTGCAATAGCCAATAGAATGTGCCTGGGAGTAACTCTTCCCTTCTTGTTATCCCGTGCGGCATTACCAGCCAATTCTAAAATTTCAGCTGAAAGATGATGAATTTGTTTCAGTTATCATGGCCAATGGAGTAATCTTGCTCAAAATTTTGAATAAAGAAATATTTGTGTACGTGAGCATTAGCATTTAGAAGGCTCATATATAGTACGCGCATCTCACTCAGTGAAAAGTAATTAACTGATTTTCCCACCATAAGACTCAATTATCCTCACATGTGCATGTTAACAAGATTAGAAACTACAGATGTCTCCATATCAATGCAGTAAATGAACTGTAGCCTTGCTGAAAGGAAGTAAAACGGAAACTGAAAATCCAAACTTCTGTTCAACAAATTTGAAGTTGCTTTTAATCCAATTTGTCAATACACAGGTTTCAAAACTAAAGGCCTATCATTATCCACTCAGCAACTGCTATTTAAAACTCTCCTTAATAAGGTTACAATTTACACAATATGATGAAATTAAGATCTACCCCATAATCCTATTTCACACACAATTAATTCTATTAATTCACATTGAAGCTCAGTGTAACTTTTGGTGACATTGTTGAGACAAGACAAATAATACATTTTCGGGGGGTTGGCAGGTTTGATCTCGCACTCTTGTTCTTTTAAACCTGAAATTAACTGGTGAACCTTCATTACTGGAAAAAGGGTGCTCATTTTTAAACTTAAAAGGAAGTCCAGAAAAAAAACTAAGTTGTAAACTCCAAACATCAGCATTGAGCATTGGGCTCCAAAGGTCCACCACATTTTAGTTGCAGGTTAAGGATTCCTCACGATGGGCCAAAGGGCCTCTAATGTGCTGTGAACCGCTATGACCTCTTGGCTCAGACACATTCACTGACAGCAGTGTGGCTCAGTGTCTCGTGTGGCCCAGTGTCTCATTTAACAGCTAGTGGCCAGGGTGGCAGTCGCTAGATTCAAACTAGATTTAAGCAACTTTTAAAAAATTATCCATTGTATCTAGACAGCACATCAATGAAGTGAATGGAGGAATGCAGTTGAAATGGGTTTTCTAATTCTACCAAAGGAAACATATTACGATCCCACACCAGACCCAACAGTGGTGAGGATACTGGGCCGAAACCCCAATATTTTAGTTTATTTTGTAAGACTGTGCAGAAAGAATAATTCGCTCCAGGAGGGATTGCACTAAAAAATAGGGATTTGGTATTTTTAAAACAAAACTTCATTGTTAACATAGTATTAAAATCTTTAATCTCACACCTGAAAAGAGCTTACAATTACCCATTGAACAATACCACTACATGCAGTAAATACAATACTGTTAGTTATTATCTCTGTTCCCAATTACACAACAAAGAAAGGAAAAACATACAACTCTCAATCCATCCAACATCCCAATGGCACAGTTTGGGATTGCTTTTCAGAACAGATTTGACTCCTGTTAGAACCCTTGCAGACTGGGGCTGGGTGTCTTCAAAAAGATGTTTCAACTGGTTTATTTCAGCTTTCCCCTTGTTTTCTGCAAGTCTGCAGTGCTTTAAATACTATTATTTTTTTAAACTTTTAAAAAACTTTTAAAAAAACTCTCCTACTGTGAGAGCAAAGGACCTTACTGGTGGATTCAGCGTCAGCCAGATCAGAACTCAACTCAAAATCTTTCTTAAAATGTCTGAATACCCGCTCCACCCAGCAATTACATCATCTCCCCAAGCTGAAATCAAATTAACTCCCCTGGCTGAAAACACATTAACTCCCCAGGGTTACCGCCCAGTCAAACAACAGTGCATTAGCCCAGGCTTTTATGATGGTCAATTTCACCTCTGACTCCTAAAAGCTTTCTGGTCTTGCAAAACAAGATTCTTTTTAAAAACATGTCGACTGCAGCCAAACACACAAACCCAGGCTTTTATCCCTTAAATTACCAAATGTCTATAATCCAATATATCTAAAATCCTACATTCGTCACAAACCTCCCAAATGGAGGGAGGGCCATCCCAACATGGTTCTCCTTTATTTTCCTGACCATCCCGCACACCATCTCTACTCCCAATTAGGGCTGGAAAATTCAGTCCTAAGACTTTGAGAATGCTGCACCAAAATTTAATAATCATAGATTCCCCAGTGCAGAAGACGACTATTCGGCCCGTCAGGTCTGCAATGATCCTCTGAAAGAGCTCTCCACTTTGCCCACTCCCCCACCAGTAACTGCTTAACCTAACCTGCACATCTCTGGGCTCTAAGGGGCAATTTAGAATGACCAATCCAACAAAGCTGCACATTTTTGGACTATGGGAGGAAACCGGAGCACCCGGAGGAAACCCATGCAGACAGGAGGAGACCCACTTAGACAATGACAGGGTGATAATCACAGACAGTCACCCAAGGCCGGAATTGGACCCATGCCCCTGGTGCTATCAGACAGCAGTACTAACCACTGTGCCACTGTGCCAATAATTAAACCACAAAAGGAAACTATACCAAAATAAATTAGCGCTGTTCCTAATTTCTTGGCATTCTATACCAGCAATCATTCGCACAGATTATGCTTTTAAGTTCCACCATCACTGTTGAAATTTGGCTGAATATCTAGGATTATTTGACATGGAGTTGGATTCTCCACTGTCAGGGTTCTCCGTTTTGCCGGCAGCTCACCCACGCCCGGGGATTCCTCGACGACGTGAGGCTGCCCACAATGGGAAATTCCATTGCCCGGCTGGCGGGACGGAGAATCCCACCCATTATCTTTGATCTCCATCGAATGCTTGGTTTAAACACGGTTTTCACTCTAGTTCTTTTGTAAACCTGGAAGGCTTTTTGACTCACCAGTCAGATACTCTAGAACTGCAGCCATGTACACTGGAGCACCGACACCAATTCTGTATTTAGGGTGCCCTTTCTTTATATAACGTAACATTCTTCCTACAGGGAAAATAACCCCAGCTTTTGCAGACCGAGAAATCTTGGTCGTTTTCTTCTTTCCACCTCTGCTGGACATGATGATCACAAAGACCTATACACAGTTAAAAAAGAGCACTGTCGTCAAAAGTTGCTTCAAGTCAGTAAACAATCAAAACTCAAATCTACAATTGCTAGCTGCCAGATGTGAAGTAAAGTTTTCATGTTAGTTAACGTTAATCAAAATGTATAAGAACTTAGTTTTAAGTTCTGTCACCGAAGTAAACAAAGTCTGGTAACCAAATAATATTTCCTGCATAAATGAAAAGTCACCAAAGATGAACTATTTTTTAAAAAATCACAAGTCTTTCAGATATTCCAGGGTAATACATTATAAAGTGTAGAAAACCTGCAGCCGACTTCATAATTCCAATTCTCCTCCCACATCTGGTGCTGCACTAAGACAGACTTTTGTCTGTTTCCATAGTGAGTAATACCTGGAACAGGTCTCTATTCTGCCACCAGTAGCTTATAGCTTGAGGGGCACCACTCCACATCAAGCTTGGCTGAAGAGAAGTTTCTCCCACTCTTACTGCCAGCCATTGGTGTGTATGGAAGGATTTGCAGGTTGACACTCAACCTGTTTGAGCACAACATCCTTGGTCATCAAGTCCTGGAATGAGACTCGAACTCGGAGCCTCTGGCTCAGAGGCAGGAATGCTACCCACTGTGACACAAGATTTCCATAGCAGCAGGCCACCATTTTAAGCAATGTGACTAGAGGTAATTGGGTGAAATAGGGAAAACTTCCAGCCAGGCCTTTCATTTTTTTCTGGATTTAGACATCAATAGTTAGACATTCCGAATGTTTGTAGTCTCAAAGTCAACCAGTCACACCACTGAAGATATAGTGGAGGTTGGGGGGGTGGGGGGGGGGGGGGGGGGGAGATGACGTCGTATCTGCCTAAATTGCCTGCTGCTTCTCTGCAACTTAATGGCTCAATTTTGCCGAAAAAGATTGTGTTGTATGATGTAGCCAATTATTAACATGTAAGTCAATCAGCAACTGGTGGCGAGGTAGAGATAACACTTGTGAATGACATTACAAGTTGCAGGGTGATTTGAGAAACACCATGATAAATTAAAAAAACGTTTAAAAAAATTAACGATTGAAAAATAAACAGAGGATGAATTTTTTAAAAATTGGTTCATATTTGTTTGCATCCCTAACAAGCCTAGCATTTATTGCCCATTCACAATTACTCCTGAGAACATGGTGATGACTGCACACCTGAACCACTGCAATCTATGCCAAGTTGGTACACCCAAGTTATGTTCGGTTAGCAGTTCCCAGATTTTGAGGACTGTGGGGGGGCTGGATGAGTTGACAAAAATATAGAGCGGTGTAGTTACCAATGGAATGAAACGCAAGGACACGAACATTGAATATGAGGAACTAGTAACTACAAATTCCAACCCACAGAATTGGGAGTAATCTAAATTTGGTGTGGAGTAGGATTTGGCAGCAAAGTTGAAGTTTAAATGGAAGTCTAGCAGGGAAATCAATGGAGTAATCAGACTGGAAGGTGACGAGGTTATGAATATAACTGGTTCAGGAGTAGAATGTCAATGTATTTATTAACTGTGTTGAAGGTTGTTTGGCTAAAAATGGGTCACTGACCTGTTCATATGGAGCTTGTTGACTAATGGAAAAAAATGAACTCAGCTGCGATTCTCCAACATCCGTTTTGTCACAAAGAACTCAGCTCTATGACTATGAGCTACCATTTTCTCTCAACACAACTGAACTCATACTATCTATCTTTCTTTGTTAAAGGCCAAGTCAAGAGTGAACCTGCTGTTTTGTTCCACTGTCACTGCTTTTATGCACAATCTGGCACCAAGCAAACTTACAACCTAAAACAAAATGCTGGCAAGGCCCAGAAACACTTCCTTGCCACCTGCCTTAGGATATCCTGCAGTCCACATGGGTTTGTCACTGGCTGCACAAAAATCCGTAAATCAGGAATTAGCCGGCCAAAGACCATTGCAACGAGCATTGATATAACACCTTTAACATGGTAAAACATCCCAAGGTGCTTCACAATGTTGCTAAACGCAGTTTGAAACTAAGCCACACAAGGGGATACCAGGACAAGTGACCAAAAGCTTGGTTAAAGGAGCAGTGTTTAAGGAATGTCTGAAAAAGGAGATAATAAGGCAAAAAGGTTTAAGGAAGGAATTCCAGAGCTTAGGGCCTAGACCAGTGACAATTGAACATACGGCCGCCGAAGACATGATGAAAGGAAACCGGGGATACACAAGACACCAGAACTGGAGGAACATAGAGTTCTCGGAGGGTTGCAGGGCTAGAGGAGGTAAGCAAGGTTGTTGAGGAATTTGAATATAATCATGAGAATTTAAATTTGATTTCTTGCTAGACTGGGAAGCCAATATAGGTCAGTGAGCACAGGAGTGATGACTGAGTGAGTGAGGGTTCGGATGCAAGCAGCAGATTTTTCTATGAGCTGAATGTCACAGAGGGTGGAGGTTGAGGGGCTAGTCAGGAGAGCATTAAACAGTTTAGTCTGGAAAGGAGATAACGACAGCATGGACGAGGCTCCCAGAAACAGCTCGACTGAGGCAGGAACAGAGTTGGGTAACATTATGGAGCAGGCGGTAGGCAGTCTGGGTAATGAAGAAATCTGGGAATGTTGGAGATATGGATATACAACAGAAATATAAAAGCAGCCAATGACTTCATGTAAACTGAGTCCGTAGAATCTGTTGATATTCTAACTGGCTGCCTCTTCCTGCAGTTAATGTCCAACAGATAGGTAACAGACTGGAGGAAGCCAAACAAGAACTAGAATTTCAGGAAAGTCGATTAGTGGACATGTAATATTTTTGTTCCATGTGGACTTTTCATTAAGTAGAAAAGTCAAAATGGCATGTATCTAGGACTACTGAGGGAAGTGAGCGTGATAAATCATTTAATCCTCCTTGAATCAAGGGAAGTCTGGAGAGTTGCAAATTCAAAGAAAGAAAATGATAAATCTAGTAACTACAGGTCTCATTTAGATAAACACAATGATATTGGGTTTTGAATATAGAAATGTCATATTGGTACATTAACGCATGCTCCTTTCAGTCTACTGTAAAGGCACCTCGCTGGAGAAATACAGGGTAGTTTTGTTCTGCATCTAATCTGACCTGTCCTGTGAACTCTGACTCTAGCTGCCCATAGTGAAAAAGTGCACCATTCCCCCAGCTCGGAAATCCTTTACTTTGATCAACACCAGATCGAAAAATAGCATTAAAAAAATAATTTTAATATTTTCTGTACCAGTAGAACTCAGAGGAGAGACACCTCAGTGCTCATTCCTACAGTACAGCAAATACATTACGTAAATTGATTGAGGCAAATAAAGAAAAAACCTCACAGGTACTAAAAGTACAACCTCATAAGGGTAACGTCTGTTATATTACTTCCCTATCAATTTACAAAGCATAGTTGAACTGCAAATTATTTTTGTTTCCCCACAAGCTATTTCCAATTACTTATGCTTTTAAAATTATTTTTCCCTACATCCCATGATGGACTCAACTTCATTGATCTATTCCTCCCTCTTCCGCTTTTAAAATGTTCCCTTTTGCTGAATAAAATAAGTGGAAACTTATGCCCTCACTGTGGTAAGGTTGATGTGGAGATGCTGTCGTTGGGCTGGGGTAAACACAATAAGACGTCTTACAACACCAGGTTAAAGTCCAACAGGTTTGTTTCAAATCACTAGCTTTCGGAGCACTGCTCCTTCCTCAGGTGAGGCCTGAGGAAGGAGCAGTGAGGAAGGAGTAGTGCTCAAAAAGCTAGTGATTTGGAACAAACCTGTTGGATTTTAACCTGGTGTTCTAAGACTTCTTACTATGGTAGGTTTGGTGGTGGGTGAGCTGGGGACATTTAGTCAGGCGACAGGTTGGTGATCAGGATGCCACCTCCACCCAATTAAATCCGTGACAGGAAGGCCCACCCCATTACCTGCTTCACAGCGCCAGGGTCCCAGGTTCGATTCCCTGCTGGGTCACTGTCTGTGCGGAGTCTGCACGTTCTCCCCGTGTCTGCGTGGGTTTCCTCCGGGTGCTCCGGTTTCCTCCCACAGTCCAAAGATGTGCAGGTTAGGTGGATTGGCCATGATAAAGTGCCCTTAGTCCAAAGGGGTTGGAGGTGTGGGCTTAAGTGGGGTGCCCTTTCCAAGGGCCAGTGCAGACGCGATGGGCCGAATGGCCTCCTTCTGCACTGTAAATTCTATGAATTATCTAGTGAGGCCCTGGTATTAACCCAGTGGCAGGTGGACAATTTACCAATGAGGGAAGACCCTGCAGTTAAACCC
The DNA here is from genome assembly GCF_047496885.1 of Scyliorhinus torazame. Taxonomy (NCBI): domain Eukaryota; kingdom Metazoa; phylum Chordata; class Chondrichthyes; order Carcharhiniformes; family Scyliorhinidae; genus Scyliorhinus; species Scyliorhinus torazame. Next base: position 264,449,312 of record NC_092713.1, on the reverse strand, counting down.
TGTCGGGGCTGCTTGCAAGCTCTCAAAAGTGGGAGGAGGGGCATTTTGTGCCTGATCTAGGGACCTGGCCTTAGCAACAGAGTCCTGGTGAAAGCCATTCCCTGTCCTTGTTGCCGACATCCCTCCACGCTGATCCCAAACTTGGCATCACTCACCTAGGACCCAGGTAAAGGCTTGCTGCTAGCCTGTCAAGTGCCTGAGTGGAGTAACGTACAGCAGGCCTTACCTGAAGGAAGTGACTGGGGTTTCCACCGGCACTCCAACCAGCAGCCAAGCAAGCGGTCACCTTTGCAAGATTCCAGTCAAGGAGTTCACACACAGACACACCATTAAATAGAGTTGTTGCCATTAAAGTGTGGGCATTTTGTGTTTTAGGGAGGGCAGTGCAACATTTTCATGTAAAAATTGTCACTGATTAACATGATACTGCATCTCAATGTGACATAAGTCATCTGTTTGCAAACCAAAAAGACAACTTTCCAACCATATTCTCATGAAGGTGGTGCACCTTTATGTGGAATTAAAGTTCCCTTTGTCCTTCCATTCACAATCAATAGGAATATTTCACACAAAATAGATTTAACTTGAAAGACTTCTGTTTTGAAAGTTTACATTAACTTAAAGTTGAATTATTAATTACAGATTATTAATGGAGAAGCACAACAGACTGTGATTATAACCTACTGCTCAATGACAACTCTTGTCAAGACCTACCTGAAGCAAATTTTGATTTCAAGTTTTAATAAGTTACTTTATCACCAAATTACTCCATACCATATTATTTCACATGCATTCAACATACCCGCAGCATGGTCCCAAATGCATGGATTGAATTCAGTACAACACAACATCTTTAACACTATAATATTAAATATCCTCAACAAATTTGTCTATTGCCCTGTAAAACAGGTAACCCATATTGAGAGCTTTGAAATTGTCTATTACACTTTGGAAGTGTCTTTCAATTTCAATTTACATTGAACATTTTTGTTGCGAGTCTAAACTGTCCTTCAGATTTGAAATTGACATTCACGTGCACTTGAGCAATAAGATATAATAACTACAAACTGATATGATTAAAAATACCTTTGATTGGGACACAGATTAATTAAATTCAGTCACCAATGCATTCTCCACCCCATTCTAGGAATTCAGAACAGAGTCTAGGATTAAACTTCTGTGCAGTGCTCGAGGTGTTTTGCACTATCAAAAATCTTGGACTGAGACTTTATGTCTGGTATAGGGAACAGAAGTCAAGAGGGGGGGAAGAAAACAAAATTATCCTGAGTTTCACAGAATTCAGCCATTAATTAATGTGGAGATAGTTTTGGTACTTAATTAGCTTAATGGGAACAGTGGCAAACCAACTCAAACATGGACATGTTTTAAATTAATCATGGCAGACATTATTGCGGCTGCTGAAAGAGAAGAGTGAAGGTTTACAATGAGCTTTAAGTTCTTTTCCATGATGTCTCAGGAGAGCCAGAGGCCATTTCTCAGACAGCAATCTGGAGATCATCCTGGAGGCCATGAGGGAAAGGAAAGATGTACTGCTCCTGGAGAGTGGCAGGAGGCCATTCATACTGACCACGCATGGAAGATGGAGGTCAGATAAATCCCTGCTCAGCTGAACACAGATGCTTCAATAATCACAGGAAAGGAGGCTCTTCCTTGAACAGCAGCAAGATATGTTACTACATGTCCGAGTTCCCTGCAACTGTGTGGGGATATGGGTAGAGAATGGACGAATCCACCCAGCTCATCCGAGTTCCCTGCAACTGTGTGGGGATATGGGCAGAGAATGGATGAATCCACCCAGCTCATCTGAGTTCGCTGCAACTGTGTGGGGATATGGGCAGAGAATGGACGAATCCACCCAGCTCATCTGAGTTCGCTGCAACTGTGTGGGGATATGGGCAGAGAATGGACAAATCCACCCAGCTCATGGCAACCATGGCGCAGCGCTTTGAGCACATCAGCTTCTCCATAGAGAGACTGACCAAGATCATGGAGAGCCAAATGAGGTAGCACTTGGCTGTGCATACAGAAACTGCAACTGATGTTTGTGAGATTCATGCGTAGCTTAGAACAGTCAGAGGTGCTGGGAGCTGAGAAGTTTGGAGATGTCATTTGCACCGAAGCTGGCGACCTCACCCCTCCAAACATCTGGCGCACCCAAAGGCTGAGAATGTCACCAAGGAGGATGAGGGTGCCATCCTCCACAGGGCATTCAGCATCTTGGACTGCCTGGTTCCTTTACCTGTGGGAGCATCGCTGCAATACAACAAAAATACAGACTGCCCCTGCAATACAGCTAGATTGCAGAGACTGCCCCTGCCTAAAAATGGCAGGCCTCGGAAGCCATTGCATTGTGTGGAGACTTGTGTGTCACTGGGGTGTCTCCTTGCCCTACTGTGCACAACTTTCCTTTCTGAACATAATGTGGAGAACAACACTTGCCATACATATGAGACTCCTTTTATTGATGGTGGAATAAGAAAAGATGTTTGGGGCAATGAAAGAGACTAAAGCTGCCTAATTCATGACAGCAAAACCTCTGAACTGATGTGATTCCTTCATCGGTGGTAAGTGTTTAGATGTTTCAGGTTGCATTTTCAATTGAAATTTTAGCACATGTATGTCAGAGTGAGTTTTGTACCATGCCCTTCATCCTGCGTCAAAGGGGCTCAAATGATCCCTAACTTTCATGGCATCTTGATAAGATTGGTACACCACCACAATCCACAAGACCCTTGCAGAAGAGTACTGGAGGTGCTACTTGACCTGCACATGTACTGGAAGTCTGTACTCATGAGGCCGCTGGCCTGCTGAATGGCTGTCCTTATTGGCAGGCAGCATTGGTTGTAGCGCCTCTGTCCCTCAGCCAGAAGCTCTTGTAGAGCGATGAGGAACCATCTCTACAAGAGATCCATCCATAGACTTGTTGAAAGGGGCGGGGTCAGACACAGGGGGAGGTGAAGAGGTGCGACAGCTGGAATTTGTGAAGGATGAAGGAATTTTTTTTATTAATGTTTTTTATTGGGTTTTCGAATAATAGAGATTTTATTTACAGGTGTACACAAAATAGAAAGAAAAAACTGAGAAGATTGGGGGCAGCACGGTAGCATTGTGGATAGCACAATTGCTTCACAGCTCCAGGGTCCCATGTTCAATTCCGGCTTGGGTCACTGTCTGTGTGGAGTCTGCACATCCTCCCCAAGTGTGCGTGGGTTTCTTCTGGGTGCTCCGGTTTCCTCCCACAGTCCAAAGATGTGTAGGTTAGGTGGTTTGGCCATGATAAATTGCCCTTAGTGTCCAAAATTGCCCTTAGTGTTGGGTGGGGTTACTGGGGATGGGGATGGGGTGGAGTTGTTGACCTTGGGTAGGGTGCTCTTTCCAAGAGCCGGTGCAGACTCGATGGGCCGAATGGCCTCCTTCTGCAATGTAAATTCTATGATAATCTATGATATTGTACACAAGATAAAAACAACAACGCTATATAGTTTGCAAAATCACGTGATTAACAAGTAAAGAAAAACATGTGGGGGGGGGGGTTACATATACATCGAGGTACTGGGGAGACAATTACAGTATCTCCGTATGCCCGTTTTGTGCATTCTTCCATTTTTATACATTTTCTTTGTCCATTACAGAGATTGAACCTACCCCCGGCAATACAAGAAATGGATCGGGGGGGGAAGGGGTTGTTGCTTGCTTCTCCCGGTCGGCTATCGCTGCCGTTATTGGTTGCGCGTTCGCCTCTACTTCAGCCGTTTGTCATTTCTTCCTCCTGTACTTTCTTGTTATTGTGTTTGCCGTGGTTGCTGTCATTTCCTGTGCTCTCCTTCCAGTTTGTGTTCCCTCGTCTTCCTCCCCTGCTGCTTCCCCTCTATCGTTCTGTGCCTCCTCTCTTTCCTTCACCCCATCCCCTTGCCCCCCCCCCCACCCCTCCTTCCCTGCAGTTCAACTTTCTTTTCTCTTGAGTTTGCTATCCTCTTGCACTGCTTCACGCCCCCCCCCCCCCTCTCCCCTCCCGACCCCCGTGTCTTTCCCTTCTTCTCACGCCTTCTCTACTTTCCCCTGGCTCTTGGCTACTTGATTATTCTTCAGATTGTTCGTTGGCTACAAACAGGTCCTGGAACAGATGGATGAATGGCTCCCACGTTCTGAGGAAGCCGTCATCCGATCCTCGGACGGCGAATTTGATTTTCTCCATTTGCAGAGATTCCGAGCAGGTCGAACAGCCAGCCTGCAGCTTTCGATGGTGCTGCTGACCACCAGCCAAGCAGGATTCTATGGCGGGTGATCAGGGAGGCAAAGGCAAGGGGGTCCGCTCTCCTCCCCATGATTAGATCTGGCTGGTCTGATACCCCGAAGACCGCCCTTTCGGGCATGGCTCCACTCTCATCCCCACCACTTTGGACATTGCCAAAGAAGGCTGTCCAGTACCCAGCAAGTCTGGGGCAAGACCAGAACATATGGCGTGGTTGGCCGGGCCTCCTTGGCACCGTTCACATCTGTCCTCCACTGCCGGAAAGAACCTACTCATTTGGGTTCTTGTTAAGTGGGTTCTATGTACCACCTTTAGTTGCGTCACGTTGAGCCTTGCGCACGTGGGGGTGGAGTTGACCCTATGCAGTGCGTCACTCCAGAGTCCCCACCCTATTTCGATCCCCAGGTCTTCCTCCCATTTCTTTCCTGTTGCGTCCAGTACGGTGTTGGCCCTTTCTACCAGTCGTTCATACATGTCGCTACAGTTCCCTTTACCTAGGATGGTTGTGTCAAGTAATTCCTCTCGTAGTGTCTAGAGGAGTTGTGGCGGTCGTGGGTACGTCCTTGTCTCCTTCCGTAGGAGGTTTTTAAGTTGCAGGTACCTTAGTTCGTTCCCCCTAGCTAGTTGAAATCTCTCTGTCAGTTCGTCCAATGTTGTGACCCTGCCGTTGGTGTATAGGTCCCTAACTGTCAGTGTCCCCCTGTCCTGTCTCCACTTTTTAAAGGTGGTGTCAGTGATTGCTGGTTGTTGTAGATGGGGGCTTTGTCCGACATTTTGGTCAGGCCGAATTGCTGCCGTGATTGGTTCCAGGTCTGGAGGGTGGCTACCACCACTGGACTGCTGGAGTGTTTTTTGGGTGGGGATTGGAGTGCCACTATGGCGAGGGACTGGAGAGAGGTCCTCTTGCAGGAGACCTCCTCCTCACGCACCCATTCAGCTTCTGGCTCCTTGATCCATCCCCTAACTCGTTCGGCTGTCGCCGCCCAGTGGTAGAATTGTAGCTTTGGGAGGGCTAGCCACCCCCTGGATTTTGTTTTTTGTGGGGCCTTCTTTGGGATCCTAGCATTCTTCCCTCCCATATGAACGTCATGATTAGTTTGTCTAGTGATTTGAAAAAGGCCTTGGGGATGTAGATTGGGATAGATCTACGTAGGAAGAGGTACCTGGGCAGTACGTTCATTTTGAGCGTCTGGACTCTCCCCGTGAAGGAGAGTGGGAGTGTGTTCCATCTTTGCAGGTCCTTTTTGACTTCCTCCGTCAGAGAGTGATCAGGTTCCATTTGTGGATCCCCTTCCAGTCATGAGCGATTCGGATCCTTAGGTAGCGGAATTTATGTTGGGCTTGTTTGAACGGCAGTCCCACTAGTGCTGCCCCTCCTTCTTGTGGGTGTACCGGGAAGATCTCGTTTTAGCTCATGTTGAGTTTGTTGCCCGAGAAGGCACCAAACTCTTTCAGGAGCATGATGATTCCGTCCATGCTGCTTTGTGGATCGGAGATATAGAGGAGCAGTTAATCTGCATAGAGCGATACTCTGTGCTCTCTGCCGCCCCTTTGGATTCACCTCCAGTTTTTCGCTGTTCTGAGAGCGATCGCTAATGGTTCGATCGCTAATGGTTCGATCGCTAGGGCGAACAGCAGCGGGGACAGCAGGCATCCCTGCCTAGTGCCCGTGAGCAGCTGGAAGTACTGGGAGTAGGTGTTGTTTGTCCGGACGCTTGCCATGGGAGCGTTGTATAGGAGCTTCACCCAGGAGGTGAACCCTGTTTCGAGCCCAAACCGCTCCAGTACCTCTTTGAGGTACTTCCACTCGACGCTGTCAAAGGCCTTTTCTGCGCTTAGGGAGACGATCACCTCTGTTGTTCTCTCCCCGGGGGGGGTCATTATTACGTTCAGCAGGCACCTGATGTTCGTGGTTAGCTGTCTACCTTTGACAAAGCCCGTCTGGTCGTCTGCGACCAGCTCTGGTACGCAGCCTAGGATTAAGGAATTATGGCAGTTGCCAGGGAACTGAATGCAAAACATGGAGAAAGTACTTGTGGTCACAGACAAAATGAACTTTGAATGCGTAGAAGTTCATCCTTTTTAATTTGTCTTGGCAGTCAGTGGGTACCTTGATGGCCACATGGGCGCAACCAATAATGCCCTGCACCTGGGGGACTTCAGCAATGGTGGAGAAATCCAATGACCCTGCGCCTGTGAGGTCTCATCTTCTGTTAATGTAATGTACACTGCCCAGCCCTAGCAAAGAGGGCATGGGGCGGCATGTGGCGCAGTGGTTAGCATTGGGACTGTGGCGCTGAGGACCCGGGTTCGAATCCCAGCCCTGGGTAACTGTCCGTGTGGGGTTTGCACATTCTCCCCATGTCTGCTTGGGTTTCACCCCCACAACCCAAAGATGTGCAAGTTAGGTGGATTGGCACACTAAATTGCCCCTTAATTGCGAAAAAAAATAATTGGGTACTCTAAATTTATATTAAAAAAGAGGGCATCAGTGAACTGTGAGATGCAATGATTTGCAACTGTTTGCATGATACCATCAAAGTCCCCAATTGATCTTTGCAAAGTGCTAGAAATGAAGAAATACAAGACCATAATGGCTTGGATGGTAGTGGCAGGGCATGCTGACCAGTGCTGCAACGCCTTCAGTGACAAGCGCACAGGCGTCTTTAACCATCTTCCTCGAGAGTCACAGTCTTCTATGACATTGATTCCTGGTCATCTCATAGTAGCTCCATCTCCATTAGTAGACACTGTGCTGAGGGCATGACCTTTATTTCCTTTCTCCTTCCTCTGCCCTCTTGAAGCCCGAGACTGTATCCTGCCTGCTACTCATTGCCTCTAGGTCAAAACTTGAAAATCATGTCTACATTGCAAGTTGCAGCCTTCTCTATGGTCAGATGGCAACCCAATTGTCCTTGGTGGTCTTCCATCCTGCTCTTCTGCCCATGATGCTAGGAGGCTGACCATTCCCCACACTTAACAAGTGCTTGCAGGCCACTCTCCCACCATGCGCACTGTGCCAAGGGTACGTGTTTCCTCTTGGTCGGGTATCTCTCTGTGCCATTCACCTTTTCATACGTTTGAGGTAATCTCCGGTGGTGGCCATTTCTGTTTCCCCATTCCGTGCCCACCTCCTTCCATTCACCTGGTCAGCCCAACCAGTGCAAGCAGCACATGTGCCCTCACAAAATTCTCGACAGCTTCCATTAACAAGCTCTTAATTAGCTCCTTGACCACCTTAACCGACCTCAGGGGAGGGAGATGGGATTGTGCCGCTGCCGTCCTATGGTCCTATAAGACATAGGAGTGGAAGTAAGGCCATTCGGCCCATCGAGTCCACTCCACCATTCAATCATGGCTGATTTCAACTCCATTTACCCGCTCTCTCTCCATAGCCCTTAATTCCTCGAGAAATCAAGAATTTATCAACTTCTGTCTTAAAGACACTCAACGTCCCGGCCTCCACCGCCCTCTGTGGCAATGAATTCCACAGACCCACCACTCTCTGGCTGAAGAAATTTCTCCTCATCTCTGTTCTAAAGTGACTCCCTTTTATTCTAAGGCTGTGCCCCCGGGTCCTAGTCTCCCCTGTTAATGGAAACAACTTCCCTACATCCACCCTATCTAAGCCATTCATTATCTTGTAAGTTTCTATTAGATCTCCCCTCAACCTCCTAAACTCCAATGAATATAATCCCAGGATCCTCAGACGTTCATCGTATGTTAGGCCTACCATTCCTGGGATCATCCGTGTAAATCTCCGCTGGACCCGCTCCAGTGCCAGTATGTCCTTCCTGAGGTGTGGGGCCCAAAATTGCTCACAGTATTCTAAATGGGGCCTAACTAATGCTTTATAAAGTTTCAGAAGTACATCCCTGCTTTTATATTCCAAGCCTCTTGAGTCCTATAGTGAACTTGGACAGTGCTGGGAATGATGTGAGGAAACCGATGCGCCAGCCAGCACCAATGCTTTCAGTACCCATCTGAATTCATTCCCACCCTCTGCGGGGCCTGAAAATTTAGCCTTCTACTTATTTGAAATATTAAACTGACACCTCATCTGACTGGACATTAAAAATTCCAGATCACTGATGTATTACCCAGTTACTGTAGTTAATGGGCCCTAACCGTGTACAAAATGGCTGTTGGATTTCATTCACACAGCCAGCAAGAACTACACTTCAGAGTAATTCACTGTGTTCAATGCAACTGAAACTGCGGAACTCCCTAACTGATGTGAGAAGGTTTCTATTTAATAAATTTGTACCCAATTTTTTTTTTCCCAATTAAGGGGCAAATAAGGGCCTATTCATCTGCCCCGCACATCTTTTTGGGTTGTGGGGGGTGAAACTCACGCAGACACAGGGAGAATGTACAAACTCCACACGGACAGTGCCCTGGGGCCGGGATCGAACCCAGGTCCTCAGCACCATTAGGCAGCAGTGCTAACCACTGCACCACCATGACACCTCAGAAGCACCATTACTTTTATTCAAAGATTTGCGACTTTGAGTGAGTTTCAGTTTTCTGCAATTCAAGGACCATTCTTTACTGTTAAATCAATTCTTCCATTTCAATACTCCAGTTTTGTCCAAAGACATGTATTTTAATGCAGTTTACCACATTCACAGTTGTTTGCCTGCTGCATTATGCACATTCATTAATTGAATGCAAGGTAAAACAGAGTTGAATGTACCCCAGTTTACCACCTGCCCATACCCTAGCTTCAGCACCCTCAATGTTCCACTTGTTTTCAGTACTGCACTGAATAACACCAAGATCTACTGTATTAAAAAACACAAAAACAATTGGAAAACATCCAGGAGCAAGTGCTGACTTGTAGCCAAAATTTAACGTTCATGAGCACAGGAGGGAAATCTCAGCCTTATCCCTTCTGCCACAAGAATAGAAAACAGCTTGTGCATTTTTAAAAGGATCGTACTATATCATGAGAGCAAGCCATGTCCACACTCTGATTTAAGACATTCTGTTGGAATATTACTGCAATAATAAGCCATTATACTTGAATGGACAGAACATGAATTTCCCCTTCACAAGAATGAAACTTGTGAGTCAACAAGCCAAATGGTCATCACTTTTCCTTGCTGATGAAGCAGAACAGTGGGTTTGACACCCGGGGTGTCTGGTCTCTGCTGAGTTAATTGGTCACTGCCAGAGTAGCAGAGTGAATTGCATTATTAGGCTCATGAGGTCAAAACAATAGTCGGTGGGTAGAGAAGTATCAGGCGGCACCAGTCAGTATCCCAATCATAAGCCCCATTGTTCAAGGTGGTTAGAGCACACTGTGCCATTATCGATATAATCTCGACTGCAAAAAGGAGCACTGCAATTCTTTCAAAGATCTCCAGAGTAGACACTCGTGGCAGTCTTCTGTCAGCCAGTTGCTCATAGATGGCAGTGGGAAACATGGCACAAATATTGCAGTTGGTGCACTATGCTCTCTGGCTTAAAGTCAAGATTCAGTCATGTGCTCCCACAGCTTTTCCTACTCGTATCACCATGGCTGCCTGACCATTGAACGTTTTATGCAAAAGCACTGAGCAATGCAAATGGGTTCTCCGGGCCTTTCTGGCATAAAGTACAACCTACGCTGCATATTCCGCACCACAGCAAAAACCATGCAAAGAGGAGTTAAATGGAATAAAATTACCTTCAACAAATATAACAACAGGCCATATTGTTTTTTACATGGGTTCAGATAACAGTTAATTCTTATTAACTGCAAGTCTTTTCGTATGCATTTTATACCTTCAAAAATCTTGCAAACTTTCATAGCAATCAACAAAAAACAGTTCAAAACCGGTCTCCACCGTAATTGTTGGCTTGGAGGAAGGGGAAGAGGGTGTTTCATCCCATCACGTGTTTGAAAATGAAACAATTTGAGACTTCTGGAAAATAGTTAAAGGCATCAATCAACAGTGACAGACCACGGAGAGCATTATAGTGACAAGTGACAATTGAGGAATAATCCAATAACCCAGGACGCAACTCCACGGGGCGTTTTGCTGTCAAGCCATCTGGTAATATATTTGCAGGTAATTTTGGTGCCCGTGGACGATTTCGACACTTGTTGATTCTGACGGCTGAGTGACAACGCCCTGGCAGAATTTGACAGGTTCCTGATTCAAAACTCTCCTCTCCCCGCCCATGAACATTAACACCTTAAGGTTTGGCATGCAAACAAGCAGGGAGCGAGATCTGTTCAACCAGCTCTCTGGGTGTTACACTGTAACTGCAGGCATCTATCTGTGAGCCAGATCAAGTCTTATCATTTTCCTCTTTCTACTCAAAGCCTTTCTTGAGAGACGGGGACAAGTCTGATGCCTGTTGCTAAGTAACAGGCCACACAACAGCCTCTGGAATGTGGTCTCAGAGCCACTTCGGGCACAATCTTGTGATTAATAGCAATGAAAGCATTGTTTTGATCTGAACGATGTTATCAAGCAGAGTACCAGAATGTCAAATCATACAAATATAAAAAAACTCTTTAATTTAGACGGGAAACAGCGGTTACTCTGAAGTATACAAGTTAAAATGTAGGTGAAATTACACTGAAATGACAAGATGCTGCAATATTTTTACATGGCTCCCCGTCAACCTTTCCAAAGAAACATTCCTCTCTAGAACAGGAAATGCGGCAATCGGCCCGTGCCTGCAGATAAAATGAAATATTTACAGCCGGATCCACTTCAGTGTTTAGAATGGGTTTATTGTAATACTGGGGTATTGTTCCGAGGGACTCAGCTCTTTGCAATTTACTGCACAATGACACCGCGGGAGTTGCAACGTTAAAATTTCAATCGCTTGGCAATTTCCGGGTTCGCACGGAGGGTTGTTAAAAACATCCGTTTTTTAAAGGTGGTAAACTAAGCTGCATTTCCTTGGAGAAAGGCAGGCTGGAACCTCCAGCTATCGGCAACCGGCAGGGATACAAGGTTGCATTTGATGGAGAGAGAAAAATCCAACAACCCTCAATAATAGGGACTCGAGCTGCAACCCGAAAGATTACAGTCCAGCCTGCAACATACAACGTAAGGCCTCCCATTCTAGTTATCTGCATCAGACTCCCCCTCCCCCCACCCGTTTCAACTCATTTGCAAACGAAAATTCAAAGGGTGCAGGGAGGCAGCATAAGGATGAGCAAGCTGGCGCTGTGATTACAAGGAAATGAAGTGTAGAAACAATGTCAATCACTTACAATGACACAGGAACAATATGTCTCCTTTGCAGAAACAGCAGCTCAGCTCCGAGTGAGTAGTGGCAGACTGGCCCACAATACTGCGCGCTAGCAGGCGAGCTATCACTCAGCGCCTCTGGCTCATCCTCCCAGTACATGTGGTGCGCGGAGTCTGCATTCAACACAAACACACCCACAGGAACCAGACTCCCCATCGCAACACAGCGGAGTGAATATCGTACCACCCAATTTTCCTTCTAAATTTTAAACGATTGGCTAGAATGCAACGTGGTCGTGTCTGATGGTCCAAGATGTAGTCCCTGTATTTTTATTTAGCTGTTATTCTCGAAAAGCGAATCCGTACGTTAAAATCCCAATCTGACCATCGGTTGCGACCCTGTGTTTAAAATGACACAGATGTCTACATTCAGAGTTTAATTTTAAACCCAGATTTAAAAAATGGCGAATGTATAAATATTCGACCCCACGCTATTCACCAAGATTCATTATCATCAATATAGTCTTACTGCACTTCTACCATAAAATTAATGAAGAAGTACAAAATGCTATTTAGATATGCATATGCACCCTTCTGGTTTATTTAATGGTAGTGGGTGACCCATGACATTGGTCTCAAGCTTTCTGTGCTGCTGCCTCTCCCTGTCTCTTTTACCCTTGTCTGAGGCTCTCTCCTTATCGTTGCTTCCTTTGTCTTCTGCTTCTTTCTATTGTGTTAAGAAAGAACAATACAGCACAGAATAGGCCCTTCGGCCCTCCAAGCCTATGCCAACCATGGTACCTGCCCAAACTAAAGCCGGAGATTTTACTCCGCAGTTATTCATATATTTGTCCAGGTGCCCTTAAATGCCGCTTTTGTACCTGCTCCCAGCACCTCCCCAGGCAGCATGTTCCATATATTTACCACCATCTGTGTAAAAAAACTTGCCTCGCACATCTGTTCTAAACTTTTCCCCATGCACTTTAAACCTATGTGCCCTAGTACTTGACTCTCCTACTCTAGGAAAGGGCATCTGACTATCCATTCTGTCCATGCCACTCATAATCTTGTAGACCTCAATCAGGTCGCCTCTCAACCTCCGTCGTTCCAGTGAGAACTGACTGAGTTTATCTAACCTCTCCTCATAGTAAAGCCCTCCATACCAGGCAATATCCTAATAAACTGCTTCTGTCTCTCCAAAGCATCCATATACTTTTGGTTGTGTGGTGACCAGAATTGTACACAATATTCCAATTGAGTCCTAACTAAGGTCCTACCCAGCTGCAACATGACTTGCCAATTTTTATATTCAATGCCCCGACCGATGAAGGCCAGCATGCTGTATTCTTTCGTGACCACCTTATCCACATGCGTTGCCACTTTCAGTGATCGGTAGACATGCACGCCTAGATCTCTCTGCCTGTCAGTACTCGCAAGAGTTCTACCATTTTTTGTGTAATTCCTACATGCATTTGACCTTCCAAAGTGTATTACCTCACACTTGTCCGGATTGAACTCCATCTGCCATTTCTCTGCCCCATACTCCAACCAGTTTATATCCTGCTGTATCCTCTGACAATCCTCTTCACTATCCACAACGCCACCAATTTTATTCTTTATTTTGGGGTTGAAGGTGGGGTACTGTAAACTGTATTTTCCACTGATGGGTTTGGCGATCTATATATACAAACCCCCAGAGCATATTTACAGGAGGAAGGGTCAGGATCCTGGCAAAGCCACATGCTGGTAAATTGCAGGTGGGAACTATCTGGTCAGACCATCAGAGTAGAAACACTCACATCACTGAAAGGAAAATGTTGCAGCTCCATTGCTTTGCATCATGTCCTGCAGCCCCACACCCCAATTCTATTCTCCTTGCTTGGCTATCACCTTCTTGCTCCATTTACTGCTGTGTCTATCATCTCCATTGTATATGTTCTGAACTCTAACCCCTTTGCTTTGAACAGCCTGCCAATTTGCCTCCATCTCTCCTACCTCTTTGAAATTCTTCAGTACCTTGTCACCAGTTCTTATTCCATCACTTTCTCTGGTTTACTCTTTCCCCTCCCATTCAAAGTATCCTGATCCTTTCTTTCCACTTGTCATTGTGGCATTTCCTCTCTTATTCACACTTATCGTTCACCCTCAACCATCTATTTCCTATCCTTTTTTAAAATTTAGAGTACCCAATTTTTTTTTTTCAATTAAGGGGCAATTTAGCATGGCCAATCCACCTAACCTGCACATCTTTGGGTTGTGGGGGTGAAACCCACGCAGACATGGGGAGTGAGGTACCACAGGGATCAATGCTGGGACCCCAGCTATTCACAATATATATTAATGATTTGGATGAGGGAACAAAATGTAACATCTCAAAGTTTGCAGATGATACCAAGTTAGGTGGTAGGGTGAATTGTGATGAGGATTCAGGGATCCCACAGCATGATCTGGATAGGTTGGGCGAGTGGGCAAATCAATGGTAGATGCAGTATAATTTGGATAAGTGTGAGGTTATTCACTTTGGAAGCAAAAACAGGAAGGCATACTACTACCTGAATGGTTGTAAATTGGGAGAGGGGAGTGTGCAGCGGGACCTGGGTGTCCTTGTGCACCATTCGCTGAAGGTAAGCATGCAGGTGCAGCAGGTGGAAAGAAGGCTAATGGTATGTTGGCCTTTAGGGCAGCATGATAGCATAGTGGTTAGCACAATTGCTTCACAGCTCCAGGGTCCCAGGTTCGATTCCCGGCTTGGGTCACTGCCTGTGCGGAGTCTGCACGTTCTCCCCGTGTGTGCGTGCGTTTCCTCCGGGTGACCCGGTTTCCTCCCACAGTCCAAAGATGTGCAGGTTAGGTGGATTGGCCATGCTAAATTGCCCTGAATGTACAAAATTGCCCTTAGTGTTGGGTGGGGTTACTGGGTTATGGGATAGGGTGGAGGTGTGGGCTTGGGTAGGGTGCTCTTTCCAAGAGCCGGTGCTGACTCGATGAGCAGAATGGCCTCTTTCTACACTGTAAATTCTATGATTCATTGCGCGAGGTTTCGAGTATAGATGCAGGGATGTGTTGCTGCAATTGTACTGGGCCTTGGTGAGGCCACACCTGAAGTACTGTGTGCAGTTTTGGTCTCCTTCTTTGAGGAAGGATGTTCTTGCTCTCGAAGGAGTGCAGCGAAGGTTTACCAGACTGATTCCAGGGATGGCAGGACTGTCGTGTGAGGAGAGATTGACTAAGTTGGGAATTTTCTCGCTGGAGTTCAGAAGAATGAGGGGGGAATCTCACAGAGACTTATAAAATTCTAACAGGACTAGACAGAGTAGATGCAGGGAAGATGTTACCAATGATGGGTGTGTCCAGAACCAGGGGTCACAGTCTGAGGATTCAGGGTAAACCGTTTCGGACAGAGATAAGGAGACATTTCTTCACACAAAGAGTGATGGTCTGTGAAATTCACTGCCACAAGTAGTAGTTGATGCTAAAACTTTGAATATATTTAAGAGGCGGCTGGATATAGCACTTGGGGAGAATGGGATCAAAGGCTGTGGGGAGAAAGCAGGATTAGGCTTTAGAGTTGGATGATCAGCCATGATCGTGATGAATGGTGGAGCTGGCTCGAACGGCCAAATGGCCTCCTCCTGCTCCTACCTTCTATGTATCTATGTGCAAACTCCACAAGGACAGTGACCCAGGGCCGGGATTCGAACCCGGGTCCTCAGTGCCACAGCCCCAGTGCTAACCACTGCACTATCTGAACATCCAGATAGTTCCCAGCTGGCCTCATCATCTCAGCCCATTCCCTCTCACTATTCACCTTCTCCAAAACTGCTACTCTCCCCCAAATTCAAAGTCATGCTACAGCTGTACAAAGCACCAGAGAGACCATGGGCGGGATTCTCCACTATTCGGCAGGGCGGGCCGTACCGGCGCCGAGGAGTGGCATGAACCACTCTGGCGTCGGGTCGCCCGGAAGGTGCGGAATCCTCGGCGCCTTCATGGGGCTAGGCAGGTGGCGGCTGGGTTGGCGCCGCGCCAGCCGGTGCTGAAGGGCTTGGCATGTGCCAAAGGGCTTCCGCCGGCCGGCGCGGGTGTGCCAGCGTGTACGCCGTCATCCCAGCGCATGTGCAGGAGGATTCTTCTCCGCGCCGACCATGGCGGACCGTTACAACGGCTGGCGGTGAGGGAAAGAGTGCCCCCCCGGCACAGGCCCCAATCGTGGGCCAGGCCACCGTGCCCCCCCCCCCCCGGTGCCAGAAACCCACACCCCAACCCGAGGACTTCGCGGGCCACCCGCAGAGCCAGGTCCCACCGGTACGGACCTGGTGTAATATACGCCGGTGGGACTGGCCGAAAACGGGGGCGACTCGGCCCATCGCGGGGCGGAGAATCGCCGGGAGAGCCGCTGCCAATGGCATCCGACCGGCGTGACGCAATTCCCGCCCCCGCCGAAAAGCCAGCGCCGGAGAATCCGACAGCCGACGTCGGGGCAGCGGGGCGGGATTCACACCGACCCCCCCGGCGATTCTCTGGCCCGTCGGGGGTCGGAGAATCCTGCCCCATAAGTGGAACACAATGTTCAGTTCTGGGGACCACATCTTAGACGGGATATATTGGCTTTGGATGAAGTACAGAGCCGATCTGTTAGAATTATAACTGGTCCAATAGCTAAATCACAAGGAAAGATTCCACATACCAGGATGGTATTTCCTGGAATTTACATTAACAGTGATTCAGCTCAAGTTATCCAAATATTAAGAGGAACTAGGAGTTTAAGTGGGAAAAAAGAACTATCTGCTAGTTGTGGATGAGGGAACATGTGCTAAAATTAGAGGCAGGTCTTTCAGAAATGATATTAGGGAACAATTCTACAGGCAAAGAGTATTAGAAGTTTGTAACTCTTTCACAAATGGCAGTTGATGCTGGATTAAGTATTCATTTTAAAAAGTAGATTGATAGATTTCCATTAATCAAAGGTATTAAGAGATTGACCGATATGGAGGTAGATCATAGAACAGCAATAATTGTTGGATCTGTTTTGAAGGACTAAATGACCTTTTCCTGAATGTGTTCCTACTCTCCTAGTTCCTCCATTCTCCTACATCATCCATTCCCTACCCATCACACTTTTTGTCTTTTCAACTTAATAATAATAATAACCTTTATTTAGTGTCACAGACAGACTTACACTAACAATGCAATGATGTTACTGTGAAAATTCCCTAGTCGCCACACTCCAGCGCCAAAGAAATTCAGAATGTCCAATTCACCTAACAAGCACGTCATTTGGGACTTTGTGGGAGGAAACCAGAGCATCCGGAGGAAACCCATGCAGACACGGAGAGAACATGCAGACTCTGCACAGACAGTGACCCAAGCCGGGAATTGAACCCGGGTCCCTGGCGCTGTGAAGCAACAGTGCTAACCACTGTGCAACCGTGCCGCCCAAATTCCTGCTGTCTCCTTTCCCCCTCCTCAGTCGGAAACTGACAATGTCCTTCTTGTAGTACTGTAAGTAGTTCTTTATAGAAACAAGTTGCCAATTCCTAGTCTGACTTCTGTGAGCACCACACCTTGTCCAACCAGTGAACTGTTCTTAAATGCCTATTTGTCACTCGCAGTACATGATACATTTGAATGAGGTTTGAAGCCCAATTTTACTCCTGCCACAGGCTGGAATTGGCTGCCACATGGCGCATTTTAGCCCTTGTGTCTATTTTGAGAGCAAATCAAATTTCTCCATGTTGATATTGAAACTTCATTTTAATATGCTGTCTAGTGAAATAGATGTTGATAAAGTCGGTGTTGTGAGGGTTTTGGCTTTTTAGATTCCTCCTCTATTAAAAAAAAATTCAATGATTTCCTGCTCCAGTCACCTAGTGCAGGCATTGTCAAACTCGGGGTCGTGACCCGCGGGTGGGTCGCAGGTGGGTGTCGGGAGGGTCGCGGAGCCGTCCACCGCGGCGCTCCCGATTGCGCAAAATCTGCGCTCAACAGCCACAGCAGCCGGTTGTTAATAACGGCGGCTGCAAGCGGCCTTCAAAATGGCCGCAAACATGTAAAAAAAATACGGCCGCACTGCGCATGCGTGCCAGGTGCGCAGTGCGGCTTCTTTTTTTAAAAACGGCCACAGCTTTTTGTTTTACAAGTTCAGGGCGGTTTTATTCATTTTATTCATTAATTTTATTCATTTTTTTTTTACAAGTTCGGGGGGGGGGGTTTATTTGATAAAATTTCACAGGAAAATAATGCAGAACTTTGGACAGATGGGGACTCCATACTTTCCGACACCGGAAGGCATCACCTTCATCCAACAGGTTCCATTGGAGGAGCATGTACGAGGGCCAAAGGGACCCAAAACCATTTCCTCCATTTTTGTCAGCACAAACAAGGTCAGGGAAAATGGTGGGTCGCGCATGTCAGCCGGGATGGGTCCCGAAGGTTGGCTGGTTGGTAAAAATGGGTCCCCGGAAAAAAAGTTTGAAGAACGCTGATCTATTGCTATACGAAAATAGAGGAATATCTGACCTATTTACGTGGTCTATTATATCATAATGTGGAGATGCCGGCGTTGGACTGGGGTGAGCACAGTACGAAGTCTTACAGCACCAGGTTAAAGTCCAACAGGTTTGTTTCAATGTCACTAGCTTTCGGAGCGCTGCTCCTTCCTCAGGTGAATGAAGAGGTATGTTCCAGCAACACATATATAGACAAATTCAAAGATGCCAAACAATGCTTGGAATGCGACCATTAGCAGGTGATTAAATCTTTACAGATCCAGAGTCATCTTCTCCAAACCGACCTCCTCAGAAGACAAACATGGGACACAACTGACAGAATACCCTTCGTCGTCCAGTACTTCCTCGGAGCGGAGAAACTACGTCATCTTCTTCAAACGAACGGGATATGGCACTCGACTCATCGATCGACAGTTCCAACGTGCCACAGCGAAAAACCGCACCGACCTCCTCAGAAGACAAACATGGGACACAACTGACAGAATACCCTTCGTCGTCCAGTACTTCCCCGGAGCGGAGAAACTACGTCATCTTCTTCAAACGAACGGGATATGGCACTCGACTCATCGATCGACAATTCCAACGCGCCACAGCGAAAAACCGCACCGACCTCCTCAGAAGACAAACATGGGACACAACCGACAGAATACCCTTCGTCATCCAGTACTTCCCCGGAGCGGAGAAACTACGTCATCTTCTTCACGAACGGGATATGGCACTCGACTCATCGATCGACAGTTCCAACGCGCCACAGCGAAAAACCGCACCGACCTCCTCAGAAGACAAACATGGGACACAACCGACAGAATACCCTTCGTCATCCAGTACTTCCCCGGAGCGGAGAAACTACGTCATCTTCTTCACAGCCTTCAACACGTCATTGATGACGATGAACATCTTGCCAAGGTCATCCCCACACCCCCACTACTTGCCTTCAAACAACCGCGCAACCTCAAACAAACCATTGTTTGCAGCAAACTACCCAGTCTTCAGAACAGTGACCACGACACCACACAACCCTGCCATGGCAATCTCTGCAAGACGTGCCAGATCATCGACATGGATACCACTATTACACGTGAGAACACCACCCACCAGGTACGCGGTACATACTCGTGCGACTCGGCCAACGTTCTCTACCTCATACGCTGCAGGAAAGGATGTCCCGAAGCATGGTACATTGGTGAGACCATGCAGACGCTGCGACAACGAATGAACGGACATCGCGCAACAATCACCAGGCAGAAATGTTCCCTTCCAGTCGGGGAACACTTCAGCAGTCAAGGACATTCAGCCTCTGATCTCCGGGTAAGCGTTCCCCAAGGCGGCCTTCAGGACGCGCGACAACGCAGAATCGCCGAGCAGAAACTTATAGCCAAGTTCCGCACACATGAGTGCGGCCTCAACCGGGACCTGGGATTCATGTCGCATTACATTCATCCCCCACCATCTGGCCTGCGAAATCCTACCAACTGTCCTGGCTTGATACAATTCACACCTCTTTAACCTGGGGTTACCCCATCTCTGGGTCTGTAAAGATTTAATCACCTGCTAATGGTCGCATTCCAAGCATTGTTTGGCATCTTTAAATTTGTCTATATATGTGTTTCTGGAACATACCTCTTCATTCACCTGAGGAAGGAGCAGCACTCCGAAAGCTAGTGACATCGAAACAAACCTGTTGGACTTTAACCTGGTGTTGTAAGACTTTGTACTGTATTATATCATACTTCAGCCATTATAAAATACATATCATCTAAATATCCAAAGCCGCACTCATGTGTGCGGAACTTGGCTATAAGTTTCTGCTCGGCGATTCTGCGTTGTCGCGCGTATCAAAAATGCATCTCAGTGTAAATTATTCACGTTGGACATGGCTTTTAGCTCCACCGAGGACAGAAACGGAGGGGAGAGGGCACTGAAAATTATTGCACTTGCCGACCAGTTTCCCGTTGTTTCCACCGCCTGAAGTTTCAATCAGGCCAGGGATTGCAGGCCCTCAAGCACACCTAATTCGCCAGAGGGCCAGTTATGTTTATCATCTGTGCTTCAGCCATGAGGAGGACAGAGAAGAGGGACAGGAAGGCAATGGATGCCATACCTTTGGCATAGGATCTACAGTTGTCGGTGGAATTAACTAGAAATGACCGTGAACCAGTTTTGCAGGAGACTCTCCAGGCAGATGATCGCAGAGATTTGTTCCCTCATGGCAAAAGACCTCAGACACTGAAGCAGTCCATGTGCAAATGCAGCAAGACCTGGCTGACAAGTGAACATAGAA
Source organism: Scyliorhinus torazame (assembly GCF_047496885.1). Taxonomy (NCBI): domain Eukaryota; kingdom Metazoa; phylum Chordata; class Chondrichthyes; order Carcharhiniformes; family Scyliorhinidae; genus Scyliorhinus; species Scyliorhinus torazame. Next base: position 264,429,053 of record NC_092713.1, on the reverse strand, counting down.
CATGCAGTGCAGAAGGAGGCCATTAGGTCCATCGAGTCTGCACTGACCCATTTAAGCCCTCACTTCCACCCTATCCCCATTACCCAATAACCCCTCCAAACCTTTTTTGGTCACTAAGGGCAATTTATCATGGCCAATCCACCTAACCTGCACGTCTTTGGACTGTGGGAGGAAACCGGGGCACCCGGAGGAAACCCACGCAGACACGGGAAGAACGTGCAAACTCCGCACAGACAGTAACCCGGCGGGGAATCGAACCTGGGACTCTGTCGCTGTGAAGCGACAGCGCTAACCACTGCCCCAGTAGTGTCAAGTGGCAAGTAACATTCATGCCACACAAATGCCAGGCAATGACCATCTCCAATAAGAGAATCAAATCATCTCCCCCATGACATTCAATGACATTACCATCACTGAATCCCCGACTATCAACATATTGGGGGTTACCATTGACCAGAAACTGAACTGGACTAGGCATATAAATACTGTGGCTACAAAAGTAGGTCAGAGTCCAGGAATCCTATGGTGAGTAACTCACCTTCTGATTTCCCAAAGCCTGTCCACCGCCTACAAGGCCAAGTCAGGAGTGTGATGGAATACTCCCCACTTGCCCGAATGAGTGCAGCTCCGACAATACTCAAGAAAATCAACACCATCCAGAACAAAGCAGCAAGCTTGATTGGTACTCCTTCCACAAACATTCACTCCCTCCCCCGATGCACAGTAGCAGCAGTGTGTACCACCTACAAGATGCACTGCAGGAACTCACCAAGACTCCTTATAGTACCTTCGAAACGCACAGCCACTACCATCTAGGGCAGCAGATACCTGGGAATGCCACCACCTGGAATTTTCCATCCAGGCCACTCACCAGCCTGGCTTGGAAATGTATCAGCATTCCTTCACTGTCGCTGGGTAAAAATCCTGGATCTGCCTCCCTGATTGCACAGTGGGTGTGCCTACACGACATGGTCTGCAGCGGTTCAAGAAGGCAGCTCACTGCCACCTGCTGAAGGCCAATTAGGGATGGGCAACAAATGCCGGCCGAGCGAGTGAAGCCCACATCCTGTCAAAATGAATTTCTAAAAAATGCACAATATTGCTCACCATTCCCAGCTAGTAGCCGTCAAAGTCACTGTGGCTTTGAATTTCATCTGTATTGACTCCTTCAAAGAAACAACTAGGAACTTTGAGACATCTTGTGCACCATTGCATCTCGCAGGTCACTGACATCCTTTTCTTGAGAGCTGGGTAGTCCATTCCATTCCAGACAAACTTGGCTTCACAGGGCCAAAGAGCAGTGGGTTTTATCCCCTGAGCTGGATTCCCCCAGGGGCAGGGAGAGCATCATTAATTGCACCTTTTGTAGTGTCAGAGGAGCTGGAGGCAGCTTGCTCACTGGTTTCTGCTATATGCTGAGATGTGATTGGTGGTTACCTCCAGAGGAAGATGCACTGGCATCTGTGCCAGGGCAGCACCTGTCATTGGGCTTGACTGCACAGAGCTCTCCTCAGTCAGATTGGCCAAGGATGGTGATGGCATTTCCAGAAGGGTGGCACGCTCATCCTCCTTGGCTCCAGTTCCAGATGTCTGGAAGGGAGCACCAGCTGAGTCTCAATAAGCACCCACTCCAACCATCTCTGCACCATCAACGTCAATGTCCAATCAGGGCGATGGTGTTGCATGAATTCTGTGTGTGTCAGTGAGCTACTCGTGCATTCACTCCGAGAGCTGCTGTAATTGGCTCTCCATGAAGAATGGCCACTCTCTCAGTGGAGAAACTCATCTGTCCAATATTCTGAGCCAGGGTTGTACACATGAGCTGATTTTGTTCTCAGCCATAGCCTCTGTCATGTGGGAACACATATGTTGTTGCTGGTCTCAGTAAAGCCACCTTGAATGTGACTCACGAGGTCCTGCATCTGTGCTCGGCTGAGCATGGCTGTGTCTGTCCTCCTCAGAGGAGATCTGCCCACAGCCTCTCTGTTTCTCTCACCTTCTGCTGTTTACATTTGATGTATTTTTCAACCAATGACATCCTATCTAATCACATGTGAGGACTCCAGAGGGGACTGTGTATGAAACAGCAGAGGGTGACCATGAAACCATAAAATGTAGGAGCAGAAGTAGCCATTCAGGCCATTGAATCTGATCTGCCATTCAATGAGATCATGACTGATCTGATGTGATAATCCTCGACTCCACCTTCCCACCTTATCCCCTTGATTCCCTTTCTGATTAAAAATCGATCTATCTCAGCCTTGGACATACTTAATTACCCAACCTCTACAGCCCTCTGTGATAAAGAATTCCAAAGAATCACTACCCTCTGAGAGGAGAAATTCTTCTTCATCTCTGTCTTAAATGGGTAACTCCTCACTCTGACATTATGCTCTCTGGTCCTAGACACTCCCACAGTGGGAAACAACCGTTCAGCATCTACCCTGTCAAGCTCCCTGAGAATCCGACATTTCTCAATAAGGTCCCTCTCATTCTTCTAAACTCCAGTAGTACAGGCCCAACTTACTTAACCTCTGGTGGGCTGCATGGTAGCATAGTGGTTAGCACTGTGGCTTCACAGGGACAAGGCCCAGGTTTGATTCCCTGCTGGGTCACTGTCTGTGCAGAGTCTGCATGTTCTCCCCATGTCTGCATGGGTTTCCTCCGGGTGCTCCGGTTTGAATTGCCCTTAGTGTCCCAAAAGGTTAGGAGTGGTTATTGGGTTAGGGGGATAGGGTATAAGTGAGGGCTTAAGTGGGTCGGTGCGATGACTTCCAGCGGAGGCTATGGAGGAGTAGGTCGCACATTTGGTGACTCCCCCTCTGGTCGGACTTTTGGACCTTTCCCCCGTTTTTCTACCGGATTTGAATTGTAAAACGGATGTTAGTGGCAATTGTCTACTGAATTCCCACTTCAGTGCTTGGAGAGAAGGACTAGAAGTATTCGTAAGGGCTGAAACAAAGAGACAGAGAAGGCTTGGACTGTAGCTTCAACAGAAGACAGCATGGCAGAGGTTCAAACCTTGGGCTTGTCAACCCAGCAGTCTATGGAGCAGCTGATGCAAGTCATTCAGGAAGGCTTTGCTATGCCGAAATGGGACTGCTTGTACCCGATAAAAGAGTTGATTGAGCAGTTGGAGCATAGATTGTGGACGCCCAAGATCGGGCGATCCAGAAGGTGGAGAAGGCGCTGGCTGAGCAGGAGGAACATCAGACTGCGGTGGAGCTGGAGGTGGGGATGCTGAGGGACCAGCTGAAGAAGCTCCTGGAGAACGTGGAGGACCTTGAAAATAGGTCCCACCGGCAGAACCTAAGAATCGTCGGGCTCCCGGAGGGGTCCGAAGGAACGGACGCTGGGGCATACATTGCAGATATGTTTGTGAAGCTGATGGGGGAATGGGGCATTCTCCCGGCCCTTGGAGGTGGTTAGGGCTCACAGAGCACTCACGAGGAAGCCGCGAATGGGAGACCCCCCCGAGGGCAATGGTGGTGAGATTTCACAGGTTCTCGGATAAGGAGCGCATTCTACAGTGGGTCAAGCAGACATGGAGCTGTAAATGGGACAATAGCATCCTGCGGGTTCACCAGGACCTGAGTGTAGAGGTGGCCAGGAGGAGAGCAGGCTTCAACCAGATTAGGTTGATCCTTTTTAAGAAAAAGGTGAAGTTTGGACTGTTATACCCAAGCCCGTCTCTGGGTCACGCATGAGGATCAGCACTTCTATTTCAAGTCGCCTGAGGAAACGTTGGACTTTGCGAAAAAGAAAGGGCTGGCGAAGGACTGAGAACTTTTGAACTTGGCTGCAACGTTCATGTTTTTGTTTTTTTTTCTTTTTGTTTCTCTGTTTTTGTAAAAATTTTCTCATTTTGCGTTTTATGGAAGATGTTTGTAATGCCGTTTGCATTGATTTGGAGCCAGCGGTAGAGCTGAGTGAGTTAAGGTTTTCATTTGCAATGTTGGGGGATGGAGGTGTGCTTGTTTTTGATCTTGGTGTTTTTCCTGGTGGGCAATTGTGTGGGGATTGTTTGATGCTGGAGTTTGTTTGTATGAGTGGGGGGTGGGGGCGGGGGGGGGGGGGGGGGGGTGGAACAATAGATGGGAGACTGTCTGGCGCTGGGGATGTGGGCCACCAAGCTAGCTGGGCGAGCTGGCGCATGGAAGCGCAGTGGGGGGGGGGGGGGGGTGCATATGTTTGGTTTAGTAAAGGGGTTGGGTTACAGGGTGTTGTTACTGGGGGGTAGAGGGGGCAAAATCTTCTGCTGACGAGGGAGGAACTTGAGCTGAGGGACAGAGAGGAGGTTGGGGGCGGTGGCTGCTGGGGATAGACCGGTGGAGGCGTGGTGCACGGGCTGGACGTGGGCCTAAAAAAGGGCATGGCTGATCGGCAGGGCGGGGGGGGGGGGGTCAATGAGCCCCCCAACTTGGCTGATCACCTGGAATGTTCGAGGGTTAAATTGGCCAGTCAAAAGGGCTTGTGTTTTCGCGCATCTTAGGGGATTGAAGGCGGACGTGGTAATGTTGCAGGAGACGCACCTTAGAGTAACAGACCAGGTTAGACTGAGGAAAAGCTGGGTCAATCAGGTCTTTCACTCAGGATTAGATTCAAAGACTAGAGGGGTGGTGTTTGAGGCTGGTAGAATAGTCTCGGACGTGGGAGGTCGGTACATTATGGTCAGTGGGAAGTTAGAGGGGGAGCAGGTGGTATTAGTAAATGTATATGCGCCAAATTGGGACGATGTGGAGTTTATAAAGAAGATGCTGGCGAAGATACCGGATCTGGACTCGCACAGGTTGGTTATGGGAGGGGACTTCAACACAGTTATGGACCCTTGCTTGGACCGGTCAAGCTCAAAAATGGTCAGGGTGCCAGCAATGGCAAAGGAACTAACAGGGTTCATGGAGCTGATGGGAGGGGGGGTGGATCCATGGAGGTTTGGGCAGCCGAGGGTGAAGGAGTTCTCCTTCTACTCACACATGCATAAAGTGTACTCCCGAATTGATTTCTTTATTTTGAGCAGGGCCTTGCTGGCTGGGGTAGTGGACATGGGGTACTCGGCGATTACAATCTCAGACCATGCTCCGCACTGGGTTGATCTGCAGGTTAGTAAAGACAGTAATCAGCGCCCGCACTGAAGGTTGGATGTGGGACTTTTGGAGGATGAAGGGGTGTGCGAGCGGCTGAGGAAAAGTATTCAGAGCTACCTGCAGGTCAATGACATGGGGGAAATTTCAGCATCGGTGGTGTAGTGTAGCCACCTGGGTTGGCCACTTCCTGACTTAAAATGGAGAACCACAAAGGTTGAAGGGACATTCAGCCAACACAGGCAAAGACTAGCAAATACAGAAATCATGTGTATTGAAACCTGTAAGGAACCAGACAGCACTGAAACCAGCAGCCATCTGCATAGTAATGAGCAATTCCAAGGCACAATTGCAACAGTTAAGGTGAATAAAGCCAAGCCAGACTCCTCGGCACCAGCAGGAGCCAAGACAAAGGAAGGCCAACGGACATTAGGGACATCCCAGCGATCAGGGAACAACTCCAGTATTGGAGAAATTGATCCAAATGATCGGAACGCAGTACAATCACTTGGAACCAGGTACGGGGTCCGCCCCAAAGGGCGGGAAAGCCCCTGGGGACTATAAAGTAAAGCCCCCAAGTTCAAATCGTCCTTCTTTGTCAGGGTCACTCAGCAACTTGAATCAACCCGTGAGAGTGACCTGCCCAAGCTGCCGCATCAACCAAGTAAGTCTCCAGTCAACGCTCGCTCCGAGATAGGCGCTCTTAGCTACAAGTCCATACCAATTTTTGAATCCTGCAGACTCAGGACCTGAACGAAAGGCCATTTGTTCCCCTGACCTGGTGGGCCAATTCCAAAACTAAGTATAGGCCTTTTAGTGATAGGAATAGACTAGAAAGTAGAGTATAATAAATGTGTTTTGATTTGAATCTTACTAATTGGTGTGTTGAGTTATTGATCAGTCCTTGAACTTGAACCTCGTGGAGGTATCATAAAGATACCTGGAGACTCTAGAGCAAAGGTTAAACAACCAGAGCAAATTACGAATTAAGAGCCAACCAAAAGTTAGCAACAGTGGGAAGCACTGAAGGCGGTGGTCAGGGGGGAGCTGATTTTGATTCGGGCCCATAGGGAGAAGGTGGACAGGGCAGAGATGAACCGATTGGTAAAGGAGATCCTACAGATTGATAGGAGGTATATGGAGACCCCAGAGGCAGGGCTTTTAAGGGAACGGCAGAGGTTACAGGTGGAGTTTAGCTTGCTGACCACAGGGAGGGCGGTGGAGCAACTGAGAAAGGTGAGGGGGGTGATCTACGAACATGGAGAGAAGGCCAGCAGAATGCTTGCAAAGCAGCTTAGGAAGAGGGAGGCAGCTAGGGAGATAAGGAAAGTCAAGGATGGAGATGGGAACCTGGTTGGTGATTCAGTCGGGGTGAATAAGGGCATTTAGAGATTTCTATAACAGGCTCTACAGGTCGGAATTCCCTGCGGGGACGGAGGGGATGAGGCACTTCTTTGAGGGGCTGAATTCCCCAAAGGTGGATGGGGAGCAGGTAGAAGGGCCCGGGGCTCCGATCAGGTTGGAAGAGAGAGTGGAGGGTCTGAAGGCCATGCAGTCGGGTAAAACCCCGGGGCCGGACAGGTACCCAGTGGAGTTTTATAAAAAGTTCTCTGGGATATTGGGGCCGGTGTTGATGAGGATGTTCAATGAGGCAAGGGAAAGAGGAGTGCTGCCCCCGATGATGTCACAAGCAATGATTTTGCTGATTCTTAAGCGGGACAAGAACCCGGAGCTGTGTGGGTCTTACAGGCCGATCTCCCTGTTAAATGTGGATGCCAAGTTGCTGGCCAAAATCTTGTCCTCCAGGATTGAGGATTGTGTTCCGGACGTTATTGGGGAGGACCAGACGGGGTTTGTTAAGGGCAGGCAGTTGGTGGCCAATGTAAGAAGGCTGTTAAATGTGATCATGATGCCCCCGGAAGGTAGGGAGGTTGAGGTAGTGATTGCAATGGATGCAGAAAAGGCTTAGAACATAGAACATAGAACAATATAGCGCAGTACAGGCCCTTCGGCCCACGATGTTGCACCGAAACAAAAGCCATCTAACCTACACTATGCCATTATCATCCATATGTTTATCCAATAAACTTTTAAATGCCCTCAATGTTGGCGAGTTCACTACTGTAGCAGATAGGGCATTCCACGGCCTCACTACTCTTTGCGTAAAGAACCTACCTCTGACCTCTGTCCTATATCTATTACCCCTCAGTTTAAAGTTATGTCCCCTCGTGCCAGCCATTTCCATCCGCGGGAGAAGGCTCTCACTGTCCACCCTATCCAACCCCCTGATCATTTTGTATGCCTCTATTAAGTCTCCTCTTAACCTTCTTCTCTCCAACGAAAACAACCTCAAGTCCATCAGCCTTTCCTCATAAGATTTTCCCTCCATACCAGGCAACATCCTGGTAAATCTCCTCTGCACCCGCTCCAAAGCCTCCACGTCCTTCCTATAATGCGGTGACCAGAACTGTACGCAATACTCCAAATGCGGCCGTACCAGAGTTCTGTACAGCTGCAACATGACCTCCCGACTCCGGAACTCAATCCCTCTACCAATAAAGGCCAACACTCCATAGCCCTTCTTCACAACCCTATCAACCTGGGTGGCAACTTTCAGGGATCTATGTACATGGACACCTAGATCCCTCTGCTCATCCACACTTTCAAGAACTTTACCATTAGCCAAATATTCTGCATTCCTGTTATTCCTTCCAAAGTGAATCACCTCACACTTCTCTACATTAAACTCCTTTTGCCACCTCTCAGCCCAGCTCTGCAGCTTATCTATATCCCTCTGTAACCTGCTACATCCTTCCACACTATCGACAACACCACCGACTTTAGTATCGTCTGCAAATTTACTCACACACCCTTCTGCGCCTTCCTCTAGGTCATTGATAAAAATGACAAACAGGAACGGCCCCAGAACAGATCCTTGTGGTACTCCACTTGTGACTGTACTCCATTCTGAACATTTCCCATCAACCACCACCCTCTGTCTTCTTTCAGCTAGCCAATTTCTGATCCACATCTCTAAATCACCCTCAATCCCCAGCCTCCGTATTTTCTGCAATAGCCTACCGTGGGGAACCTTATCAAATGCTTTGCTGAAATCCATATACACCACATCAACTGCTCTACTCTCATCTACCTGTTCAGTCACCTTCTCAAAGAACTCAATAAGGTTTGTGAGGCATGACCTACCCTTCACAAAGCCATGCTGACTATCCCTGATCATATTATTCCTATCTAGATGATTATAAATCTTGTCTCTTATAATCCCCTCCAAGACTTTACCCACTACAGACGTGAGGCTCACCGGTCTATAGTTGCCGGGGTTGTCTCTGCTCCCCTTTTTGAACAAAGGGACCACATTTGCTGTCCTCCAGTCCTCTGGCACTATTCCTGTAGCCAATGATGACATAAAAATCAAAGCCAAAGGCCCAGCAATCTCTTCCCTGGCCTCCCAGAGAATTCTAGGATAAATCCCATCAGGTCCCGGGGACTTATCTATTTTCAGCCTGTCCAGAATTGCCAACACCTCTTCCCTACGTACCTCAATGCCATCTATTCTATTAGCCTGGGGCTCAGCATTCTCCTCCACAACATTATCTTTTTCCTGAGTGAATACTGACGAAAAATATTCATTTAGTATCTCGCCTATCTCTTCAGACTCCACACACAATTTCCCATCCCTGTCCTTGACTGGTCCTACTCTTTCCCTAGTCATTCGCTTATTCCTGACATACCTATAGAAAGCTTTTGGGTTTTCCTTGATCCTTCCTGCCAAATACTTCTCATGTCCCCTCCTTGCTCATCTTAGCTCTCTCTTTAGATCCTTCCTCGCTACCTTGTAACTATCCATCGCCCCAACTGCAACTTCACACCTCATCTTCACATAGGCCTCCTTCTTCCTCTTACCAAGAGATTCCACTTCCTTGGTAAACCACGGTTCCCTCGCTCGACGCCTTCCTCCCTGCCTGACCGGTACATACTTATCAAGAACACGCAGTAGCTGATCCTTGAACAAGCCCCACTTATCCAGTGTGCCCAACACTTGCAGCCTACTTCTCCACCTTATCCCCCCCAAGTCACGTCTAATGGCATCATAATTGCCCTTCCCCCAGCTATAACTCTTGCCCTGCGGTGTATACTTATCCCTTTCCATCATTAACGTAAACGTCACCGAATTGTGGTCACTGTCCCCAAAGTGCTCTCCTATCTCCAAATCCAACACCTGGCCTGGTTCATTACCCAAAACCAAATCCAACGTGGCCTCGCCTCTTGTTGGCCTGTCAACATATTGTTTCAGGAAACCCTCCTGCACACACTGTACAAAAAACGACCCATCTATTGTACTCGAACTATATCTTTTCCAGTCAATATTTGAAAAGTTAAAGTCTCCCATAATAACTACCCTGTTACTTTCGCTCTTATCCAGAATCATCTTCGCCATCCTTTCCTCTACATCCCTAGAACTATTAGGAGGCCTATAAAAAACTCCCAACAGGGTGACCTCTCCTTTCCTGTTTCTAACTTCAGCCCATACTACCTCGGAAGAAGAGTCCCCATCTAGCATCCTCTCCGCCACCGTAATACTGCTCTTGACTAGCAGCGCCACACCTCCCCCTCTTGTGCCTCCTTCTCTGAGCTTACTAAAACACCTAAACCCCGGAACCTGCAACATCCATTCCTGTCCCTGCTCTATCCATGTCTCCGAAATGGCTACAACATCGAAGTCCCAGGTACCAACCCATGCTGCCAGTTCCCCTACCTTGTTTCGTATACTCCTGGCATTGAAGTAGACACACTTCAAACCACCTACCTGAACACTGGCCCCCTCCTGCGACGTCAAATCTGTGCTCCTGACCTCTATACTCTCATTCTCCCTTACCCTAAAACTACAATCCAGGTTCCCATGCCCCTGCTGCATTAGCTTAAACCCCCCCAAAGAGCACTAACAAATCTCCCCCCCAGGATATTTGTGCCCCTCAGGTTCAGATGTAGACCATCCTGTCTGTAGAGGTCCCACCTTCCCCAGAAAGAGCCCCAGGTATCCAGAAATCTGAATCCCTCCCGCCTGCACCATCCCTGTAGCCACGTGTTTAAATGCTCTCTCTCCCTATTCCTCATCTCACTATCACATGGCACGGGCAACAACCCAGAGATAACAACTCTGTTTGTTCTAGTTCTGAGCTTCCATCCTAGCTCCCTGAAAGCCTGCCTGACATCCTTGTCCCCTTTCCTACCTATGTCGTTAGTGCCAATGTGGACCACGACTTGGGGCTGCTCCCCCTCCCCCCTAAGGACCCGGAAAACACGATCCGAGACATCACGTACCCTTGCACCTGGGAGGCAACATACCAAACGTGAGTCTCTCACGCTCCCACAAAATCTCCTATCTGTGCCCCTGACTATAGAGTCCCCAATTACTAATGCTCTGCTCTTCTCCCCCCTTCCCTTCTGAGCAACAGGGACAGACTCCGTGCCAGAGGCCCGTACCCCATGGCTTACCCCTGGTAAGTCGTCCCCCCCACAAGTATCCAAAGCGGTATACTTGTTTCTCAGGGGAACGACCGCAGGGGATCCCTGCACTGACTGCTTTTTCCCAGTCCCTCTTACAGTTACCCACCTATCTCCAATCTTTGGTGTAACTAATTCCCTGAAGCTGCTATCTATGACCCCTTCTGCCTCCCGAATGATCCGAAGTTCTTCCAACTCCAGCTCCAGTTCCCTAATTCGGTCTTGGAGGAGCTGGAGATGGCAGCACTTCCTGCACGTAAAATCAGCAGGGACACTAACTGCATCCCTCACCTCAAACATCCTGCAGGAGGAACATTGCACTCCCTTCCCTGCCATTCCTCTAACTTTCTACCAAGATCTGGCTAACAACTAAATTAAATTTTTTATAAAAAATAATAATAATATAATAAAATATGGTACTTACCTCAGACCAATGGGTTTTATTATTAGGTTAGAGGAGGAGGGCGGGTGGGAGACACTACACATGTAGTGTCTCGGGTTTCCTCTCCACCACAGTTTATTGGTGAGGGTCTTCCCAGACGTCCGCGGGTCGACTTCCTGTTCCCGCCTAAAACACTAATTTAAAAGAAAAAATTCTCAGCTCCTGCTGAAATTGACTAACCAGCCAGCTCCACTCCCGCCGAAATCGACTGGCCTGCCCCTGCAAAGACAAGTGCTTTTAAAGGACAGACTTACCTCCCAGCAGCCACTTCCGCACTGCTCCCGCTGAAACTGACTCACCAGCTGTTCTCCCGCCGAAATCGACTGGCCTGCCCCTGCAAAGACAAGTGCTTTTAAAGGACAGACTTACCTCCCAGCAGCCACTTCCGCACTGCTCCCGCTGAAACTGACTCACCAGCTGTTCTCCCGCCGAAATCGACTGGCCTGCCCCTGCAAAGACAAATGCTTTTAAAGGACAGACTTACCTCCCAGCAGCCACTTCCGCACTGCTCCCACTGAAACTGACTCACCAGCTGTTCTCCCGCCGAAATCGACTGGCCTGCCCCTGCAAAGACAAGTGCTTTTAAAGGACAGACTTACCTCCCAGCAGCCACTTCCGCACTGCTCCCGCTGAAACTGACTCACCAGCTGTTCTCCCGCCGAAATCGACTGGCCTGCCCCTGCAAAGACAAGTGCTTTTAAAGGACAGACTTACCTCCCAGCAGCCACTTCCGCACTGCTCCCGCTGAAACTGACTCACCAGCTGTTCTCCCGCCGAAATCGACTTTTGATCGGGTAGAATGGGATTATCTGTGTGAGATACTGGGACGGTTCAGATTCGGCCGGGACTTTATCGACTGGGTCAGGTTGCTGTATCAGGCTCCTGTGGCGAGTGTATGGACGAATAGGACTACATCGGACTATTTTAGACTGCACCGGGGGACGAGACAGGGATGCCCCCTCTCCCCACTGTTGTTTGCGCTGGCTATAGAGCCGTTGGCAATTGCTCTGAGAGCCTTGAGGGGCTGGAGAGGACTGGTCCGGTTGGGGGAGAGGCGGGGGTGGGGGGGGGGGGGGTGGGTGGGGTGGGGGGTGGAGTGGAGCACAGGGTTTCATTCTATGCGGATGACGTGCTTCTGTACGTTTCGGACCCAATAGGGGAATTTGGTTGGTTTTCGGGGTATAAGCTTAATATGGGAAAAAGTTAGATGTTTGTGGTCCAGGCGAGGGGACAGGAGAGGTGACTGGGAGAGCTGCCGTTTAGGTTAGGTTAGTAAAGGGAAGCTTTAGGTACCTAGGTACCCAAGTGGTGCGGGAACGGGAACGGCTGCATAAATTGAATCTGGCCTGGCTGGTGGATCAAATGAAGGACGATTTTCGGAGATGGGATGCGCTTCCGTTGTTTCTGGCTGGGAGGGTGCAAACGGTGAAGATGATGGTCCTCCCGAGATTCCTATTTGTATTTCAGTGTCTCCAAATTTTTATTCCGCGGTCCTTTTTTAAGCGGGTCAACAGAGTGATCATGTGCTTTGTCTGGGCGGGCAGGACCCCGCGAGTAAGGAAGGTAATGCTTGAGCGGAGTCGGGGAAAGGGCAGGCTGGCGCTGCCAAATTTTAGCAACTATTAATGGGCGGCTAATATAGCCATGATCAGGAAGTTGGTGGTGGGGGAGGGGTCGGCATGGGTGCGCATGGAGGTGGCTTCATGTAAGGGCACCAATTTGGGGGCGTTGGTAACTGCGCCTCTTCCGTTCCCGCAGGCACGGTACTCCACCAGTCCAGTGGTGGTGGCGGCCCTGAAAGTTTGGTGCCAGTGGAGGTGGCATGTGAGAGCAGTGGGAGCATCGGTCTGGGCCCCAATCTGTGATAAGAAAGGTAAATGGCTTTTTTACTATCTTTATGGTTTCATGTATATTGTTTATTTTGTTTTTGTTACTATACCAAAAATGCCTCAATAAAATGTTTATTTTTTTAAAAGTGTGTCGGTGCAGACTCGATGAGCCGAATGGCCTCATTCTGCACTGTATGTTCTCTGTTCTAAGTTCTATGTTCTCTCTTCAGAAGAAAATCCCTCGATATCCAGGATCATTAATTGGCCACTTAGGGGCCTCAATAGATGGCAAAGGCAGGCTCCCTATCTGAGGCCTTTCCCTGCCCCAGTGTAAAATTGCTCTGTGGTCGGGATGGGCAGACACCCAGAGGGAATCCCATTCTTTCAATTTCATGCTCCCTTCCCCATCTAAAATCCTGCTGGGGGGGGGTGTAAAATTCTAGCCTTTGTTCTCATCCGGGTAAAATCACATTGTTTCAAATTATTAACAGAAAAACATAGAAATTGGAATCGGAGGAGGCCATTCGGCCCTTCGGGCCTGCTCCGCCATTCATTATGATCATGGTTGATCATCCAACTCAGTAACCTGTTCCTGCTTACCTCCAATATCCTTTGATCCCTTCAGCTCCAAAAGCTATGCCTAACTCATTCTTGAAAACATGCAATGTTTTGGCCTCAACTGCTTTCTGTGGTAATGAATTCCACAGCCACACCACTCTCTGGGTGAAGAAATTTATCCTCATCTCAGATCTAAATGGTTTACCCCATATCATTAGACTGTGACCCTTGGATCTGGACTCCCGCACCATTGGGAACATCCTTTCTGCATCTACCCTGTCTACTTCTGTTCGAATTTTATATGTTACAATGAGAACCCCCTCATTCTTTTAAACTTCAGCAAATATAATCCTAACTGACTCAATCTCTCTTCACACATTATAAATCTTTGCTGCACTCCCTCTATAGCAAGAACATCCTTCCTCAGATAAGGAGACCAAAACTGCACACAATATTCCAAGTGTGGTCTCACTCAGGCCCTGTATAATTGCAGCAAGACATCCCTACTCCTGTACCCGAATCCTCTCGCTATGGAAGCCAACTACCATTTGCCTTCTTTACCACCTGCTGCAACTGCATGGCTACTTTCAGCGACTGGTTTACAAGGACGCCCGGGTCTCGATGCACATTCCCCTCTCTCAATCTATAGCTATTCAGATAATAATCTACCTTCCTGTTTTACCACCAAAGTGGATAACCTTCCATTTATCCACGTTTTACTGCATCTGCAATATATTTTCCCACTCAATCAACTTGTCCAAATTACACTGAAGAATCTCTGCATCCTCCTCACAGCTCACCCTCCCACCCAACTTTGTGTCATCTGCAAATTTGGAGATAATACATTTAGTTCCCTCATCTAAATCATTAATATATATTATGAATAACTGAGGTCCGAGCACTGTGGTACTCCGCTAGTCACTGCCTGCCACTTGGAAAAAGACCCATTTATTCCTACTCTTTGTTTCCTGTCTGCCAATCAGTTTTCTATCCATCTCAACACACCATCCCCAATCCCATGCACTTTAATTTTTGTCAAAAGTCTTCTGAAAGTCCAAATAAACCACATCCACTGGCTCTCCCTCATCAACTCCACTAGTTACATCTCCAAAGAATTCCAATAGGTTTGTCAAGCATGATTTACCCTTCATAAATCCATGCTGACTCTGACTGATCCTGCCACTGATTTCCAAGTGCTCTGCTATTAAATCTTCTATAATAGACTCTAGTATTTCCGTTGCTTACTTATGTCTTTCTCAATCTTTCCCTTGTTCAGAATTGGGGAAAATTAAGATTAAAAATTGAAATTGAGATAAAATCAAACAGGCAGTTGATAAGAGCAGCTGCCTGAAGGGTGTTTGATATGCAAATTAGCATATGCGTGGGAAAAGCAAGTGTTTACCCACTGAGATTAGGGGAAACAATGGGGTACAGAAGAAATTATTTCAAAGTGGAGAGACGGGGACCTGGACACGTATATGCTCAACACTGGATTCACAGAGTGGATAACATCAAAGGGAAAGAATGATAGATCCACAGCAGAATGGTTGGTGAATGAGACACAGTTGCAGCCACCATCACAGCCACACAGCTACAGAAACAATCTCCCGAACAGATGTTATTGCTAAATGGGCAGCAAATTAAGATTTAAAAACCCGAACTGAGAAGATTTTGTCTTCGCTGAAACTGAAGAAGACTTTCCCAAAAGGGACAAATAACCTGTGCATGGTAACGATGTGCTGTATTTAGCTCACAGGGTTATATAATATTGGATGTTGTTTGGGAACCAAAAGGGGCCTCAGAGTTCAGGGAACATAGTTTGGAACCAAGGGATGACATTGTGTAATACTGTGTGTGTATAGCCATCAGTGTAATTCAGTGTTATAGTTGTCCTTCCTTCCATGTGTTTTTTTTAAGTTAAAAAATATTCTTCATTAATTGTTCACACAATGATTGGACTATTCCTTCCTGGTTTGCATATTTTTCTCACAGTATACAAATTCAAAATGTACACCACTAAGAGCCGGTGTTCCACGTTACCCTTCTGGATTTTGGGATACTCTAACTATTAAGATCGGCAGGGTTCGTAGCAACCTTATGTCTCATCATATTAGAATGCTAATGGTGCAGTTTGAGAGGTAAATCCTTTCCTTAAAATTACATTGACATACTGAATGGGTTCAAAGGTAAGGGACTTGATTTCAGGTCTCTCCGCCACCTTGTGAACTGGAATTGTTCAGATTGGAAAATGAAAATCAAATAGATAATCCATTTCAATGTTCTATCATTCCATCAAACTGTAAATAGACACACATGCAATGAAACAAAATATACCATGCTGGATAGAAACTTACAATGATCATAATCTATTACATATTAGAATGTTTTAGTTACCTAGGGCGGAATTTAATTTGGTCCATTGAGCAGGAAACATGGTGGCTGGGCCCATGTAGCCGCATGAGAGACAGTCCATCAGTCTCCCAGTAACGGGAAAACCACCCTTGATTAAATCGGAGTCAGGAAGAGGCCAATACGGGAAATTCACCTGCTTACGATGGAATGTCAACAAGGCTCATTAATGACACCAATTATTCCTGAGCCCATCGGAATTTAGTAGCGGCTTAGGGATTAAGTGGAAGTTGGATGGCTTTTCTGTAATTCTCGAAACGCTGGCCAGCAAACCCTGTTGCGTTTGTCAGAGGCCTACAGCAAGGTGGTGGGATCCAGCATCAATAAGGGTGTGGGGAAATGAAGAAATAAGTACTGGAAAATCTAGCACCAACGACCTCCTGTCTTTCTGCAAGAAACAGATACACATGAATAAATAGTCACATCTTAAACAGAAGGAGCGAGGTTGTGGAGCGAAAGGTACATACTCTTTGCATTCAGCAGTTCTCACATTTGAAGATCAAAAAGTGATTTGCACTGAAAATACCCTCTGTGTGATAATTTACAGGAAGAAATGGGAGGGTCTCTGCCACTCAGGCAGGCACACACTTTAAAAAAAGCAACAGCAATTTCATCACTGATGCTGTTTACAGTAACTTAATTGCAGTGTTAATGTAAGCCTACTTGTGACAATAATAAAGATTATTATTATTATAATATTTGTGGTCAAACAAAAGTGTTAAGAGTTTGATAGAGTCTAGTTTTAGTCACTTAGGGGCGAGTTGAATGTATATAACCAACTCGCAAAATATTAAGAGTATCTTGACTGCGGGAACCCAGTCATTTTTCATATAATGAATTAACCTTGTATTCCATTATATTCAACACTGAAAACAGAGTGTTCCTTGTGTAATCAACAAATCAATTTTTAGTTAGATCTCCGCCAAGCTATGAAACATGGCAAAGCATGAAAAACACATTCAGTATTTTTCCTAAGGCTGCGTACGCAAACACTAAGCTAGTTTTGATAGGCACCAATCAATCTCAAGTAATATCCAATGTTTGATTTACAAGTTATCTTCTAAGTAACAGACGTTCATTTGAACAAACCGGAGGTCCCAGCTAAAAATTAGAAGCCAATGAAGGCAAAGGACGGGTTAAACCAGAGATAAGAATTCCCTTAAAAATAGAACCTCGTGGTTCAGGCCTGTGTTCCTGAATTCTTGAATTATTCATCTGTCTTTGTGTTTAGTGATTTCTTTTGTGCTTACGCTTTTGCCATGTGCTTGACTTTTTTATGGAATGTTTGATATTTCAATTCTAAGTTTTATTCATTTTGTACCCACCCACCAGCCAAGTTATATTCTGTTCCGCAGTTCTTATTCAAGTGTATACCAGTTAAGGAACTAGCAATAAAATTGTATTGTTGAACCTCTACTACCGACCGGACTACCGATTCTTATTAGAAGAGAAAAATACGAGTTTGATCCATTCTTGAAAAAGGAGGTGGATGTCAGGTGTAATTCTCCCTGTTTAACTCTGATGGTTGTGCATTTTTTCTATCCTATTACAGACAGGGGAGAGAGGCAAACATGAACCTCTTTATTTTACTTGTCATCTGTCCATTAGCAAAGGTATTTCGTTTTTGAAATAATCTATGCCCTGTTTCCTCAAACCTTCTGCTCGTGAAGTCAATTTTAATGGCGATTTAATGGCAATGCTGCACCCAAAAAACAGCTCACCATAGTGCAGCATTGCCAACAGAAGCTGGGAGACCCCGCTTCCGGAATCTACCCGGCTCATAACGCCTTGCGAGATCGAACGCAATCTTGCGAGGCGTTGCGTTGCGATGTGAGTCCTGCCCATTGTGAGCTTGATCACTTTTTAGCAAATCTGCATATTAGAGCAAGACAGCTAGAATCTAATGTGCAGATTCCTGAGTTACCCGAGGCGTGTGATCAATCTCCCTCGCCTCGGAAATCTCGGGCAAGTGCCATTCAGTACTGGTCTCCACCACAAGGCAATGAAGCAGTGGTCAGCACGTAATGTCCTCGAGGCCCTCAGGGAAAAGGAGACTGTGGAGGACGTTGGACGGTTCCCTGAGCAGACTG
The DNA here is from genome assembly GCF_047496885.1 of Scyliorhinus torazame. Classification (NCBI taxonomy): domain Eukaryota; kingdom Metazoa; phylum Chordata; class Chondrichthyes; order Carcharhiniformes; family Scyliorhinidae; genus Scyliorhinus; species Scyliorhinus torazame. The sequence goes on along the minus strand of NC_092713.1, from coordinate 264,411,121 downwards.
TCAGAGTCATCTGGCAGAACGCCTCATCACCAGAACTTACAAACAAGCACCAAGACCTAGCTTGGCTGGTGGTGAGAAGGGCCCTCCCTGTCAGATTCTTCTTCATGTACACCCGAAGGCTCAGCGCCGTTGCACGCTGCCCTCGGAGTGGCTGTGGGGGAAATGAGACGGTCACCCACCTCCTTGTGGAATGTGCCTTTGCAAAGAAGGTCTGGAGAGAGATGCAGTGGTATTTGTCAAGGTCCATCCCGAGCAGCTCTGTGACACAGGACTCTGTGCTCTACAGACTGTTTCCAGGGATACACGCCGAAACAAACATCAACAGCTGCTGGAAGGTCACCAACTCAGTGAAAGACGCTCTTTGGTCTGCCCGGAATTTGCTGATCTTCCAGTGCAAAGAACTGCCCTCGACCGAGTGTTGCAGACTGGCACATTCCAAGGTCCAGGACTACGTGCTGAGGGACGCACTCAAGCTTGGGGCAGCTGCCGCCAAGATGCAATGGGGAAAGACCACTGTGTAAGGTCTTACCAGCAAATGTACACCGAGGGGCGGGTAACAGTGTAAACCCCCCTCGGTCTGGGTCATTAACACTCCAAAGAATAAAGGAAACACGACAATGTAAATGTTTAAGAAGGAATTGTAACGTAAAGAGCGATATGTGTGTAAGGTTATCAAAATTGAATGGAAGAAAGTCAAGGTAATGTGTAACTCTGATGGAAATGTACAGTCAAGACAATTCAAAATGTTCTGTAATGTTTATGATAGATTTTATGAATAAAATATATTTTTTGAAAAAAAAACTGGTCTCCTCAAACGGGGACCAGACAGAATGGCACCTGTGGGGGTCACCGAGGGGATTTGAGGCCCCCTGTGCAGGGTGGTGCCCTGGCATTGCTGGTGCCAGCTGGGCACCCTGACTCTGCCAGCCTGGTACCCTGGCAATGCCACCTGGGTGCCAGCTTGGCAGGGGCAGTGCCACGCTGGCATTATTTCCACCCGTGCAATCAGGGGTGCCCTGCGTGGGTTTTGGGAGGTGCTGGGCACCCTCCCATCGTGCATTGGGGCCCTTTATCAAAGGCAAGTCGTGTTTTCTCGCCTTATGTTTCTCTGTGCTGCGAGCGCCGGGAAACACACGGGCAAACGGGCTCACTATGGGACTTTGTTCCCATTTCGTCAAATCGTGCCCAGGACTATGACTCCCTGACTTTAATCAGTGTTATTCTTTATTCATCCATTGAAATCGGGGGGGGGGATGGCCGTCGTGATACATACAAGTAAGCACAGAAGTTGCAAATTCCTTTAGGATTGTGATGATGCAACAAGATGAAGTTGGTTTACAGAGACTTAGTTCTCTGTACAGCAAATGGCAAGAATCTTCCACTGGCAAAGGTGTTTCGTTTTTGAAATAAGCTGTGCCCTGTTTCCCCAAAGCTTCTGCTCGTGAAGTCAATTTTAAAGTGACTCACAGCAAACTCTCTTTCAAGGTAACATTAATGACCTAGACTTGAATATCGGGGGCATGATCAGTAAGTCCGCAGATGACATGAAAATTGGTGGTCTGATAAATGGCCATGGGGAAAGCCTTAGATTGCAGGATAATATAAATGGAATGGTCAGATGGGCAGAACAATGGCAAGTGAAATTTAACCCTGAAAATTGTGAGCTGATGCATTTTGCATAGAGCGCTCGTGAGGCCACAGCTAGAGCACTGTATCTACTTCAATAGGAAGGATCTGGGCGGCATGGCGGCACAGTGGTTAGCACTGCTGCCTCACAGCTCCAGATGAAGTTGGTTTACAGAGACTTAGTTCTCTGTACAGCAAATGGCAAGCATCTTCCAAAGAACCCAGGTTTTGAGGAGGTTTTGTCTTCAGGCAGGCTTTGTTGTCAGCCTGGAGCCCTGCTGTGGAGTTGGCAGGCTAGATGTTAATAGCAGACTGCCCTGGGAGCCCAGAAGTATAATAATAAAACTTTCCAGAGGCCAAAGGAATTTGGGTCATGTGGTGTTGACCATTGCATTAGTCAGATTCAGGTTAACAATCAGTATTCTCTGGTCAATATCCATTGTTCATCTTAGGAGAGAGATGGTGGCTATTGGTATACCGCAAGTATAACGGGCGGCAATCTCCATTTCAGAAACTAAGGGTGCGATTCTCCGGAAACATTCCTAAGTGTGCTAGCGAGCGGGAATTGCCACGAGCTTCCCGGCGCTCAGCCTAGCGAGGCCGCAACGCTATTCAACGTTAATTGGTCCACTTAATGAGGCCTCACGGGCTTCTTGCCCCAAATGACGACTTGCCAGCTGATTTACCGGGACCGGGCTTGCCAACCCCCCCGCTAACAACACCAAGCAGCACTTAGGCTGCATATGCTCAGCTCACAACAATGGCACCGAGGAGACTGGCCCCACGATTCGGGGATGCTGACCTCGGGAGGCTCCTGGACGCGGTGGAGGCCTGGAGGGATGTCCTGTTCCCCCGAGGGTCCCGAAGGGTTAGCTACAAGGCAGCCAGTGTTGCCTGGGACAAGGCGATGTCAGCTCAGGCAGTGTGGCCAGGAGGACTGGCCTCCAGTGTCGGAGGAAGGTCAATGACCTACACTGGGCAACAAGAGTGAGTAAACACTAATGTCCCACCTCCCAAGGAAGCGACCCTCAATCCTCTCTCCACCCACCACTTCAACCCAACCTCCACCCCAACCCTCCCTTCATCTCCCCGCCACAAAAACGTGAACCATGGGTGTGGCTAACGATGCGCTCTGTGACTTCTCTGGAAAAAGTCTCCCATAATTGGCGGTGGGGTGTCGGACTTGTGAATCCTCACCTTCTTCGAGGAGCAGGCTCTGGAGGTGACCGGGGTGGCCAAGGAAAGGGCTGCACCATCGGGAGAGTGGGTACCTGTATCAAACAATAAACACCCTTGTGTACAACCAGTGGAAGCCTCTATCACTTTCTTCCGCAAAGCTTCACCATGTACAGATGATGGGTGTGAGCGAGCACTCAGCAGACAGGCAGGAATCAGACTATGGCATTGATTGAGGAGCACCAGCGCCCAGCACTCTGCGGATATCATCACCCCCCTGCCCTCGACAGTGCCCCGCTGACAGTGCCGACAATATCCCAGCATCCTTGAGTGACGTGAACCTACCCTCGGAGGGTGGGAAATGGGGGTGGTGGGTGGGTAAGGATGCGACGATGGACCAGCCCACGTCCTAGGTGAAACAGGCCAACATGAGGGCCTCCCTGGCCCTCCGGGCCTGCCGGACCCTCACCGCTGCCGCCTGTTCTGCAGCCTCCGGCTGGGCTTTAGGTTCCTCCCTGGGCTTGTCCTCCAACCCCTGCAGGTCTAGCGCCTCATCATCATCCTTGGCTCCATCGCCCTCCTCCTCGTCCTCCTCCTCGTCCTTATCCTCCTCCTCCTCGGTAGCAACATGTTCCTCGTCACCAACCTCCATCTTCATCTGGTGGTCGCACAGGAGTTAAATGTTGAGGGAGTGGAACCTCTTTCGTTGATATAAGGCATCCCCAGATGTCCCAGTGAGTGGAGGGCAACATGCCTGGCATCTATGACTCCCTTGGCCTGGCGCATCCTGGCAATGGCAGAGAAGCCTGTTGCCCGGGTGTCTTGCTGGGCTTGGTCCATGTCAAACACGACCGGGCATACAGGGCATTCGTGACCTGCTGGATGCACCTGTGGGCTGTGACCTGCGAGATGCCACACAGGTCGCCGTCCAAGCCCTGGAATGATCCCGAGGCATAAAAGTTCAGGGATGCGGTGACCTTGATGGCTACCGGGAGCAGATGCCCTCCTTCTAAACTAGTATGGCAGGGGGGTGGGCACGGGAGCAATAGGTCAGAAGGTGAGAGCATTGAGGGAGAACTAGGGAATAGGGACAGTGGGGCTCTGAGGCAGAGCAGACAGGGAGAAGTTGCTGAACACAGCGGGTCTGGTGGCCTGAAGTGCATATGTTTTAATGCAAGAAGTATTACGGGTAAGGCAGATGAACTTAGAGCTTGGATTAGTACTTGGAACTATGATGTTGTTGCCATTACAGAGACCTGGTTGAGGGAAGGGCAGGATTGGCAGCTAAACGTTCCAGGATTTAGATGTTTCAGGCGGGCTTAGAGGGGGATGTAAAAGGGGAGGCGGAGTTGCGCTACTGGTTCGGGAGAATATCACAGCTGTACTGCGGGAGGACACCTCAGAGGGCAGTGAGGCTATATGGGTAGAGATCAGGAATAAGAAGGGTGCAGTCACAATGTTGGGGGTTTACTACAGGCCTCCCAACAGCCAGCGGGAGATAGAGGAGCAGATAGGTAGACAGATTTTGGAAAAGAGTAAAAACAACAGGGTTGTGGTGATGGGAGACTTCAACTTCCCCAATATTGACTGGGACTCACTTAGTGCCAGGGGCTTAGACGGGGCGGAGTTTGTAAGGAGCATCCAGGAGGGCTTCTTAAAACAATATGTAGACAGTCCAACTAGGGAAGGGGCGGTACTGGACCTGGTATTGGGGAATGAGCCCGGCCAGGTGGTAGATGTTGCAGTAGGGGAGCATTTCGGTAACAGTGACCACAATTCAGTAAGTTTTAAAGTACTGGTGGACAAGGATAAGAGTGGTCCTAGGATGAATGTGCTAAATTGGGGGAAGGCTAATTATAACAATATTAGGCGGGAACTGAAGAACATAGATTGGGGGCGGATGTTTGAGGGCAAAGCAACATCTGACATGTGGGAGGCTTTCAAGTGTCAGTTGAAAGGAATTCAGGACCGGCATGTTCCTGTGAGGAAGAAGGATAAATATGTCAATTTTCGGGAACCTTGGATAACGAGAGATATTGTAGGCCTCGTCAAAAAGAAAAAGGAGGCATTTGTCAGGGCTAAAAGGCTGGTAACAGACGAAGCCTGCGTGGAATATAAGGAAAGTAGGAAGGAACTTAAGCAAGGAGTCAGGAGGGCTAGAAGGGGGTCACGAAAAGTCATTGGCAAATAGGGTTAAGGAAAATCCCAAGGCTTTTTACACGTAAATAAAAAGCAAGAGGGTAGCCAGGGAAAGGGTTGGCCCACTGAAGGATAGGCAAGGGAATCTATGTGTGGAGCCAGAGGAAATGGGCGAGGTACTAAATGAATACTTTGCATCAGTATTCACCAAAGAGAAGAAATTGGTAGATGTTGACTCTGGAGAAGGGTGTGTAGATAGCCTGGGTCACATTGAGATCCAAAAAGACGAGGTGTTGGGTGTCTTAAAAAATATTAAGTCTCCAGGGCCTGATGGGATCTACCCCAGAATACTGAAGGAGGCTGGAGAGGAAATTGCTGAGGCCTTGACAGAAATCTTTGGATCCTCATTGTCTTCAGGGGATGTCCCGGAGGACTGGAGAATAGCCAATGTTGTTCCTCTGTTTAAGAAGGGTAGCAAGGATAATCCAGGGAACTACAGGCCGGTGAGCCTTACTTCAGTGGTAGGGAAATTACTGGAGAGAATTCTTCGAGACAGGATCTACTCCCATTTGGAAGCAAATGGACGTATTAGTGAGAGGCAGCATGGTTTTGTGAAGGGGAGGTCGTGTCTCACTAACTTGATAGAGTTTTTCGAGGAGGTCACTAAGATGATTGATGCAGGTAGGGCAGTGGATGTTGTCTATATGGACTTCAGTAAGGCCTTTGACAAGGTCCCTCATGGTAGACTAGTACAAAAGGTGAAGTCACACGGGATCAGGGGGGAGCTGGCAAGGTGGATACAGAACTGGCTAGTTCATAGAAGGCAGAGAGTAGCAATGGAAGGATGCTTTTCTAATTGGAGGGCTGTGACCAGTGGTGTTCCACAGGGATCAGTGCTGGGACCTTTGCTCTTTGTAGTATATATAAATGATTTGGAGGAAAATGTAACTGGTCTGATTAGTAAGTTTGCAGACGACACAAAGGTTGGTGGAATTGCGGATAGTGATGAGGACTGTCAGAGGATACAGCAGGATTTAGATTGTTTGGAGACTTGGGCGGAGAGATGGCAGATGGAGTTTAATCCGGACAAATGTGAGGCAATGCATTTTGGAAGGTCTAATGCAGGTAGGGAATATACAGTGAATGGTAGAACCCTCAAGAGTATTGAAAGACAAAGAGATCTAGGAGTACAGGTCCACAGGTCATTGAAAGGGGCAACACAGGTGGAGAAGGTAGTCAAGAAGGCATACGGCATGCTTGCCTTCATTGGCCGGGGCATTGAGTATAAGAATTGGCAATTCATGTTGCAGCTGTATAGAACCTTAGTTAGGCCACACTTGGAGTATAGTGTTCAATTCTGGTCGCCACACTACCAGAAGGATGTGGAGGCTTTAGAGAGGGTGCAGAAGAGATTTACCAGGATGTTGCCTGGTATGGAGGGCATTCGCTATGAGGAGCGGTTGAATGAACTTGGTTTGTTCTCACTGGAACGAAGGAGGTTGAGGGGAGACCTGATAGAGGTCTACAAAATTATGAGGGGCATAGACAGAGTGGATAGTCAGAGGCTTTTCCCCAGGGTAGAGGGGTCAATTACTAGGGGGCATAGGTTTAAGGTGAGAGGGGCAAGGTTTAGAGTAGATGTACGAGGCAAGTTTTTTACGCAGAGGGTAGTGGGTGCCTGGAACTCGCTACCGGAGGAGGTGGTGGAAGCAGTGACGATAGTGACATTTAAGGGGCATCTTGACAAATACATGAATAGGATGGGAATAGAGGGATGCGGACCCAGGAAGTGTAGAAGATTGTAGTTTAGTCGGGCAGCATGGTCGGCACGGGCTTGGAGGGCCGAAGGGCCTGTTCCTGTGCTGTACATTTCTTTGTTCTTTGTTCTTTGTTCTCCATGTGGTGCCAAGTACGCGAGGACATGGCACAGGTGCTGCACCGTCTCCTTGCGAGGCGGAGCCTCCTGCGGTACACGCTGTCTGTCATTTGTCCAAAGGACCAGTGGCAGCTGTACACCCTGGGCCTTCACGACACTCCCCCTCTGGGTCCCTCCCTAGCCTGATGGGCGGCTGGGCCCTCAGGGCGTGGGGCGGGGTATGGCATATGGACTGCCGCCTCATGCATCTGCAGACACCTCTGCTGCCGCCTTCTCCGGTGTCTGCCCGCATTGCGTGGCACCAGCACCACTAGGGCAACCTCTGCGTCCAACATCCCTGTTCAATATCTATAAAGCATTGGGAGAGGGTGGCATACAGACAAACAGCGGTGGCTCCCAATCCGGTACCCTCCATTCCCCCACTGATCCCCCCCCCCCCTCACCGTCCCTACCCCGGAATGCCCTGCAGACCCGGCCACTGCAGGACCCCCTCACTGGGCCCCAGATCCTGTACTCCGGACACCCGCTCACAACATCAGCCGGACCGGGCGCTGGCCCCCTCCCCATGGCACTCACTAACCCTCCAGCCGTGGACATATCCCGGGAGCTGTGCCCCATCCCCTGGATGTTCAGATGTTGGCTGCTGCGTGTGTGATTTTGCCTGCCGCAATGTTCTGATACACTGTCCAGGCATCATGGTCTGATTGGGATGCTGGCCAATGACTCCCACATGCTACATGGCCTGCCCACCCACGGGAATCCACTTGGGTTGTGTGAAGTGTTCACCTAATCACGATTGCCAATTCCCTATTAGCAATAGCCTTCAGCCGCGCGGTCAGAGGCCTTGGCAGTCGGTGGGGGTTATTGTGTCACTGTTTGTGCGGAGTTTGCACGTTCTCCCCGTGTCTGCGTGGGTTTCCTCCGGGTGCTCTGGTTTCCTCCCACAAGTCCCAAAAGACATGCTGTGACGTGAATTGGGCATTCTGAATTCTCCTTCCGTGTACCCGAACAGGCGCCAGAATGCGGCGACTAGGGGCTTTTCACAGTAACTTAATTGCAGTGTTAACGTAAGCCTACTTGTGACAAAAAGATTATTATAGGGCAGATGGGCAGAGACAAGGGTTGCCCCCAGAACGGGGACACACGATCCAGGAATTGGCATGGTGGTGCAGCGATCAGTTGCTCCCCATTTGCTCAACCCAGCACCCCCCACCCTCCCATGGCAGCACACCCCTGCGGAGGGTTCCCCCCTCCCATTCCGGCGCTGAGCACTGGGACGGCAAGCCCAGCACCGCCGGGCTCTTTGCCTGTGAGCAAAGATGGCTACTCACCTCCTCGGCTCCCCAGAGAAGCCCTTCTGCCAGCTGCACGTTTTTCAAAAGGAATACTAATCGATGCCAGCGTGAGCACTTTCTGGGGAGCCGCTGAAAGACGGGAGGCAGTTGGATAACGGGTAGCTCTCGTTAATTGTTTCGAAATGGGGCTTAAGTGGTGATAATTGGTTTCTTGCCACGCTACGGCGAGATCTCCTACTGGAGCAGGTGGGTTGCATCGCAAACTGTTTGGCGCCTGGCATGGATCTTGTTTTTGGGCTCTCCTGCTATTCACCGGCCTCGTTTCGCTTGAGTGAGAGCGTAACGAGGCCAGAAGATCGCACCCGAAGTGTTGACTCCGGGACTGAATTGGACTTTCATGACAACTAAATTGGGGCCGGTCCCGGTACAATTCATGATCTGTTAATGGGCTAGCATTGGTGCCACATGGAACTCGATCGATCCAGTGAAAAACGGTGTCTGATTCGTCGGGGTCGGGATTGCCACTTACGCCAGCCAACAAGATGGCAGCACGGAGCGAGAGGCACCCTAGCTTGTGGATTCAAAGCTGGAGACCCTGCTAGATGCCATGGAGGAGAGCCGGGCTATCCTGGACTCAGGTGTGGGAAGGAGGCTGCACCCGCCGCCGTACACCGTGCCTGAGCACACGTTGCAGGGGCTGTGAGTGCCTCAGGCCCCACCACCAGGACAGGCCAACAGTGCCGAAAGAAGCTGCACGACTTCCTCGGGGCTGCCAGGGAAAGTAGGCAGCACGTGCCCTTGCCACCCCCCCACTCCCCCCAAACACCCATATCTCCCCACCCCAACCCTGAGGGCAATCGAACCCTGCCCGCCAACAGTGTGTATGCTCACCATCCTGCACCACATGCTCGGGTGTCTTGCCCACAAAGGCCCCCAGCTGCCCACCCCCTGTGTTGCACGTTTCTGACTGCTTAACACTGAGCGCCTTCTGTCTCTCCACCCGAGGAAAAGGCGGTGCATGAGCAGGGAGAGAGAGCAGACCAGAGCAGGACCGCTGGACCTACGGCCCCTCATCACTGCAGAGGGCCGGGCATTGGAGCTGGTCAGTGGGCCCGAAGCGAGAGCAGTCACCGAGGCGGACGTCTGCATCAGGCAACCAAGTGAGACCTCACTGCATTGCGGTTTCCTGTGGCATGCGTGTACGACTCCCACCCTCTCGCTACCCCCACCCTACCCCCACGCCACCCCCTCATGCCACTCCCTCACTACCCCCACCCTACCCCCACCCTACCCCCACGCCACTCCCTCACTATCCCCACACTACCCCCACACCATCCCCACATCACCACCACACTACCCATTCACTAACCCCTCACTACCCCCTCACCACCCCCATACCAACCCAACCTGTCATCCAATCATGCATCATGTCTTGTGTGTTGCAGGATCAGCTGGCGACGAGGCAGGCCCTTCTGGAGTCTCCCGCCTCCAACCCTCAGCAGAATCCAGTGACGAAGAGGCAACAGAGAGTGATGCGCGCCCCCAAACACCAACCCGAGAAACTCCAGAGCACCAGTCCAAGGATGACACTGTCTTCACATCACAGCTGTCTTAAAGACCCTCCTCCACGTCAGAGACACTCACCTCGGTTGGGCATGTTAGTTAAAGGCTCCTGGGGCACTACATCAGGTGGAGGAAGGATCGCCAAGGGGGTGGACTGTTGGAGGGTGGCCCGGCCCCAGGGACTAGCTGCCGTCCACATGGGTCTTGGAATTCTGGAAAGGGCAGTCTGTTGGAGATGTGGACACAGAGCCGGGGACTACATGAGGGGGTGTCAGCAAACATCCAGCGCCTGCAGGTGCAGTTGGAGGAGTCCAACCATCTGCAGGGGCGGGAGGCGGCGCTGGCAATGCGTGCCACCCAGGCCAACACTGCACGGGTGGCGACCGCAATGGAGGCCTTGGAGGCGAAGGTATCGGCCATGGGTCAAGACTTTCAAGCCCTGGGGCATTCTGTTGGGCAGTGACCGAGGTACAGGACAGGGCTTCCCTGTCACAGGCAGTCATGTACCAGGGCAACCTGGACATTGCAGCGTCTCTCCAGAGCTTGGCCCAGTCACAACGGGTTATGGCTGTTGGCGTCGTCGTCATTGCCCGGGCGCTGAGGGTGGTGGCATAGTCACTGAATGATGTGGCACAGTCCCAGAGGGAGGCGGCCCAGTCCCTATGTTCCATGGCCACGAGCATGGAGACCTTGGTTGAGACTCGAACGGGCCTCCAGGACCATCAGCGCCAGGTGGTAGGGGAGCCTCAGGAGTTCGCTCCGGCAACAGCCTGTCCCATGGAGTAACCCGGGGGCCATCGAGCATCCGAAGGGAGGAAGAGGTGATGTGGACCGTGCCGGTGACTCCCGCAGAGTAGGTGCAGGAACACCACAGCGCTTGGGGCTCCACCCTCCTGTCCCTGGTGCATCCGATGGGCAGCAGGCAGAATAGGGCGGCACCATGCTACTTGGGACACTCGCACAACTACTGGACCCATCCAGGCCCGGATTCCAAAGGGGACCCAGGTCACAGGTTGGGAATCGCAGCAGGCTGCCTCCACCCCTGATGTACCACCTGGGGATGCACCTAGACACAGTGTTAGGGCCAGTAAGGCCCAAAGCGTAGACACCAGTTAAGGTGGCCCCGGTGCAGAACATAGTTTAGCATTAGGGGCGAGGGCACAAACCTTTATAGCGATATTCACATGTTATTTGCATAATAAACACATGTGCACAAAAGTTCCAACCTGCCTCTGTGCTCTTTCAGCAGGGTGTGAGGGATGGACTGGGATGTGCTGGGCTGGCTGCAGGGGGTGCGCTGGAGAGGGTGCGGGGGGGTGGGGGGGTGCGGGGGGGTAGGCAGGGGGGGGGTAGGCAAGGGGGAGGGGGGAGCGGGGGGGGGAATGGTGGGTGGACAGTGGAGGTGGGCACGGGCCAGGGCCCCCAGGACGAATCCCACACGCCGGCCCGGTACTCTGTCCCTCCCCCTCCGTCTGCCCCCACTCCCCGCAAACTGCCCCACCTTCGCCACCCTAAGGGTTCGGTGGGACAGTGTGATGGAATGACCAGCTCACATGCAGGGATCACCCTGGTGGACAGTGGAAAGTGCTTCCATGTATGTGGAGCACCAGAGCTGATCGCAGAGCGGGTCGTCATCATCCTCCGTCCCATGGACCAGATTTGCTATTACTGCCAACCCAGTGCTGCACCCGCAAGTAGGGATAACGGGGTTGCAGGGAGCTTTGGTGGTGGTATGGGACGGGTGGTCACAGTAGGGAGTGGTCAGCCAGAGTGGGTGGGGGCAGGGGTGTGGGTGGGATGGGATGTTCGTGCCATCAACAAGGCCCCCTTGTCGGTGAACCTGGAGGCGATTAGAGCGTCTCATGCACGCCAACACTGGCACACACTTTGTGCAACCCCCTGTGCCTGACCGTGCCCCGTGCCCAGCCCATCCTGGCCATTCTCCGCATCCTCCTCATTGGACAAGGCCTGGCATTCATTCCCCTCCTCCAGCACGTCGCCCCTCTGCTGCATGATGTTGTGGCGGATGCAGCAGGCCAGCACGATGCGGGCGGCCATCCCAGCATATACTGGAGAGCCCCTCCAAAGTGGTCCAGGCACCTGAATCGCATCTTCAGGATGCCATTGCAATGCTCTATCATGCCCCTGGTAGCGGCATGAACGTCGTTGTAGCGGGTCTCCGTGTCAGTCTATGGTCTCTAAATAGGCGGCATCAGCCACGACCGCAGCGGAAAACCCCTGTCTCCAAAGAGACACTCCCTCACCTGTTTGGGGTGCCTCGAAGAGGCCAGAAACCGCCGAGTGTGCCAGGATGAAGGCGTCGGTGTGCACACTGCCCAGGTATCAGGCGTAGATGTGCATGATGCGCAGCTGATGGTCACACGCCAGCTACACGTTCATCGAGTGGAACCCCTTTCAGTTTGTGACGACCGGCCTGTCACCTGCAGGTTCTCATAGGGCGACCTGCATCTTATCGATCACACCCTGGACCCGGGACACCTCGGCGGTGATGGCAAATCCCGCTGCCTGGGCATCCTGGCTGGCTCACTCAATATTCAGGCTGATGTATTGGGTAGACCAGGCATACTGGGCCTCCGTGACGGCACAGATACACCTGTGCACCGAGGTCTATGAGATCCCAGACAGGTCCCCACTCGGCGCCTGGAAGGTCCCTGCTGCATAAAAGTTCAAGGGCGACCGCCACCTTGATGGCGACCGGGGGCAAGTGTCCTCCCCAATAACCCCATGATCTGGCAGATATGTCGCACTGTCCTCCTGCTCAGCCGGTATCTTCGGCGACATGCCATGTGCGGCAGGTCCTTCAATAACTGGTGCTGCCGGTACATATGAGTCCTGATGCGGCGCTTTGTTCTCATCTTCTCTTTGGCTGTTGGGTGGCAGGCTCTCCATCCTCACTGGCTGCCTCCTGTTCCTCTGGGACAGACTCTGCTGCTGCAGGGTCTTCCCCGAGTAGCTCCTGCTCGTACTGCCTCAGTGCATCCCCCAGGGATGTGGCAGCAGCGATGAAGACCACCATTCCTGGTCGAATTCCGAAGTCCATTGTCTGCAGGTGGTGAAAGGCAGAAATGTGGGCATGGTGCATCCCCTCATGTCCAACCACGCCCAACAGGGTACATGGTGGCCCTGGCCTGCTCTGCAGCCCCTGTCCCCGCATGTCCCCCTCCTCCTCCTCCATGCCCACAACCACCCCTGACCATTCCCACTGGCACTCTGCCCTCTGCATCGCACCCCTGGCCCTGTGAGTGCCTGGCACCCATCCCTGCTTGCAGGGGTACCAGTGGCTGGCCCTACCTACGTCGACGGTGAGCTCCACGGTCCCTGTCCGATGCCCTCCTCTAGGGGCTACAGTGGGCGTCCCTCTTCGGTGGGCTGCATGATGCCCTGCTGGCGGGTGGCGCCCTGTTGTTTGTGGGGAGGGGGATTTGGTGGGATGGAGGGGGATTGAGTGTGCGGGTGGTGGGGAGGAGGAGCCCATGCGGCCGGTGCCACTCTGCACAACCATGGTACATGGCCGGTGGGCGGTCGGTGTGGTGCACAGCAAGGTGGCTGCTTGCAGGCTGCAGCAGTCCAGGTCTGTGCCTGGAGACCCCGGTCCCATGGGTCGGTCACTCCGACCCCATGGCCCATTTCCTGGTCACAATGTCACCCCCGCCCCTACCCCCCTGGCCCTGGCAGACGAGCACCTACCCCCCCCCCCCCCCCCCCCCCCCCCCAAGGCAGCTGTGCAAGCGGCAGGTCCAGCAGGTCCAGATTTTTTAAACCACAAGTGAAACCCGCTGGCGGCAATTCCTCCTGGCGGAGGCAGAGCATCGCGGAGGCCCCGGAGATTACCCAGTCGGGCTTGTTAATGATATGCCAAAGGCGTTTACTGTATGTGCAGAGCAGAACGCATTGACGCCGCTGTTGAGGCACCGAAGCTTGGAATTCCGTCGGGTGTCCAGCGTCGGTCACGATTATCACCTCATATGCGATTCTCCGGCCAATCGTGTTTTGCGATTCTGGCGTCGCTGGACAGAGAATCCCGCCCAATGAGTTTCGATAGTTCTCCGTCTTTGCAATAGGTCCAGGCTGTAGAGTCAAACCGTCGGCTGCTCCCTTATTTCATTTTTTTGTAATTGGTCCACACAATAATAGGTGTGAGATTTTGCCAGGATAAGGGTTGAATTTCATCCTGTAATTTCTGTCGGAAGATTCCGGAACTGTAACCAATTTGCTAATCATGTGACTTGTAGCAGCCAAATCCAGCAAAATCCATTTTTAAATAAGCAGAATGAAAAGTTTGATTTAAACAGTTTATTTACCCTTTCATGTCTTATGGACATGACACTACTTTCCCTGAACATGGTCAAATACATTTTTGCGAGGTATAGTAAAACATGGGAACAACTTGAAGCAATTCAGATATGATTCTTCTTTCAAAAGAACATGGATTGAAAAAATGAAGAAACATTTTGGCAGTGAATTTTTGTTTGCCACAAACATGCATCCCTGCTGTACAAGTTGATCCTTGAGTATGAGTGACTGTGCTTTTGTATGCAAATAGCCCAGTTGGCACTGTTAATTCAAACTTTATCGAATTTAAATAAGATAATTTCAATCCCTTGATTCTTCTGGTAATGAACTGCTCCTAGTCTGATGGAATAATCTTTAATATATTAAAAAATATTTCGGCCTGCACATACTTTAGGCCTGCGCATGGGCTTTAGAACATTATCTTCTATTGTTTCAATGCTATTATGCAGGCATTGTCAACATATATATTCCTGTCCCCACATTTATCTTGAAAGTTGCCTCCTTAAACTTGTAATGCTGTAGTTACACATCCTGCCAGCGGTGGAGCTGCAGCACCTCAGTTTAGTCTCCAGGAGCGGGATTCTCCCATCGGGCGGCTAAGTGTTGACACCGGCGTAAAAACGGGAGTGTTTTACTCCTCTGTCATCAGGCCTTCCGGCGCCCGATTCTCTGGGCCACAGGGGGCCAGCACGGCGCTGGAGCGGCCCACGCCGCTCCAGCTGCTGATCCCAGCGTCAACTGGGCACCGCGGGGTCTGCGTATGCGAAGTGGCACCGGCATCAACGCGCGCATGAGCAGTGGCTTTCTTCGCCGCGCCGGCCCCGATGCCAAATGGCGTTGGGCTACAGGAGCCGGCGCAAAAGAAATGAGGCCCCCAGCCCGAGAGGCCGGCCCGCAGATCTATGAGCCCCGATCACGGGCCAGGCCACAACGGAGCCCCCCCCCCCCCCCCGGGGTCGGACCCCTCCTCTGTAGCCATCTGGGATGGCCACTTACAATTAGGTACAGAGAAACTCGCAAAGCCTGGCGGGTAAAATGGACAAGGCAAGACTCAGGCAGGCCCAGAGCCTGAAATGCATATTTGCAAGCAAGAAGTCCAGACGGTATCGAAACTCCGTCCAATTAGCATTTTGATTGGGCCGATTAGCATTTGATGGCCCATCTTCACCAAGCCAAAGGACTGGTACTCGAGTGACCGGTACAGTCCCAGACATTTCTGCGCCACTCCCTGTTCAAGGGCAACGTAAACAACGGGGTCAGTGACCGTTTGGGACAAGCCCAGCCATCCAAGCCCCCTCCCATTTATTGGTTAGGAATCGAACAGAATGATCAGGGATCACCCAATTAGTGGGGCCCAAACTGAAGGACCGCCCAAAAGAGCGCGAAAACCCCCAAGTATAAGAAGAAGAGTTTGCCATATGTTCGTCCCCTCTTGGACCTGGCCCCCCGGCCACGACCATCTCCAATTGCAGCAACACCAGAAGCAAGTACAAGTTCAATGATCGTTACCAGACGGATGAGCCCAGCTGAGCAGCAGTTACTCCTTCGGACTCGATAAACCCAGAATCGAACAGCG
Source organism: Scyliorhinus torazame (assembly GCF_047496885.1). Lineage (NCBI taxonomy): Eukaryota > Metazoa > Chordata > Chondrichthyes > Carcharhiniformes > Scyliorhinidae > Scyliorhinus > Scyliorhinus torazame. The sequence continues at coordinate 264,395,556 of NC_092713.1, read as the reverse complement.
GCCACTGTTCCTCTGACCTAAGCCGGGTGCCCGAAGTTAAGTACAGGTTGTCTTAGTCGATAAGTATAGTTAACTCGTAGTGTTTATGTTGCATGACTAATTGTGTGTAAATAAAGTACCCTTGACCTTGGACTAACTAACTGGTGTTTGGCTCTTTGATCGATAGCCGGTTGAACCTTGTGGTGGTATCATTTGATACCTGGTGACTCTGAGCATTAGAACATAGATATCAAAAGAAAGGAGGGCAAACTCACTGATTGCCATAATTGGAACAGAGCCATAGAAAAGACAGAGGAAAATAAATCACAACAGTTATTGGCGGCATCTGATGGGACTCGACCCAGAAGTGACCGTGTCACTCCGAGAGAACCCACAAAAATGTTTGAATTAGAAATCCAAATTGGGAAAGTAAAATGAACCACAAGCAAAACTATTATCGATCAAATCTCCAGAATTTGGAAGTGTGTAATTTGCATGCGTACTAACAAAGGGATATAAGGTAAACTCGATAGATTTTGTTACGTGAAACTTTCGGGAGTTGCGTAACCCGGAGAATAGCTTGAGCCGTACCCGTGTTTGCTCCACCACTTTATTCCCGCTTGTACCAAATTTCCAGTAGAGACAGAAATAATTGTAGGGATGGTCATGAAGGCAAAGGAATGCCTTATGCATCCACAAGAGCCCGAGGTCGCAGCAACCAATAGATCAGAACAGTGTCCCGTATGGGAAGAAGAGATTAGGAGATACCTAAAGGGGAAAGGATGGCCCTATGGTCGGAATTTTGCGCAAATGAGGAAACAGGTCCTGGCAGCATAGGACAGACTTGGTGGGACAGCCTGACCGAGATCCACAAGAAAAGTTTAAGTAAGGTTCGTAAGCCGATGGCAATCGTCTCCTGCTTGGCACAATTGCGAGGCACAGAGGAGATCGTGAGGGCGCTCCGTAAGCAGCTTGAGGAGAAGGAGAGAAGTAGAGTGGGAGATATTAGTGAAAGTGAGAGATTAAATGTGCAGCTCTGGGAGCAGTTAGCGGTGAAGGACAAGGAGATGGATGATGTCAAGAGGGCACATCAATCCTGTCTCGCCCACCTTAGCAGCTTCCAGATTCAGTATGATAAGGCCTAGCAGGACACGCAACATGCTGTAATGGTAAGAGAAGAGACAGAGAACCAGGTAGAACAATTGAGCAAACAGTGAGATGATTTGAAGGCAGCTCTCCGAGCACTCCACAGTTCCACCACGGAACAGAGACAGAGTTCGGTGGATCATGCCAAGTGCTGGCAGCAAATTGCAAAATTGCAATCCCTGCTATCTGTTCAAAATGGGTTCAGAGACACCTTTGGCCCACAGCTAGATCAGGAAAGCGGCCCCGATTGGCAGGAACTCAGTGAAATGGCCCGGCGGTACGTGAGTGAGACCGAGAATCAAAATAGAGCCCCCCAGGTCCCGAAAAGGAAAGCACCTGCACCACCGACTGCACAGGCAGCACCCAACCCAATGAACCCCATCACTATGCAGCGCAGGGTTACCATGGAAGACCAACCCGATTTTGTATATACAACTCCATTAACCGTCACCCAGTTAAGAGATGCCCGCGATAAGATTGAGACTTTCCACCCCACATCAGACCCACACCACTTTTTCAAACTAGTGAAGCAACAGACCCTCATGTACGGTTTAGATGAGCAGGAAGAGGTAAAGCTCATAGGGATGGACCTTGACCCATCAGTTAGGTCAGCCCTTCCCGACCCACAAAATGTAGGAGGAGGTAGCCTCCAAGAGATGAAAACAGCCATTTTAGACGTCATTGGCTATAATAGAGGAGATCCGGTAGAAGGACTCAACCTGTGCAGACAGAAAAAGGGAGAGCATCCAACAGCGTTCGCTGGATGCCTTTGAATCCACTTTACGGCTGTATTTGGTGAATTAGCCCGTGCCCGTTTATCAGCAGACGATACGGCCAAATGGACCCATAAGCTAGTATCCCATGCCACAGAGGCAGGACAGAAGGCATGTGCCAGTTACGACCCCTCAGGCCCGGCACACAATGAAATGTGGGTTCTGAAACGCTTATCAAGAGCTTGGGAACAGTCTGTACATAGAAAGACAGAGCAGGAGGGAGTAGATGCTGTCATGATATTTAGATCAGCATATCATGGTGCAATCACACACACACTGATGGACATGCAGTAGGACCAACCAACACACACACAACATTGCAGCCAATCACCAGTGAGAGTACACGCACTATAAAAACAGGGGACACTACAGTTCCCGCTGATTTCCAGCAGTAGCCAGCTCAGAGCACAGAGCTCACAGCCTGCCACTCAGACATTCACCATGCTGAGTGCCTCACCCAGATGGTGATAGGACAGTGTCCACAGATTAGCTGGTAATGCACGTACCCAAGTTAGCAGTGTGCTGTTACAGTTGAGTAGTTAATAAAATTGAGTTACACCATCTCCAGCCGTGTTGGATCGTTTGTACATCAGAACACCCAACACGACATGATACCAGAAGTGGACGCAAACCAGTGCCTGTGAGACCTACCTGCAACATATCAGCAATCCGCCGTCCCGCACCATGGAGAACATCAACCCGCCATTAAGAAGTTCGGGGGTATGGAAAGGGACAGTCCGGGGGGGGGGGGGTGAGGGGGATAGAGCATAGGGTGTCCTTATATGCCGATGACGTATTATTATACGTGTCGGAACCGAGTGTGTCAATCTGGGGAATACTGGAGCTGCTTCGGGTGTTTGGGTCTTTCTCAGGGTACAAATTAAATCGAAACAAGAGTGAATATTTTGTGGTGTCTCGGCTGGGGGGTGGGGGGGCTGCTATTCCGTAAGGCAGGGACTCACTTCAGGTACCTGGGGAGGGGGGGGGGTGCAGGTTGCTCGAGATTGGGAGGGCTCCGTACGTACAACATTTCTAGTTTGCTGGGGAGAGTAAAAGCTGATCTGGCAAGGTGGGATAGTCTCCCTCTGTCATTGGCGGGTCGGGTACAGGCGGTTAAAATGAATGTGCTTCCCGATTCCTGTTTATTTTTCAATGTCTGATGATTTTCCTGCCAAAGGCATTTTTTAGAGAGATTGAAGGGATGATTATCTCGTTCATATGGGGAGGGAAGGTGACCAGAATTAAAAAGGTGCTACTACAGCGAGGAAGGCAGGCAGGGGGTTTGGGTCTTCCGAACCTGATGTATAGTTACGGGGCGGCGAATGTGGAGAAGGTACGGAGCTGGGTCAGAGGGGTTGACTCCCAATGGATCAGAATGGAGGAGAGTTTGGGTATGGAGTCAGGATAGAAGGCACTAGCACAGCGCCTCTCCTGACGGCCCCGGGGAAATACTCAGGGAGTCTGGTAGTAATAGCTTGGTTGAGAATTTGGAGGAAGTTTCGACAGCACTTCGGGTTGGGGGCAGGGTCAATGGAAATGCCGATTCGGGGGAACCATAGATTTTAGCCAGGGAGTGGGATGGAAATTTTTGGAGATGGGAGGAGAAAGGAATTAGGACACTAAAAGATTTGTTTCTTGGGGGTCGTTTTGTGGGATTGAAGGAGCTGAGAGCGAAGTATGGGCTGGAGCAGAGGGAAATATTTAGATACATGCAGGTTCGAGACTTTGCCAGAAAGGAGATACAGAGCTTCCCAGTAGAGCCGGCTTCCACATTGCTGGAGGAGGTGCTGACGACAGGGGAACTGGAGAAGGGGGCAGTATCGGCGGTTTACGGGGGTATTTTGGAGGAGGAGAAGGTGCCTCTAGAAGGGATCAAGGCAAGTGGGAGGAAGAGTTGGGCGAGGGTATGGAGGAGGGGTTCTGGTGTGAGGTGCTCCGGAGGGTGAACACCTCCACCTCGTGTGCGAGGTTGGGGCTGATACAGGTGAAGGTGGTGTATAGAGTGCACCTTACAAGGGCGAGGATGAGCCGGCTCTTTGAGGGGGTAGAAGATGTGTGTGAACATTGCAGGTGGGGGGGGGGGGGGGGGGGGGGGTGCCCAAACCACAATCATATGTTTTGGTCCTGTCCAAAGCTAGAGGATTACTGGAAGGTGGTGTTTAGGGTAATCTCTAAAGTGGTGCATGTGAAACTGGACCTGGGCCCCTGGGAGCCCATATTCGGCGTGTCGGACCAGCTAGGGTTGAAAACGGGCGGGAAGGCAGATGTTGTGGCCTTTGCCTCGTTGATCCCCAAAGGCGGATCCTGTTAGAGTGGAGATCAACCTCTCCACCCTGTGCCCTAGCGTGGTGGGGGGACCGGCTGGAATTCTTGACGCTTGAAAAGGTCAAATTTGAACTGAGGGGAAGGATGGAGGGGTTCTACATTTCATGGGCGTAATTCAGTTTGCACTTTCGAGAATTGGATCACATCGAACATTAGGGGGGCAGGTTGGGAGGGTTGGGGGAGAAGGACTGTGTGTGTTAATGGTGACTATGGGTGTTTCCTGATTCCTTTTTGTCATTTGTTTATGTTAACATGTGGGCTAATGTCTGGGGTTGGTTGGGAGGATGGGATCATTGTTATTGATATGGGGATTAACGAGGACTCGTCTACTGCGGTAGTATGGGCTTAGGTTAGAAACAGGAAAGGAGAGGTCACCCTGTTAGGGGTTTTCTATAGGCCTCCGAAAAGTTCCAGAGATGTAGAGGAAAGCATTGCAAAGATGATTCAGGATAGGAGCGCAAGTAACAGGGTAGTTGTTATGAGGGACTTTAACTTTCCAAATATTGACTGGAAACGCTATAGTTCGAGGACTTTAGATGGGTCCGTTTTTGTCCAATGTGTGCAGGAGGGTTTCCTGACACAGTATGTAGATAGGCCAACGAGAGGCAAGGCCATATTGGATTTGGTATTGGGTAATGAACCAGGACAGGTGTTAGATTTGGAGGTAGGTGAGCACTTTGGTGATAGTGACCACAATTCGATTCCGTTTACTTCAGTGATGGAAAGGGATAGGTATATACCGCAGGGCAAGAGTTATAACTGGGGGAAAGGCAATTATGATGCGATGAGGCAATATTTAGGATGCATCGGATGGAGAAGAAAACTGCAGGGGATGGGCACAATGGAAATGTGGAGCTTGTTCAAGGAACAGCTACTGCGTGTCCTTGATAAGTATGTACCTGTCAGGCAGGGAGGAAGTGGTCGAGCGAGGGAACCGTGGTTTACTAAAGCAGTCGAAACTCTTGTCAAGAGGAAGAAGGAGGCTTATGTAAAGATGAGACATGAAGGTTCAGTTAGGGCGCTCGAGAGTTACAAGTTAGCTAGGAAGGACTTAAAGAGGGAGCTAAGAAGAGCCAGGAGGGGACATGAAAAGTCTTTGGCAGGTAGGATCAAGGATTACCCTAAAGCTTTCTATAGATATGTCAGGAATAAAAGAATGACTAGGGTAAGAGTAGGGCCAGTCAAGGACAGTAGTGGGAAGTTGTGCGGGAGTCCGAGGAGATAGGAGAGGTGCTAAATGAATATTTTTCGTCAATATTCACACAGGAAAAAGACAAATTTGTTGAGGAGAATACTGAGATTCAGGCTACTAGACTAGAAGGGCTTGAGGTTCATAAGGAGGAAGTGTTAGCAATTCTGGAAAGTGTGAAAATAGATAAGTCCCCTGGGCCAGATGGGATTTATCCTAGGATTCTCTGGGAAGCTAGGGAGGAGATTGCTGAGCCTTTGGCTTTGATCTTTAAGTCATCTTTGTCTACAGGAATAGTGCCAAAAGACTGGAGGATAGCAAATGTTGTCCCCTTGTTCAAGAAGGGGAGTAGAGACAACTCCGGTAACTATAGACCAGTGAGCCTTACTTCTGTTGTGGGCAAAGTCTTGGAAAGGTTTATAAGAGATAGGATGTATAATCATCTCGAAAGGAATAATTTGATTAGAGATAGTCAACACGGTTTTGTGAAGGGTAGGTCGTGCTTCACAAACCTTATTGAGTTCTTTGAGAAGGTGACCAAACAGGTGGATGAGGGTAACGCAGTTGATGTGGTGTATATGGATTCAGTAAAGCGTTTGATAAGGTTCCCCACGGTAGGCTACTGCAGAAAATACGGAAGCATGGGATTCAGGGTGATTTAACAGTTTGGATCAGAAATTGGCTAGCTGGAAGAAGACAAAGGGTGGTGGTTGATGGGAAATGTTCAGACTGGAGTCCAGTTACTAGTGGTGTACCACAAGGATCTGTTTTGGGAACACTGCTGTTTGTCATTTTTATAAATGACCTGGAGGAGGGTGTAGAAGGATGGGTGAGTAAATTTGCAGATGACACTAAAATCGATGGAGTTGTGGACAGTGCGGAAGGATGTTACAAGTTACAGAGGGACATAGATAAGCTGCAGCACTGGGCTGAGACGTGGCAAATGGAGTTTAATGCAGAAAAGTGTGAGGTGATTCATTTTGCAAGGAATAACAGGAAGACAGAGTACTGGGCTAATGGTAAGATTCTTGGCAGTGTGGATAAGCAGAGAGACCTCGGTGTCCATGTACATAGATCCCTGAAAGTTGCCACCCAGGTTGAGAGGGTTGTTAAGAAGGCGTACGGTATGTTAGCTTTTATTGGTAGAGGGATTGAGTTTTGGAGCCTTGAGGTCATGTTGCAGTTGTACAAAACTCTGCTGCGGCCACATTTGGAGTATTGCAAGCAATTCTGGTCGCCGCATTATAGGAAGGATATGGAAGCATTGGAAAGGGTGCAGAGGAGATTTACCAGAATGTTGCCTGGTATGGAGGGAAGATCTTATGAGGAAAGGCTGAGGGACTTGTGGCTGTTTTCGCTAGAGAGAAGAAGGTTAAGAGGTGACTTAATTGAAGCATTCAAGATGATCAGAGGATTGGATAGGGTGGACAGTGAGAGCCTTTTTCCTCGGATGGTGATGTCTAGCACGAGGGGACATAGCTTTAAATTGAGGGGAGATAGATATAAGACAGATGTCAGAGGTAGGTTCTTTACTCAGAGAGTAATAAGAGCATGGCCCTGCCTGCAACAGTAATGGACTCGCCAACACTAAGGGCATATCTGATGTGGAGATGCCGGCGTTGGACTGGGGTGAGCACAGTACGAAGTCTTACAACACCAGGTTAAAGTCCAACAGGTTTGTTTCGATGTCACTAGCTTTCAGAGCGTCATGGTCTTGGTCTTCATTCACCTGAGGAAGGAGCAGCGCTCTGAAAGCTAGTGACATCGAAACAAACCTGTTGGACTTTAACCTGGTGTTGTAAGACTTCGTACCATATCTGATGGTCATTGGATAGATATATGGACAATAAAGGAATAGTGTAGATGGGCTTTAGAGTGGTTTCACAGGTTGGCGCAACATCGAGGGCCGAAGGGCCTGTACTGCGCTGTAATGTTCTATGTTCTATTACATTCGTTGCTGATTATTGTTTATTGTTGGGTGTAAATGTGGGAGAAAATGTGAAAAAGGAGGAGAATAAAATAAGATTTTTAAAAAATGTTTGCATTTGGAGGGCTTTTTGTGTATAGCGAGGCGTATTTGCACTAAGTGAGGTTGTGGTTACATTTGGGGCGGTGCGCTTGTATTCAGGGAGGTGCGTTTGCATTAAGGGAGGTCTATCTAGGTTTAGAGAGGTTTATTTGCATTAAAGAGTTGTATTTGCATTAAAGGAGGTTTGTTTGATATAAGATGTGCCTTTTGGGAAGTGTGTCTGTGATATAGAGGTTTGTTTGGGTAGGTCATGCCTCACAAACCTTATTGAGTTCTTTGAGAAGGTGACTGAACAGGTAGACGAGGGTAGAGCAGTTGGTGTGGTGTATATGGATTTCAGCAAAGCGTTTGATAAGGTTCCCCACGGTAGGCTATTGCAGAAAATACGGAGGCTGGGGATTGAGGGTGATTTAGAGATGTGGATCAGAAATTGGCTAGCTGAAAGAAGACAGAGGGTGGTGGTTGATGGGAAATGTTCAGAATGGAGTACAGTCACAAGTGGAGTACCACAAGGATCGGTTCTGGGGCCGTTGCTGTTTGTCATTTTTATCAATGACCTAGAGGAAGGCGCAGAAGGGTGGGTAAGTAAATTTGCAGACGATACTAAAGTCGGTGGTGTTGTCGATAGTGTGGAAGGATGTAGCAGGTTACAGAGGGATATAGATAAGCTGCAGAGCTGGGCTGAGAGGTGGCAAATGGAGTTTAATGTAGAGAAGTGTGAGGTGATTCACTTTGGAAGGAATAACAGGAATGCGGAATATTTGGCTAATGGTAAAGTTCTTGAAAGTGTGGATGAGCAGAGGGATCTAGGTGTCCATGTACATAGATCCCTGAAAGTTGCCACCCAGGTTGATAGGGTTGTGAAGAAGGCCTATGGAGTGTTGGCCTTTATTGGTAGAGGGATTGAGTTCCGGAGTCAGGAGGTCATGTTGCAGCTGTACAGAACTCTGGTACGGCCGCATTTGGAGTATTGCGTACAGTTCTGGTCAGCGCATTATAGGAAGGACGTGTAAGCTTTGGAGCGGGTGCAGAGGAGATTTACCAGGATGTTGCCTGGTATGGAGGGAAAATCTTATGAGGAAAGGCTGATGGACTTGAGGTTGTTTTCGTTGGAGAGAAGAAGGTTAAAAGGAGACTTAATAGAGGCATACAAAATGATCAGGGGGTTGGATAGGGTGGACAGTGAGAGCCTTCTCCCGCGGATGGATATGGCTGGCACGAGGGGACATAACTTTAAACTGAGGGGTAATAGATATAGGACAGAGGTCAGAGGTAGGTTCTTTACGCAAAGAGTAGTGAGGCCGTGGAATGCCCTACCTGCTACAGTAGTGAACTCGCCAACATTGAGGGCATTTAAAAGTTTATTGGATAAACATATGGATGATAATGGCATAGTGTAGGTTAGATGGCTTTTGTTTCGGTGCAACATCGTGGGCCGAAGGGCCTGTACTGCGCTGTATTGTTCTATGTTCTATGTTTGCATTTAAGGATTTGTGTTTGCATTTAGTGAGCTGTGTTTGCATTAAGGAAGGTGCAGTTGCATTAAGATGGTGTGTTTCTGTTGAGATATGCATGTTTGCATTTAGGCATGTTTGTTTGCATTAAAGTGTGGTTGCATTTACCAAACCTTGTTTGTGTTTAGGTAAATTTCTTTGTGTTAATGGAGGTGGGTTTGAGTTAAGGGAGGCTTGATTGAGTTAAGTGACGTGTGTTTGTATTTCGATATGTGTGTTTGTATTTACAGAGGTGTTTTGTGTTAAAGGAGTTGTGCGGGTTTAGGGGCTTTTTGCATTTCGAGAGGTGTGTTTGTGTTTGGGAAGGTGTGTTTTTATTAAGGGAGATGTGTTTGTGTGAAGATAACTATTTCAGCTTTAAAGGAGGTGTGTTTGCATTAAGAGAGTTATTTTCCGTTTATAATAATTTTTATTGTCACAAGTAGGCTTACACTACAATGAAGTAACTGTGAAAATCCCCTCGGCGCCACACTCTGGCGCCTGTTCGGGTACACTGAGGGGAATTCAGAATGTCCAATTCACTTAACAAGCACGTCTTTCGGGACTTATGGGAAGAAACTGGAGCACGTGGAGGAAACCCGCACAGACATGGGGAGAATGTGCAGACTCCGCACAGATAGTGACCCAAGCAGGGAATCGAACCCGGGTCCCTGGCGCTGTGAAGCAATGCTGCTAACGACTGTGCTACTGTTTAGAGACATTTGTTTGCTTTACGGGAGGTGTGTTTGCTTTAGGGGAGGTCTGCTTGTATAAAAGGAGGTGTATTTGCGTTATGCGAGGTGCGGTTGCTTTCAGAGATGTTTGTTTGCTTTAAGGGAGATGTGTTTGCATTCGGGGAAATTTTCTTGTGTTAAAGGACATTTATTTGTGTTTAGTGAGGCTTTATTTGCATTTAGGGAGTGTTTTTACTTAAGGAAAGTCTGGTTGCGTTTCGTGAAGTTGTTTGCCTTCAGGGCATATGTTTTCATTTAGAGAAGTGAGTTTGCATTAAAAGACATGGAGCTGTATTTCGTGACCCGTCATGCCACATTTCTGCCCTGACCCACCGGTGGCATTCTCCGTTACGCCGGCTGGTCAATGGGGTTTCCCATAGTGGGGCAGCCCCACGCCGTCGGGAAACCCCCGGGCGCCGGCAAAACGGAGAATCCCGCCGGCGGAGAATCCTGCCCATGAACTTGCCTTACAGAATGTGCATTTGTGTTGTGAGATGTGTTTGTTTTAAGTGAATTGCGTTTGTGCTTAGGGAGATGTTAGCATTTAGGGAGGTGTGCTTGTGGTAAGGGAGTTGTGTTTGTGTTAAAGGAGGTACTTTTATGCTCAAAGAGGTGTTTTGCATTTTTTAGGAGGTATGTTTGAGTTTGGGGTGGCTTGTTTGTGTTAAGGGAGTTGTGTTGCATTTTGGGGGGTTTGCATGAAGGGAAGTGTGTTTGCATTCAGTGATGTCTGTTTACTTTAAGGGAGCTGTGTTTGCATTAAGGGAGGTTTGTTTGCATTAAAGGATGCGTATTTGTGTTAAGCGAGGCGTTTTTGCTTTCCCAGATCACTGTTACCATTAGGTGAGTTGCGTTTGAGTTTAGGGAACTGTTTTCATTCAGGGAGGTCTGGTATTCTTTAACGAGGTATGTTTTGTTTTTAAGTTGTGTGTTTGCTTCTGATTGTGTGTGATTTCAGGGAGTTTTTAATGTTCAAGGAGGTGTGTTTGCATTTAGGGAGGTTGTTTGCATTGAACAGTGTGTGTTTGCATTTAGGGAGGTGTGTTTGTGATTAGGGAAGTGTGCTTTCAGTGAGGGAGGTGTGTTTGCATTTAGCATGTTTTTTTCCATTATGGGTGTTTTGTTTGCGTTACAGGAGGTGTATTTGCATCTACAGAGGTGTTTAGATATGTTTGTTTGTATTTAGGGAGGCGTGTTTTCATTTAGTGAGGTCTGTTTGAGGTAAGTGTGTGTTTCAATTTAAGGATGTTTGTTTTCAGTAACAGAGATGTGTTTGCGTTCAGGGAGGTTTGCTTGCATTAAGGCAGGTATATTTGCATTTATTGAGTTTTGTTTGCCTATAGGGAGGTGTTTGTGTTTAGGGAGGTGTGTTTAGGCATGTTTACTCACATTAAGAGATGTGTGTTTGCATTAAGGGAGGTGTGTTTACATTTAGATGAGGCTCGTTTGGATTTATACAGGTATATTTGCATTTATGGATGTGTTTGTTTTATATTTCTTTGCTTGCCACAAAGAGAAAAAATATGGAGGTGCCCACATTTTCAAATGTAATGAGAGGTATATTCATAGGTGTTGCCCATGCAATGGAGTCAGAGCGGTTTACGGCATGAAAACAGGCCCTTTGGCTGTATTATGGAGAACTGCAAAGCCTGTGCAAAACACTCTGCTGACCTCACTACACAACACGTGATCCTTTAGCAGCAGAGATGTATTCTCTGATACATAACACCACTCCCCCTTTACGTCATTAGTGCAACGGCAATAACATTTATACAACAGATCCAATCATAAAATCATCGAACCATAGAATTCCTACAGTGCAGAAGGAGGCCATTCAGCCCATTAAGTATGCACCGACCCACTGACAGAGCACCCTGCCTAGGCCCACTCCCCTGCCCTATCCCTGTAACCCCACCCAACTTGCACACCTTTGAACACAAGGGACAATTTAGCATGGCCAGTCTACCTAACCTGCACATCTTTGGACTGCGTAAGGAAACCAGAGCACCCGGAGGAAACCTATGCAGACACGGGGAGAAAGTGCAAACTCCCAAGGCCAGAATTGAACCCGGGTCCCTTGCGCTGTGAGGCGGCTATGCTAACCACTGTGGCATCGTACCACCCCAATGTGTTATTTCTGCACACATATACAATTCAGTAAGACAATCTTTGTGGTGGACATCTATTCCTTTTTGGTTGAATTCTGGAACTTGGCTACTCGAGACCTTGACTCCCCTCCAATGGGCAAAGCTTGCCCCTGACAGCACTTGGGCACCACCAGGGTGTTCATTTGACACCTCCAGAGTGGCAGGCTGGCACTTCAAAGGTGCTGGGTGCCATGGGAATGCCAGCATACTGCCCTGTCCTGTCCCCAACCACCCGGGGGAGAGGGGGGGGTCTCTAATACCCTGTGAGACTCTCCAAAGAGCTGTTATGACTGGTACACATTTGTGTAGACCAGTACTACATGGCCCCTTGGCGAGGTCTCACAGGGATCGCCGTTGACTCCCAGATGCTGGGTGAATCCAGCACCTGGGTATTTAAATAAGCCTAATCGCTGGCCGAGATCCAGATTGCACTGGGTGGAGTAAGTCGGGTGACTCGCAACCTGCCAAGCACGGAGCCCCATTTGGGGCTCTCCTGGGATTTACCTGTAGCACCCGAATCCGTGCTGGGCGCAACACTATCTCTGAACCGTGCCCTAAGACTCTATAACCCTGGCTTTTCTGGCCAGATATGAATGCTACCAACTAAACTAAGCTGACAGTTCATTTTCTAATGGCTTTTGCTCTACAAATGTTAATGAGAAAAAATATTGTATGTTAATTGTCCCAAAATACACCTTATATATGGAAATGGCCTAAGTGGGAACACAATAAATGCATATTGAAAATGACCACTGGGTCTGAGGAGTTCATGCCCACCAATCACCAGCAGATGGCAGTGTATGTATTGCCAGATTTATTCAAACTAGTTGATGAAGTCAGTTCTTTGCAAACTCCCAAGGCAAGAATTGAACCCGGGTCCCTTGCGCTGTGAGGCGGCAATAAACAGATAAATAAACAGATTTATTTATTTCCCATTTGAAGCAAAATATGTCAGTGCAAGACCAAATCAGTAAGATTCGGTTGAAATTGAATTCCCCCAGTGTGTGGGGCAATCTGGATAAACTCTTTTGAAAGAGAACGTGGGTGACGCTTGTTTTATGCATTGTGAATCATCTGTCAATTTTTTGCCTGGGGTTAGTGACGTGCTTTGGAAGATGGTCCGATTATGGAATTTCTGCAGGTTTGCTGTGCTCGTCAACAACTCAAACATTTAGGCTGAATTTTCCAAGTTCCGGTCTTGGATACGGGGTCCGTGTCGGGTTTGCAGAGGGGGCAGGGCGGATGTGGTGCTGGAAGCTGCATCAGGACACCTTGCCGATGCAGTCCCACCACACAGGAACTTATTCAGCGTGGGGGTGGGAAGCAGATTAGCTGCCACAAAGAGAGGTGGGTGCTGCTGAGCAGGTGAGGAATTACAAGGGGTCTGAAGCTGGAGAGTTGAGACAGGTAGTCAATTGTTGTGGCTCTAATTAAGGGTGATTTTGGAGCCTCAACGGAGACGGTGACCCCCAAGTAGACCGAGGGGCCAAACGGGAGGGGTCCACCTCTCTGGGTGGTCTCCCTCCTGACGATTTATCGTCACAGGACCCCTCCCGTTTGGCCCCGACACCAGGGTCCCAAAACCCATAAAAAGTGACTTTAAATCTGGGCAGAAGGAGTGTCCGTCTTGTACAGCTTAACTGCGGGTTCCCATTTGAATGCCACTGGTCAGCTGTTTGGCTATTTGTGGCAGACAAATTGGCTGGTTCGCAAGCATCCTGCTGGAATCATTGGATGGCAGCCAATAGCAGATTAAGTCTGGTGTGAGCGTTAAAAACCCCATGTATGTCAAAGGGCCCGGATTTGTACTTGTTAATGGGGCTCCTTCACCACCACCAAACCAACAATGGTTAAATCACAGAACAGTAGGAATGGAGCAGAAAATGATGCTGCTCCATTTTAGCTGCACCCCCACTTCTGTTTAACCAATCTAGGGAGAGGTAAAAATGCAGGCCAAAGAGTTTCTGAAAATTGATTGTGGATTCTTGCTGAAATAACTTATCTGAGTCAGATCTACCAGGGGACTCGATTTCTCTCAGAATCTAGGGAGGGGAATAGTAGCCCTGATTCTCCCTCTTGGTGAGTGAACAACAGTTAATGGCAGCGTTGAATTTTGCCGCGATGCTCTCGTGGTTGAATATCCTACCAGTTCACATTGTCCAAACGTGGACTTGAGAAAGGGTTTTTAAAAGGCCCGTATCCGGGGCACCATGCCCAACTTGAGTCAGTTGCTAAGGTCTCCTGTTTCTATATCCACCAGGCCTGGTGAGGGAAAAGGTGGAAACTTCTGTCTGCAGGAAAGGATGAGAAAGGGAAAATAAGAACTCATTTTGTGAAGTGTCCCAGATGAAAAATTATCCACTTGCTGCTGGAATAAGGTGACATGCACATGGTGCGACAATTGTGGGTGATTCAGTGCTCAGTTGCACCTGATCTCTGCACTTTAATTGGGTCCCCAACCTACTATAACAGTGATTTATTTGTGGGTAAAAGTGATTATGGCTGGGTAATTGAAGCGGTTATGGCTTTGTAACCATATCACTTTGCTCGGGGCTTCCCAAATGGTTGGAATTAGTCTTGCTATTATTATCTTCATATCATTCTCAATTGTAAGAAACTCCCCTAACAGACCCCCTGCCAATTCTATGACATTTTCTCTCATGATTATCCATAAAACCCAAACCCTTGTAAACAATCTAATATAGGGCGGGTTTCAATGGTCTCGTCGCGCTTGACTTGGTGACGTGACGAGGCAGGTGAATCTCGCAAGAGGCCTCTCGCGAGACGTCGCAATCTGGATCTCGCCCGTGCTGGGTGAGATCCGGATTGACATACTTAAATGAGCCGTACCTGCTCATTTAAATCTGTCTTCGCTGGATTCTCCTGGAGCCTGGGAACTAACGGGCTTCCCAGCGAGTCCTGGACCGGGCGCTGTTTAGTATTGGTCCACACAAACATGGACCAGGCCTCATCGCATCTGGGGGGGGGTTCCCAGGCTGGAGACCGCTGGGTGGTCGGGACAGGGCAGGGTGGCACCCTTGCTCTCCCTCTGGCACATGGGCAACTTGACACTGCCACGGTGTCTGGGATGCACTTTCAGGCTGGCAGACACACTGACAGGGTGGCAGAGTCAGAGTGCCTGGGTGCCAGGGTGGCACTGCCAAGGGTCTGGGACTGAGGGGGCCATGCCCATGAAAGGGAGAATGAGGGGGTATGAAGGGTGGGGGATGAAGAGCGAGTATAAAGGGACCTCATAGAAGTTTGGGGGTTAAGGGTGCAGTCCTGCAAAGGGGGGGGCCTAAGCGGGATGTTGTCACTTGAGGGGGAGAGGTGGGATAACATCCATGTGTCCGAGGGATGACATTACTGGTGGGTGGGGGGGGGGGGGGTGAACCTCAAGCTCACTTAGAGATTGGGACATACTTTCAAAATGGCAGCCCAATCTCTGAGGAGCCGGTCTCTTTGGCAAGTTCAGCTCCCCAGTGTTGAAAACATTTCGATGTGTGGGCTCGACCAGAAAGAAACGCTACACAAGGCCCAAAAAACTGACTTTGGGCTCACTGCATCCCGTATGGGAATGTGATGCGGTCAGTAGATGCCAGGAGAGGCCTGTTCTGGGGTTTACCTGGCTCGCCTCGCATCGCGCGATCTAACAGGATCTTGCAAGATTTAGCAAACTGGATCCAGCCCATTGTGGGTGGACAGAGTGCCACGATTTGGCGTCGGAACCAATTCTCCGCCCAATTGCGTTTCCCGATTCCAGCGACAGCCGGCAGACAATCCCACCCAGGATGTTTCTCGGTGCTGCTGCCACTGAGAAACACCTGCTACGTGCGCCCAAATCCGGGCAAAGATATTTTTCCGGTTAAATTGCCCCCTCTGCTTCTGACTGCAGTCAGTATAAGGATGGTAGGAGTTATAGCTACTGAAGTTTCCTCGGGCCAAGGACCACTCTTTCCCCTCAAGTAAGGGGCTGTCTAGCACAGGGCTAAATCGCTGGCTTTGAAAGCAGACTAAGGCAGGCCAGCAGCACGGTTCAATTCCCGTAACAGCCTCCCCGAACAAGCGCCGGAATGTGGCGACTAGGGGCTTTTCACAGTAACTTCATTTGAAGCCTACTTGTGACAATAAGCTATTTTCATTTCATTTCAAGTGAGGCACTGGCAATTGCCTTCAAATAAATCCACCATGGGAGCAGATGTAATTCTGTGCTGGTTAGCTGGACATTGAGACAATAAAATCCCTTGTGGTACATCAGAGTGTACACGGTAACACTGGGGCAAGCAGTGATTTCCCCAGCCAGATCAACCCCTCACCGACCCCAGATTCTCTAGAAACCGAAAGACTTGGAGACATCTGTTGCCCTGTGTTGCCAATCTGAGGAAACATTGCTGCCCCAGCTAAATGATGTGTGTGTAACCTCCTCCATGTATCCATGGACAACAAGCCGAAAAACACTGCAGATGCTATCAGTGCTGACCTGGAAGTATCTGACCCGTAAAGATCAAGGCTGAGCAGTCTTTGACAGAGGAACTATTGTCATACACATTTATCATGGCTGGAGGTCTTCATTCAAAGAGATGACCCAGGTCTACTGCACCCTTCTGATTAGTATCAGCTCCTTAAGGTATTTCAATAATTCCCAATTATCTGTATCTGGAACTACAAACGCAATCAGTTCCATACCAACTGGAGCTGACATTGCATCTTGTGTGTCTCACCTGATAACACAGGCAAATGTTCCCTGGTCTTGTGGGCCCCCGTCAGCCAATTATGGTTCTAGTAAAGCATTGAGTCTAATATCAATTGCAGACAAAAATGAATGGTGAGGTGGAACTCAGCCTTGTGTCAATTCACATGCCAGTACAGGCGAACCGTTTGACAGTTTCACATGACAGTTAGTGAGGTACAGCCCAGGGCTCAAAGTACACAGAGACGGTGGTCGAATTCGCCCTCAAAAGCCTCAAAATAGTCTGTGAAAAATTTAAAGTGGGGCGCAAAATTAGATGTGTTGAGATGAAAAGTCATCATACATATTAGCTCTGACCCCTGACGCCTCCATATTCTGAATGGAGCTGAACAACTGAAAGTGCAAGCGTTAGTGAAAACAGGAAAATAATCCTGAGTTGGGATTGGAGGAACGGCGAGCATGGGAAAGGCAGATTCTATGGGGAGCAGCTCCTCCAATCTCAAATTTTGTCTCTCCCGTGCTCTCTGCTCCAGCCCCTCCAATCACATGTTCCCTCCCTTCTGCTCCGCAAGGGACAGAATCTATGATTGGAGGAGCAGTGAGAGCGGGAGAGAGGGAATCTGTGATTGGAGGAGCAGCGGGAGAGAGGGAATCTGTGATTGGAGGAGCAGTGAGAGCGGGAGAGAGGGAATCTATGATTGGAGGAGCAGCGAGAGCGGGAGAGAGGGAATCTGTGATTGGAGGTCAAGGAGCAGTCATTCTGGATGGTTTTGTTGGGCAGCTGAAATAAAAGGAAAATCCTAAATTGTTTTGCAAGTACTTTAAAGCTAAAAGGATAATGAGGGGAAGAGTAAGGCCCATTAAAGACCACAGTGGTAATTTGTGTGTGGAACCGGAGGATGTAGGTAGGGTTCAAAATTAATACTTTGTTCACTTGTAAGAGAGACAGTATGGTATAGAAATCGGAGAAGGACTGTAATAAAATTTAAAAGATCAACAGAGACAGGGACAAGACTCTGAGTGGTCTGGCAGGCTTAAAAGCAGACAAATCTCCAGGGCCAGATGAAACGTATCCCAGACTATTGAGTGAGGCAAGTGAAGAAATAGCAGGGGCGCTGGCAATGATTTTCAATTCTCTGCCCATAGGAGAGGTGTCGTAGGACTGGAGGATAGCCAATGTCGTACCATTGTTCAAGAAGGGAGGCAGGGATAAACCAGGAAACTACAGGCCAGTCAGTCTAACCTCAGTGGTGAGGAAACTATTTGAGGCAATCCTGAGAGACAGAATATATCTGCATTTGGAGAGGCAGGGATTAATCAAGAACTGACAGCATGGTTTTGTTAAGGGGAGGTGATGTCTGACCAACGTGATTGAATTTTTCGAAGGGGTGACCGGGTGTGTGGATGAGTGCATTTGACATTGTCTACTTGGACTTTAGCAAGGCTTTTGATAAGTTTCCACATGGGAGACTGATATTGAAGGTAAGAGCCCAAAGGATCCAAGGAAATTTGGCAAATTGGATCCAAAATTGGCTGAGTGGTAGGAAGCTGAGGGTGATGGTTGAAGGTTGTTTACAACCTTTTGGATGATACAGACGGAATGTATAGATGGGCAGAAGAGTGGCAAATGGAATTTAACCATGAAAAGTGTGAGGTAATGCATTTTGGGAGGACCAATAAGGCAGGGGAATATACAGTGAATGGTCGGGCACATCAAAGGGACCTTGGTGTGCATGTCCACAGATCTCAGAAGACAGCAGGACAGGTAGATAAGGTGGTGAAGAAGGCCTATAGGATTCTTGCCTTTATTAACTGGGACATTGAATCTAAGAGCAGGGAGGTTATCCTGGAGCGATATAAGACACTGGTTAGGCCCCAGGTGGAGTACTGTGTACAGTTGGGTCACCACGCTATAGAAAGGAGGTGATTGCACTGGAGAGGGTGCAGAGGAGATTCACCAGCATGTTGCTGTGCTGAATCGTTTCAGCTACCGAGACACTGGATAGGCTGTGGTTGTTTTCCCTGGAGCAGAGATGATTGAGGGGGAACCTGATTGAAGTGTATAATATTATGAGGGATGTAGTTAGGGTGGATAGGATGGCACTTTTTCCCTTAGTGGAGGAGGCAATAACCAGGGGGCATAAATTTAAGGTAATGGAGGTTTAGAGGGGATGTGAGGAAAAACATTTTCAGCTAGAGGGTGATTGGAATCTGGAGCTCACTGGAGCACAAAAGGGTGGTAGAGGCGGGAACTCTCACACTTTTAAAAAGTGTTTAGATGAGTCTTTGAAATGCCATCTGTTCAAGGCTATGGGCTAAGTGCTGTAAAGTGGGATTTGAATATTTAGGTGCTTGATGGTCGGTGCAGACGTAGTGGGCCGAAGGGCCTCACTCCATGTTGTAGAACTTTATGGATAAACAGAGGGGAAATCCGGAATTCATGTCATACCGAACAAGGGAACTTGAATTGATATTGCATCACTTCGATGGAGAATCAAAATCTATTTGATCTTACCACCTGATATTTCTACCATAGCAGAGCGACAACAACAAAACCAAGTTGCTCACCATGAACAGACAAATAATCATCATTTACCATGAGTAAAAGTTTAAGTTAATATTTGTTGCCGCAGTAAGGAGTAAAGGGCGAGGGGTGTTGTGTATTGTAACCAGTGCCCTTCTGTATAGTATGCCACATGATTACACGGTGACATCATAATAATAATCTTTATTATTGTCACAAGTAGGCTTACATTAGTACTGCAATGAAGATAATGTGAAAAGCCCCTAATCGCCATATTCCGGCGCCTATTCGGATACATGGAGGGAGAATTCAGAATGTCCAAATTACCTAACAGCATCAGAGAAACTTGGGAGATTTCCCTCTTCTTCCATCATAGATTGTGAGCAAGCAACACCTCTGCAATAAACTGTGGCAACTGGATAAGTAACTTACAGTGTGGCAACCTGGCTATCCTTTGTTTATACTGCATGCAAACCCCGACCAACATAATCTCATGCTAACAATGCTACTCCAGCACCCTTTCCTATCCCGATAAAACCTTAGATATCATTGAATATTTAGTTTGCAGTTTTGATCTCCTTGCAACCACATCTCTGTAATTGCTATAAGATCGCACCCATTAACCTCAATTTGGGCCGTTAATTCATTTATTTTGTGCTGAATGCGACGTGCATTTAAGTAAAGAGCCACAAATTTTGTCTTGTTACTATTTTTTCCCTTTTTGACGCTATTTGTTTTTTTAAAATGTTTTTTTACTCTATCCCTTCCCGTCACACTCTGGGTATCATTACCTAAATAGCTGCCCTATAATGCTGCCATATCCTTTTGCTTTGTAAGCCTACATATCAACTATTTAGTTTGAAGTCCTCTCTACTTCCCTAGTTATGTGGTTTTGCAAGAACACTGGTCCCAGCACAGTTCAGGTGTAGGCCGTCCCAATGGTTTAGCCCCCACTTTCCCCAGTACTGATGCCAGTGCCCCACAAGCCAAAATCTACTACTCCCACACCAGTCTTTAAGGCACGTCTTCATCTCTACTTTTATGTGCCCTATGCCAATTTGCACGGCTCAGTTAATAATCCAGAGACTATACCCTTGGAGGTTATGTTGCTTAATTTAGTGCCTAGTGTTGCTTGTTTTAGCCTTAGTTTTATTAGCTCTAATTCTGTCACCTTTGCTCTTGAGTCGCCAGGTATCTTTCTGATACCGCCACGTGGTTCAAGTCCAAGTAATGATTAATAATACAACACACCGCTTAGTAAGAGTTAAATTAACGCTTATTTATTATATACAGCAATAAATACTTATACAATAATCCTACTTCTAGACTACTACCTACCACTAAAGGCCAATACTTAACTTTGGAAATGGCCCACCGGGTCAGGGAAACGAATGGTCTTTCGAATTGGTTCTGACCTGCGGGATTCAAAAGCTGGTACAAGTCGACAGTCAGGAGCGCCTATCTGGTAGCGATCGCTGGAGTAACACTTACAGTTGTCTTTGTCGAAGGGTCTCGAAGGTTGTGAGCAGGAGAAGAAGGGTTGCGTTGAACTTGGCCCCTATTATAGTCCCCAGAGGCTTCCCGCCTCTCGGGGTGGACCTCGTACCTGGTCCCAATCACTTGGTTCGATATGCTCCAATAATGGGGCATTTCTTTGATCGGGGGGTGGTCGTTTACCTTTCTTTGTGTCAGCCCCTGCTGGCGCCGAAAGGTTTGGCTCGGCTTTCAATTGCTAATTTGTAGCAATTGTTCCCGGGGATGGCTGCTTACTATGCAGATGGCTGGGTTGTTGTGATGTTGATGGCTGCAGGTATCGGTCTGGGCTGACTTCCCCAGAGGTGAATACACTGTTTTACCTGCAGCTGTCCGTTTGAGTCCTGTTGGCTGATTTTCCCATCAGTCTCTTTCGTTCGCTATTTTAAATCGGGGTTTTGACCATTCTAATTGGGAATCATCTATTTTACGTGGCTACACTAGCTCCTCAAAACTCTTTATGCAGAACCTCTTTCCATATTCTACCATGTCGCTGGTACCTACATGGACTATGATAACGGGATCCTCCCCCTTTCACTTCAAGTTCCTTTCCAGCCTGGTGCAGATGTGTAGCATTCCTTTCAAGATCATGTCCTTGACCTTCCCCATCACCGAATCTGGCCTTGTGTGTTTTTGCACTTGAGATTCAGTAATGGGTACAATATCCACCTGGAAAAAGTACACATAGTTGACATAGCTCTCCTGTGATTCAGCTTTGATCCACATTAGTAAATGACATAGAGCATCAACGTTCGCATGTTGCTCCGATCTTCTGTATTTAATCTCGTAATTATGTGCTGATAAAATGAGGGATCATCTCTGCAAACGGCTCGCAGCTAGAGATGATATTCCTTTGTATGGACCAAAATCATTGTCAAAGGCCTGTGGTCTGTTAACAAGGTAAAATGTCTTCCATACAAGTAGCGATGAAGTTATCTGACTCCGAATAATATACTCGAGGCTTTTCTTTCCAATTCAGCATAATTCTGTTCAGCGCTTGTCAATGTTCTCCAAGTGAAAGCTATTGAACTTTCATCTGCTTCAAGAAGACCACCATCATGCCGGTACCAAAGAAGAACCAGGCAACGTGCCTCAATGACTACCGACCAGTGGCCCTGACTTCAGTCGTAATGAAGTGCTTCGAGAGGTTGATCATGAAGCGCATCACCTCCATACTCCCAGAACGCCTTGATCCACTGCAATTCGCATACCGCTGCAACCGGTCCACATCAGACATCATTTCCCTGGCCCTACACTCATCCCTAGAGCATCTCGAAAACAAGGACTTCTACATTAGACTCCTATTTATTGACTACAGCTCCGCCTTCAACACCACAATCCCAGCCAGGCTCATATCAAAGCTCCAAAACCTAGGACTTGGCTCCCCACTCTGCAACTGGATCCTCGATTTTCTGACCAACAGACCACAATCAGTAAGAATGAACAACAACACCTCCTCCACAATAGTCCTCAACACCGGCGCCCCGCAAGGCTGCGTACTTAGCCCCCTACTCTACTCCCTGTACACACACGACTGCGTGGCAAAACCATAGTGGGCCGGATCTCGAATAACGATGAGTCCGAATACAGCAGGGAGATAGAGAACCTAGTGGAGTGGTGTAGCGACAACAATCTCTCCCTCAATGCCAGCAAAACTAAAGAGCTGGTAATTGACTTCAGGAAGCAAAGTACTGTACACACCCCTGTCAGCATCAACGGGGCCGAGGTGCAGATGGTTAGCAGTTTCAAATTCCTAGGGGTGCACATCTCCAAAAATCTGTCCTGGTCCACCCACATCGACGCTACCACCAAGAAAGCACAACAGCGCCTATACTTCCTCAGGAAACTAAGGAAATTCGGCATGTCCACATTGACTCTTACCAACTTTTACAGATGCACCATAGAAAGCATCCTATCAGGCTGCATCACAGCCTGGTATGGCAACTGCTCGGCCCAGGACCGCAAGAAACTTCAGAGAGTCGTGAACACCGCCCAGTCCATCACACGAACCTGCCTCCCATCCATTGACTCCATCTACACCTCCCGCTGCCTGGGGAAAGCGGGCAGTATAATCAAAGATCCCTCCCACCCGGCTTACTCACTCGTCCAACTTCTTCCATTGGGCAGGAGATACAGAAGTCTGAGAACACGCACAAACAGACTCAAAAACGACTTCTTCCCCACTGTCACCAGACTCCTAAATGACCCTCTTATGGACTGATTTCATTAACACTACACCCTGTATGCTTCATCCGATGCCAGTGCTTTTGTAGTTACATTGTATATGTTGTGTTGCCCTATTATGTATTTTCTTTTATTCCCTTTTCTTCTCATGTACTTAATGATCTGCTCGCAGAAAAATACTTTTCACTGTACCTCGGTACATGTGACAATAAACAAATCCAATCCAATCCAGTCCAATCCAATCTCCATTTGACATTATGAGAGACACCTGCATGCAGCCCAAGGACGATGCGTCACATGCAAATTTTATTTTCAACTTGCGGTTGAAATGAATTAATACATCTGATTTCTTCAACACATTTTGACTTCAGTATAT
The DNA here is from genome assembly GCF_047496885.1 of Scyliorhinus torazame. NCBI lineage: Eukaryota > Metazoa > Chordata > Chondrichthyes > Carcharhiniformes > Scyliorhinidae > Scyliorhinus > Scyliorhinus torazame. The sequence continues at coordinate 264,372,434 of NC_092713.1, read as the reverse complement.
GTCTCTTCTCAGTCTTTTGTTGGTTCACACATAATAATGTATGAAATGGTTTTGATATGGTAGCAAGATTTGGAATAGGTTTTCCATAGTAATTGATGAGTCCTGATAATAGATCTCAGTTGTAATATGTTCTGCGGTCTTGGCACATATAAAATCATAGTGATCATCTTAGGTTCCTTGTGGAGCCTGCCCTTGTCAATTACATGGCCAACATAGCTTATTGATGATTGGAAAAAATTGCATTTCTCTCTCTTGACATGAAGATTGTGGTTGTGATTCTCCGTTTCTGAGACTTGTGTTCACGCCAACGCAGAATTTGTCGACTTCCACAACAGAAAGACTGGCACCACATCTGCACTGATTCCGCTACTGCTAAGGTGCTAGCATCGGCGCCGCGTGGAGCACAATCGATTCTAATGAGAAACGGTGCCGGAATCGACGGTTTTACGATTCACACTCAAAGGCTGACAGGCTGCAGCCCCATATACACACTGCACTCCCCACACACTCCATCGCAGCCAACAAGATGGCAGTAAGGAGAGCGACACCAAGGTTCACGGACGCAGAGCTCAATACTCTCTTGGACGCCATGGAGGAGTGGAGGGCGACCCTGTGCCCCGGCTCGGGAAGAAGGCTGCCAGCAATCGCCATTCGCCGTGCCTGGGGCAGGTGGCAGAGGCCGTGAGCACCGTGGGCAACACCGTACCGATGGGCCAGCAGTGTTGGAAAAAACTGCATGGCCTCCTCAGGGCGGCCGGGATGAGTAGGCAGCACTGTGTTCCTTGCACCAACCCCTATCACATACACCCATAACCTGATCCCCCTCCCCACCAGGAGGACATCCGAACCCCCACACTGCACCACATGCCGGTACCCGTACCGGCCGCCATGGCTGTGTCACCTGGCCATTGAGGCCACTAGCTACCCAACCCCTGGGCTGCATGCGTCAAGTCTATCTAACACTGTCATTTTCTGTCTCCTCCCCCCAGGAGAAGGCTGTGCAGGACCGCCGGGAACAGGAGAAGACAGGAGGGGGACTGCCGGACCTGCGGCCCCTCACCGTGGCAGAGCAGAGGGCCCTGGAGGAATGGTAGGTCACTGAGGTGGAGCTCGGCAACGGGCGAGGATGTGAGATCCCGCTTAGTTGTGGTTCCCTGCGATACGTGTCAAACCGCCCGCTCCAACAACCCACACCCACACACCAACACCACCCAACCCTCACAGTCTAATCACATATCTTGTCTTGAGTCTTGCAGGATTTGCTGGAGATGGGGAGGGTCCATCAAGCGTCCCCCGACCCCAGGTATTGCCACAGCCGGAGCCACCCGTGAGCCAAGCAGCGACGAGTACGAGTAGAGCAGCTCCGACACCAGCCCTCCACCCAATACTCAGGGGAACCCGAAAGTGGGGTCCGAGGATGACAGTGATTTTCCGTTACAGCTGTCTCCAACACCCTCCACCATCCCAGAGACACTCACCTCAGTTGGGCACTTTAGTGAAGAGGCTCCTGGGACACTATCTGGTGCTCACCACACCGCTGACCCGGTACATCAAGTGGCGGTAGGAGCACCCAAGAGGGCGGACAGCCGGAGGGCAGTCCGATCCCAGGGACTAGCTGCTGTCCAGGCGGGTCTTGAGCTTCTGGAACAAACAGTCCCACCCATAGTGGAGATGCAATCGCAGAGCCAGGGACAACATGAGGTCTCAGCCAAGAAAGGGTGTCAGCCTTCCTCAGCTGCCTGGATCAGTGTGCTCAGAGTAGAAACGCTGACATCCACAGAAACCATGAGGATCTGCATACCCTGAACAAGGCAGTCACACTGTTGGCCCAGCAGTTGCTGGATTGGACAACTGCTGCTCTCCAGCAGTCAAGCCCCTACCTGAAGTCCAACCTCTGGGTGTGGAAGGAACTGTGGAGGATGAAGATGCAAGAGCTCCTCAGCACCCTCACCTTCTCCTTGGACCCTCAGCCAGACACTTAGTTGCTACACATGTGCCAGCCACTATGGCTGCCCATGCAGAGATACAGAGGCTGCAGTCTGAGGGAGGTCCCCAATGGATGTCTGCACAATGTGGCAGGCCACCATGCTGTTCATTGTCCTTTAGACAGAGAAGTGAGCAGTTTTGCTCATCTCCTCTGAGACAACATATGGGAAAGTTTATAGGAGTGTGCGTGAGTGCAGGGCACTGTGCTGCCTCGAGGACTAACTGGTTCACCGTGTATTCACATTGCATATATTACATCTGAGCATTTGTTGAATATATTTCATTTCACTTCCATATGACTTAGTGTGTTCTTGTACAATAGAGAGCTCAGAAGGAATGTTAAAAGTGTGAAGTTGCTTCTTCCCAGTAATATTGAGGGCAGCATGGTGAGTTACATTTTGGTGTGTCTTCACCAGGAAAATGATGTGGTCCAACTGGTGAGGCATATTAGAGCTTTTCCCTCTCTGTTGTATTACTTAAGACTCCAGAGGTCAATGGCTCAAACAATAAGATGCTCCATGTATCTTTCATTTTCCATCTAAGTGTGTCATTAAGGGAGTGCTCATAATCCAACTCCATGACCAGATGCTAGTTGGCAAGTGCAAGTTAAACAAGAGTGTTGGCTTTGGTGTTGACAGTGCAACCCTGCAGTGAAAATACTTTTTTTTACCATAGTGGAAAGTAATGAATGAATTACTTTTTTAATGATTTCATTCCGCATCCTACTGTTCATTGCTTCTATAAAGTGTATAGTGGGTCAATGGGCATGGAGGTGCCATAGTTTAGAATAGGGGCAAGAGGGCTATGGGGGTGGGTCTGAGGCCTTATCTTGACATGGGGGCCTGAGGATGAACTTTGAATTCACATTTTAAAAGGTCACCTCATGCCAAGGTCCTGATGCCTCTGAGGGGCCATGAACCACGAGTCTTTAAATATTTGCCCCGACTCCATTAAAAGGAGGATTAAAACATGCCCATCTCTGCAACGGAACCAGCCAGCTTGGGAGTGTCGACGCCCTTTAAAGGCACTCCCAAAAATCAGACAGGTAACTGGGTCAGAAATCCCAGGATCGGGGCCCACCCACCATTTTAAAGGGCTGCCGAGTTGACTCAGTGAAAATCCGTCCATGGAATTCAGGATCGAAATGATGGAATTCAGGGTGAATGGTGCTATCGTTTCCCAAATCTACCATTTACACACTTGCCATTTTTATTGCATAACATGCCTTCCTCTCTCCCTCACTGCTGGAGCAATTTGGAATGCCGTTTGTGTGGTAACAGAAACTCAGCATATAATTAATTTTTAAAATAATCTTTATTGCCACAAGTAGGCTTATGAAGTTACGGTGAAAAGCCTGGTCCTGCCTCAATTTTCTGGATCCCCAATGTAAGGATGCCACGAGTTTCAGGGCCTATGCGTCCACTGCACACTACTTGGATATCTGTTCTCACTTCTCTAAGACATATGATAAGCACAGACATTCAATACTGACAGGATTCAATATTGCCAGATGGGATAATCTGTACCTGTATCTTTAAGGATATGCAATTACATGCATTGCCAGAGGATGGTGCAATACCACTGTGAGGATGAGTGGCAAAACAGTAGATTTTATTTTATTCACAAATATTCCTTTTTTTCAACTGCTTTGGAAGCAAGTTAATTAAAGGTTTTAAGAGGAATACAGTCAAATGAATACCTCTGTAGACTAAACTAGATGTGCTAAAATGGAAGATATCAGTATGCGAAACATATATTGCTGATGCAGACGGGTTGCGATGATTGGGTTTTGTAAAGGATGAGAAGTTGAAAAGAGCAGCTTTAAAATTATTTTGTAAATAAAATGGAAATAAAACACTGGTTCAAATTGAGCAAACTGAACTATGGTTTTGCAGAGAACTCTTTAAAGGGAGAGACTTGCCATTTTGGGAGGGGTAAAAAGTGGAGTTCACTTTTGGCATGATAATGTGTTAAACCTTGGCGATACAATGATTTTTTATAGTTTTTGCTCACTGTGCTTTGCTGTGTCATGTCCTTGCAAGGAATCTGACATCTTCATGTGTGGCTGAAAACATTTGGAAACTCTGGCCCTGGACTCACAATATTTAGGAGTACCTTCACCATAAAGACTGCAATGGCTTAAGATGGCCAACCGTCACCTTCTCAATGAGGCAGGTGCATTGACTCTGACTGAAGTTCATATCCTGAGAATAAATATAACAAAATCTTAGTGTTTGATCCATCATACATTCATGTGAAACTCTTCTCTGCTATTTTAGCAGCAGATCTAACCCATTTGTTTTAAATGGTTTAACCTCTCCATTGGAACAGCAGTAGGAGAACCATTGGATATTTTATTTATATATTCATGCAAGAATATTCCATGGTGTAGTATTTAAGCCCATGACAATTATCTTCCAGCACGGCAGCACAGTGGTTAGCACTGTGGCTTCACAGCGCCAGGGTCCCAGGTTCAATTCCCCGCTGGGGTCACTGTCCATGCGGAGTCTGCACGTTCTTCCTGTGTCTGCGTGGGTTTCCTCCGGGTGCTCCGGTTTCCACCCACAGTCCAAAGACGTGCAGGTCAGATGGATTGGCCATGCTAAACTTTCCTTGGTGTCCAAAAAGGTTAGGAGGGGTTATTGGATTAAGGGGGTAGGGTGGAAGTGAGGGCTTAAGTGGGTCGGTGCAGACTTGATGGGGCGAATGACCTCCTTCCACGCTGTATGTATGTTCTTGTTCATGTTCCAAGACAGGAATTTCCCCTTTAATTCTTAAAGGGGCACCATTTTTCTGACATAGTTATTTGTTAAAAAATGTAGTTTGGTTGAGGAGATTAAAGAGTCATATGCCATATTTCAGTGCATTAACATTAGACAACATTGGACGGCACGGTTGCGCAGTGTTTAATACTGCTGCCTCACGGCGTCGAGGGCGTTGGTTCAATTCCCGGACCTGGGTCACTCCGTGTGGAGTTTGCACATTCTCCCCGTGTCTGCATGGGTCTCACCCCCACAATCCAAAGATGTGGAGGGTAGGTGGATTGGCCACGCTGAATTGTCCTTAATTGGAACAATTGTAACAAATTAGACGAAAGCGACACAACAAAATATATATTTTAACACCAGTTTTGCCATCACATTTGTAAATGGGAAACGGGATTTTTCAACATTTTTCATGAAAATACTCCCACTTAAAGTGGGCTGTAGCATGCAGCATTTAAAAAAATGACCACTTTGTTTTATTTTTAAATGCATTCTCTGTGACAAAATTTTGGCAACTATGAACTTCTTAATTATTGCAATGAGAACCGATGAGCATTAAAAAAAGACAATCACAAACTCAGAGAAATGCATAGCTCACTGATTACTGTTCTTCTCAGGTTATAGATTTCAAGACAAACTCTCCAATATGGCTTCATTTCAGTCTTGCCCAACTCAGAAATATATTTGAGTGGGAATACCGCAGTTTGGGAAATTAAGTTTGGCCATCTTGGCTCCAAAGACATACAATAATCATTTGAATATGAAAGGAACAGATACGTCAGATCAAATAAAAATCATTTTTTTAAAAATTCAACCTAACAGGGTCTGGTTTAACAATATTTTGCTCATGGTCCAAGAAATGTATTCCTTCTTCAAAATGAGGAAGCATGAAACTTAAGTGTATGACAAATATTTCACTTGTGGAAGCCTCCATAGCCAGTGGGCACCATGGCATACTTAATGTAACATATCCTGTCATTTCAATTTTTCCTTTATTTTTAACTTATTCTCATTTTTATTTGCAAATCCCTCATCCCCATCTCTGTAACCACCTACAACCCTACAACCTCTTGAGATCTCTCGGTTTCCACTATTCCTGACCTCTTGCGCACCCCCAATTTTAATCACTCCACTACTGATGGCCGTGTCTTCAGTTGCCTGGACTCTAAGGTCTGGAGTTCTTTCTCAAAACCACTCGGCCTCTCTACCCCTCACTGCTCCTTAAAACCTAACGCTTTGACCGAATGCTTGGCCAACTAGCCTAAGATCTCCAGCTCAATGTAAAATTTTCTTAGATAATGCTCCTTTGATGTACCGTAGGATATTTTACTACATTACAGGCACTATTGGTTTAGCTCAGTGGGCTAGACAGCTGGTTTGCGATGCAGAACAAGGCCAGCAGCGCGGGTTCAATTCCCGTACCAGCTTACCCGAAAAGGCGCTGGAATGTGGCGACGAGGGGCTTTTCACAATAACTTCATTCTTGTGACAATCAAAGGTTATTATTATTATATAAATGCAAGTTGTTGCTGTTTCACAGTTCGTTATGGCTCACTGAAAGACTGAAAAACAATCGTCCGTTGGGTCATACTCAGCACACTGCTCGCAACTGGAGTGATTGCAGCCAGGCAGAAGAAAGAAGGAGGTGTAAGCAAATTTTTAATAGGGGCTTTCTTGAGCATCCAGTAGTTCCTGTCGCATTTGGACGATCTGAAAACAGAAGTTTTCATGCATTAGATTTCACCTTATTAGGAAAATATAAAACGGATCGGGTTTTGGGGGATTTCAAACGTTTAAAAAAATATATATAAATTAAACCTGTGAAAGAATTTTGACGTGCGCTGACACAAAAAAAGCATTCTTCTGGGCAATGGTCTTAATACTCGGCCCAACAAAAGAACGAGGTATAATTTAAAGGTGGCATGACCCCTCATCAGCTGCTTTCATTATTGTTTTCCTCAGTCAAGATGTGCTTATCATAAATATGCATGACTAACAGAGCTTGCAGCTCTCATTAACACTGACAAAATCCTCTAAGGTTCCACCTTAGCTTCCCCACAAAGTGGGGGAATGGAATTACAAGAGTACGCCACAGGATTAGCTCAGTTGGTGTTCCATTTTTTATTGAAAAACTACGCTCCAGCTTCATAACAATCATTTATAATTATTGCTTTCAGTTAGGCTGTTATCAGATAACAGAGCATTCTCTTTTTTCCTTCTTTTTCTTTTGCGATAATTTTGACCACAGGCGCTGCAGCTTCTTCAGTCATTATTTTAGAACAATTTGCTGTCAGAAAAACGGGTCCCTCATACAATTCACAGATTATAGGTCTTCAACGATAATATCAGGTATTAAATAAAAATGTTTTGAAAAAATCCTTGTCCCCCTTGTCGCACAAACCACAATCTCCTTGCGCTCCCCTCCTCTCGTAGCCTGTTCTATAGGAGCATTGTTTTCGCTGAAAAAGTGTTTGGCAAAGAACAGTCCTTTAATTTGTTTGTTGAACACATAAAGTCATAATATAAATTGTGTTAAATAGCATCTGAACATTCTTTACAAATGATATATGACAGGAATAACGTGCAGCCCCTTCTGCCTCCCAAAAGAAAATGGTCACCTCCCTCATGCTCGAGGTCTAATACTGGACCTCGGGTAGGCCTCAAAATTCAGACCCAGGTTTGTGCTGTGTTTGCTGATTTCAGATGCGTCGGTTCATGGATTGTAATTGGCTTCAAAAGCCATTGGAGATGAGGAAAAGCCACAGTCCCCTCAACAACTGCTTCCCTTTCTGGAAAATGCAAACGTGTAGACATTGGTCGAGAACATAACCGCGCCTGACTTTGATGCCCTCTTGTGGCTACATATCCCGCTGACGCTCGTTATCTAGGCCTACACGATGAAGAAGACGACTTTGGTGATGTTTTGTGGGAGCGTGACCTCGTGTAGAACTGTACTGTATTATCAGTCACTGTCCTTGAGGGGGAAAATAAACAGAATCAAGGTCAAAGAGAATTATTGTTGATTTAAATATTTTGTATAATTCCCTCTGCTGACAGCATCACTTTAAATTCTTAAAAATTCAGACGGGAAAAAAAAGTCAGCCTGGCCGGGTTTCTGACTCTGCTGTTTCTCCTCACGGTAATCTTTTCCACTCAATTGTGGCTGAATCCATTGTAATGTGAGCACTTCTGATTCTATTGGATGATTGGTGAGGCTTCTTTTCACCAGTCCTTAATTGCTTTAGACCAACAGTAGTTGCAGCTACAGATGTCTACTTCAATTTGCCTAGCGAGCACAATCGACCCCATCTGTTGCAGTTTTTTCAGTCGCCTTCTTCCCCTGTCTGAGGGCCTAAATTGAAATCTCATCAAAAAGTAATACAAGAACGGTTTAGCTGTGGGGCTGCCGCTGAGGTCTCCTTTAATAAGGGCCCCCCTGCCAGTTTTACACAGTGATTGGAGTCACAAGGAAGAAGAAAAAAGTTAGAAATATAGTGACAGATGGATAATTTGAGGCGGAATAATGTGGTGTGTCATGACTGAGGGCGCACAGAGAACACTCACTGTGTTTTATGTACACACAGCAAAATATATGACTTCAGTTTTTATTAGTGTAACTAGCAGAGGGTTCAACAATTGACCAGAGCTGCCACACCTGTCTGTCTATTGCAGCCTTAGTCAGCAGTGTAAAGATTATTTTCCAGGCATTACAATGGTATGGGGTTTTAGTTTTTTTTTAATGGAAACAAAGAATCCTCTGAGGATGTAGTGGAATAATTTTATGTTGTGCAATTTACACTCCGGGTTGATGACATAAGAAGTTCATGGTCGGGAGATCTTTACCATATCTGGACGGTTGCAGTGATGAGCAGAGTCTGGGCAGTATCTGAATGAAATTTTCCAAAGTTTTGACGCTGTATGTTTTTTCGTGAAGCTTTTGCTTGCGACTTCAAAAAGCGTTGTAAATACCCCTTTCCAAGTAAACAGGCTGAAGTTTAAAGTTTGGTTCTGCAAAGGATCTTTTGTTTGATATTGAATCATTTGTTGCGATTTCTCTCAGCGCGAGTAACAAAGTTAAAAATGCATGAAAAATAAATGGGAGTGATGTGGAGGAATGAAATCAAATTCAGCAGCATTAAAGGACACTGGAGGCTAAATTTGGTATTACTGAAAGCGGGCAGAGAAATTGCAATGTCAGTACCCCTCACTTTTTGATTGCAATGCAGGCAGTGCACGGAATTCAATCTACCCACGAACTGACACGATTCCACGCTGTTGAGCAGTTGCATGCCTCAGCAGGAGACCTAAAATCATGAGAGGCTACCACCAGTTAAAGCTAGCCTGTACTACTTAAAGCCAGCTGGCATCTCTTAAAGGAGACAGGCATTGTGGCTGGAGCAAATGTTAGAAGTCAGTTACCATTGATTCTGTTCGAGGAAAGACACAAAATGGCACAGCACAGGAGAATGGGCTACAAGTGGCTGAATGGGCTCCAAGTGGCTCCAAGCCCTGAGCACCTGGTAGCAGTGCTGCTAAAGGTTTGATCATCTTGAACCTGCATGAATTAGGTCAGTGACTCTGGCAAGTATTCTCCAGCCGTTGGGATTCTCTGTTCCCATCGGCAGCACACCCCGCCCAGAAGGTTTCCCGACGGCGTTGGATAGCTTCAATAGGAAATCCCATTAACCAGCGGCGGGAGTAGAGAATCCTACCGATGAGAAACACACCCTGTATCCAGCGCTGTACCTTTAAATGTGACTTCACGCCAATTGTCCCTATCGCCTCTCAAACAGCTCAATGCATCACTTTCCCATTACTGAACTACCAACAATCTCTATCAATCATGGAGTATACCTAACATTCACAGCTTCACCTCACCCTCAAACAGTTCTGGTTTAGCACAGCGGGCTAAACAGCTGGCTTGTAATGCAGAACAAGGCAGCAGCGCGGGTTCAATTCCCGTCCCAGCCTCCCCGGAGAGGGGACTAGGGGCTTTTCACAGCAACTTCATTGAAGCCTACTTGTGACAATAAGCAATTATTATTATTATTAGTTAGCACTGTTGCAAATTTCACACCCATATTTTGCAGCTTGAACACAACGCCAGTTATTCAACCATGACAGGCACACCGCCCACTGCATCATGCTCATCGACGCACTTCCCTTTCTCCCACATATATATAATTAAAGCAGCAGGTTCTAACAGGGGAGGGGATGTGGGGGAGCATCGCAGCTGCATGTTCTCACCCCAATGGAGGTGATTGTGCTCGCCACCATTGGAAGAGCCATGACTGAGGCCATGATTAGCAGTTGGGCACATTGAACTCATTGAAGATAATGGTATCCTTGTTCTCACATCGCACTTCTCCCTCATCCCAAAATCCCTTCTGACTTCGAAGCTGTATATACTGCAAACATACACTTCCCACTTCATCTCCATCCATCCTCCGCGCAGCCTCCCGTCCAACTCACCACTTCACATCGCAACCTAACCCCCAACTCACCACTTCACACCACAACCTTACCCCCAACTCACCACTTCACATCGCAACCTTACCCCCAACTCACCACTTCACATCGCAACCTTACCCCCAACTCACCACTTCACATCGCAACCTTACCCCCAACTCACCACTTCACATCGCAACCTTACCCCCAACTCACCACTTCACACCACAACCTAACCCCCAACTCACCACTTCACACCACAACCTTACCCCCAACTCACCACTTCACATCGCAACCTAACCCCCAACTCACCACTTCACAATGCAACGTTACCCCGAACTCACCACTTCACATCGCAACCTAACCCCCAACTCACCACTTCACATCACAACCTTATCCCAAACTCACCACTTCACATCGCAACCTAACCCCCAACTCACCACTTCACAATGCAACGTTACCCCAAACTCACCACTTCACATCGCAACCTAACCCCCAACTCACCACTTCACATCGCAACCTTACCCCCAACTCACCACTTCACATCGCAACCTTACCCCCAACTCACCACTTCACATCGCAACCTAACCCCAACTCACCACTTCACTTCGCAGTCTTACCCCAAACTCACCACTTCACATCGCAACCTTACCCCCAACTCACCACTTCACATCGCAACCTTACCCCAACTCACCACTTCACATCGCAACCTTACCCCCAACTCACCACTTCACATCGCAACCTTACCCCAACTCACCACTTCACATCGCAACCTTACCCCCAACTCACCACTTCACATCGCAACCTTACCCCAACTCACCACTTCACATCGCAACCTTACCCCCAACTCACCACTTCACATCACAACCTTACCCCAAACTCACCACTTCACATCACAACCTAACCCCCAACTCACCACTTCACATCGCAACCTAACCCCCAACTCACCACTTCACACCACAACCTAACCCCCAACTCACCACTTCACACCACAACCTTACCCCCAACTCACCACTTCACATCGCAACCTAACCCCCAACTCACCACTTCACATCGCAACCTTACCCCCAACTCACCACTTCACATCGCAACCTAACCCCCAACTCACCACTTCACATCGCAACCTTACCCCCAACTCACCACTTCACATCGCAACCTAACCCCCAACTCACCACTTCACATCGCAACCTTACCCCAAACTCACCACTTCACATCGCAACCTAACCCCCAACTCACCACTTCACATCGCAACCTTACCCCCAACTCACCACTTCACATCGCAACCTTACCCCCAACTCACCACTTCACATCACAACCTAACCCCCAACTCACCACTTCACATCGCAACCTTACCCCAAACTCACCACTTCACATCACAACCTTACCCCCAACTCACCACTTCACATCGCAACCTAACCCCCAACTCACCACTTCACATCGCAACCTGACCCCAAACTCACCACTTCACATCACAACCTTACCCCCAACTCACCACTTCACATCGCAACCTTACCCCAAACTCACCACTTCACATCGCAACCTAACCCCCAACTCACCACTTCACATCGCAACCTTACCCCCAACTCACCACTTCACATCGCAACCTTACCCCCAACTCACCACTTCACATCGCAACCTTACCCCAAACTCACCACTTCACATCGCAACCTAACCCCCAACTCACCACTTCACATCACAACCTTATCCCAAACTCACCACTTCACATCAAAAACCTACCCCCAACTCACCACTTCACATCGCAACCTTACCCCCAACTCACCACTTCACATCGCAACCTTACCCCAAACTCACCACTTCACATCGCAACCTAACCCCCAACTCACCACTTCACATCGCAACGTTACCCCGAACTCACCACTTCACACCACAACCTTACCCCCAACTCACCACTTCACATCGCAACCTTACCCCAAACTCACCACTTCACATCGCAACCTAACCCCCAACTCACCACTTCACATCACAACCTTATCCCAAACTCACCACTTCACATCAAAAACCTACCCCCAACTCACCACTTCACATCGCAACCTTACCCCCAACTCACCACTTCACATCGCAACCTTACCCCAAACTCACCACTTCACATCGCAACCTTACCCCCAACTCACCACTTCACACCACAACCTAACCCCCAACTCACCACTTCACACCACAACCTAACCCCCAACTCACCACTTCACACCACAACCTTACCCCCAACTCACCACTTCACATCGCAACCTAACCCCCAACTCACCATTTCACATCGCAACCTAACCCCCAACTCACCACTTCACATCACAACCTAACCCCCAACTCACCACTTCACATCGCAACCTAACCCCCAACTCACCACTTCACATCGCAACCTTACCCCCAACTCACCACTTCACATCGCAACCTTACCCCCAACTCACCACTTCACATCGCAACCTAACCCCCAACTCACCACTTCACATCACAACCTTACCCCCAACTCACCACTTCACATCGCAACCTTACCCCCAACTCACCACTTCACATCGCAACCTAACCCCCAACTCACCACTTCACATCACAACCTTACCCCCAACTCACCACTTCACATCGCAACCTTACCCCCAACTCACCACTTCACATCGCAACCTTACCCCCAACTCACCACTTCACATCGCAACCTTACCCCCAACTCACCACTTCACATCAAAAACCTACCCCCAACTCACCACTTCACATCGCAACCTTACCCCCAACTCACCACTTCACATCGCAACCTAACCCCCAACTCACCACTTCACACCACAACCTAACCCCCAACTCACCACTTCACACCACAACCTAACCCCCAACTCACCACTTCACATCGCAACCTAACCCCCAACTCACCACTTCACAACGCAACCTAACCCCCAACTCACCACTTCACATCGCAACCTAACCCCCAACTCACCACTTCACATCGCAACCTTACCCCCAACTCACCACTTCACAATGCAACCTTACCCCAAACTCACCACTTCACATCGCAACCTAACCCCCAACTCACCACTTCACATCGCAACCTATCCCCCAACTCACCACTTCACATCGCAACCTAACCCCCAACTCACCACTTCACATCGCAACCTTACCCCCAACTCACCACTTCACATCGCAACCTTACCCCCACTCACCACTTCACATCGCAACCTAACCCCCAACTCACCACTTCACATCGCAACCTAACCCCCAACTCACCACTTCACACCACAACCTAACCCCCAACTCACCACTTCACATCGCAACCTAACCCCCAACTCACCACTTCACATCGCAACGTTACCCCGAACTCACCACTTCACATCGCAACCTAACCCCCAACTCACCACTTCACATCACAACCTTATCCCAAACTCACCACTTCACACCACAAGCTTATGTTGCTCTTTTTAATGAGTGGAATACTATCCCACCAGCGTCACGAATAATGGTGCCAAATTAACTAGATATGGCAGTTATTAATGATAATATTGCTTTTCAGAGTCGCCAGGTATCAAATGATACCACCACAAGGCTTTACCGGATATCAATCAAAGACCAAACAACCAGTCAGTTCAAGTTCAATGATAGTTTATTTACACACAAGGATTACTTCGACATGCAACATAAAACACTACAAGTTAAACTACACCTAACAACTACAATAACCTATACTTAACTTCAGGGCAACCGGCTCTTTGCAGGTGAACAAGGCCTTTGTTTGGATCTTGCGTGGCTGGGTAGAAGAAGTGGCTTCGTTTCTGCTGAGCTCATCCATCTGGTAGCGATCGTTGGTCTTGAACTTCTCTTCTGGTCGTAATGCTACACTTGGTTTTAGGCGGAGGCCGGGGCCAAGAGAGACCGAACACATGGCTGTGTCTCTTTTTATCCCTCTGGGATTTCACGCTCTTTGGGGCGGTCCTTAGCTTTGGACCCAATAATTCGACAGGCTTCGATCACTGCCTTCGATTTTGGCCAATAAAGTGCCTTGATGGCTGGGCGTGTCCTGAGCGGTCATTGACCTTGGCTGTTTGGGCTTTCTTAGCAAAGGGAGTGGTGCCGGTTAGTCTGCAGCTGTATCGGTTACCTGAGTACAGTCCTTTTGTTCTGGGGAAATGGGCCATTAGAATCCAAACGAGCGGGGATTTTGATCGCGTCTAGCTAGCTGGGTTGCAAATACACACACAAGCTCTGAGTGTGTCTGAGTCCTGGGTTGACCATAATTCCCATGATCCTTTGTGGGTGGCCATGTGAGATGGCTACATCCCGTCCTCTTGGTCCTGAACGCGAAGCGTGGTGGATCACACTGTTGATCCCTCATCCGTCCTTGGTGTGCCGGTTACCCTTGGTCACTCCTCTGTCCTATGTTTTGGAACATTTACCTAAGTTTTATTAACACATCATACATTCATAATCTCTAAGGGGTCACTATAAAACATTCAGCTATTACACATTTAACTTATTCGCACAAGGGAATATCTAACTATCACTATCTCAGCTACTCTCATGCTGCTGGCAAATATAAAAAGGAACTTATGTACAATTCAAAATTTTTAAACCAATGGCAGCATCACATTTCTACTTAACTTATCAACGTTACAGAGATGTACAATCTTTATTTTTATCGGTGGTTACATTGTTTGTTGGGTTGGGTGAATTCCGAAGAAGGGGGCTCGGAGTGTATATATCGGGGTGCGGGAGGCTCTTTTTTGCCATTTGCAGAGTCTAAGTGTCTGGATGACACTGCAGATTATCGCTGTCACCAGAAGGGCCTCTACTGTGTAGGAAAGGGAATAATATTTAACAATGTTTTCACACCAAGTGGGGGTATCAGTGTTTTTCTCAATGTGTGGTATGGTGTCCGGTCTAGGGGTATCATGTTGTGTGGTCATGTTCGGGGCTGGTGTGGTGTGGGGTACAGAGGCTTGTAACGTGTGCAGTTGTAGGAGTCCAACGATGATCACAATGTAGGTCATCAGTCCTCTCTTCATCTTGTCTTCTGTCTTCCGTTTTCCATATATTCTTATGGGTGGAAGCATAATATCTTATTATCGTTGGTTAACATCTCGTTTTGTTTGTCTTTCTCTCCTGAACTTCAATTACCCATTAGAATTGTCACCATGTGTGACTCCCTCATTTTTTTGTTTTGAAATACCATTTTGGAGAGACAAGAAATGCAAAATTTTAAAGTACAGAGATTCGCGCAGCTTGTGGTCGATGCTTGGAGTGGGTGGACAGTTTCTTCGACCAGTCTTTCTTAAATCACAACCATGGGAGGTTGAGGCTTATCTTAACCAGCCGAATTTTAGGGCGGCCGGTTTTATAAAGTTTCTTCGTCCCAGGGTCCAGAGGTAGTTCGCGTATAGCAGCATATATGTGGCAACCAAGTGTGTCAAATATGTAAATAGCAGGCGGGGAAGCGACCAAAGAATGGCGGATGGTAAAGAGTTGAGTGTACAGACTGTGGCAAAGGGCATTCTTTAAACCACAATAAGAGCAGAGAAGGGAAAACTAAGACCTGCCAAAGACAATGAAAAGTGTAAAGAACCATTCCAGAGTACTCGAAGTGGCGGGAACATGAGGTGGGTGTGGGCCGCGGCAGGGCAAGAATGGTTGGGATTCCCGGGTAGGGCGGTGATCAGTGCCATTGCTCCACTACCCGAGCTTAGCTGACCGCATGCATTTGGGGTCTTCCGGCAGGGCGGGGATCAGTGCCATTACTCCCTACCTGGGTGACGGAACGAGAGGGAAGAATTTGTAACATATGTGAGATCGGAAGAGTAAACTGTATGAAGAAATTTTACGTCTGGCCGACTTTATTTAAAACCA
The DNA here is from genome assembly GCF_047496885.1 of Scyliorhinus torazame. Lineage (NCBI taxonomy): Eukaryota > Metazoa > Chordata > Chondrichthyes > Carcharhiniformes > Scyliorhinidae > Scyliorhinus > Scyliorhinus torazame. The sequence goes on along the minus strand of NC_092713.1, from coordinate 264,356,406 downwards.
TGTCGCAATAAGAAAGAAAGGAGAAAATAAAAGGCGGGCAGGCTCCATCAGTAAATAGGGCACCAAAATTCTTATGCGGCTCCTTTTTCCTCATCATCTGGACACCTCAGGGTTCTGTATCAAAAGTGTTAAAAAAGGGTTACCATAACGGGAGTCAGACTCGGAATCGTCACCGTCTCCCAGTTGCCAGACTCGTGTCTGCCGTTTTTGTGCCGTGGCCGCGTGGGCCGTCGTGGAATCCGAAACGTCATGTCTTACCAGTCTACAAAAGTTGTCGCAGTGTCAAAGAGGGGTTCGCTTGTCGTGAGGGGTGGTGGCAGCAAAGGGCAAATTACTGTTGTCGGGCGGTGGCGGTGGCTCTGGCTGTGGAAGGGGATATTGGGGGCCAAACATGTCCTGGTCATGGTTCCAGGGACTGGAGTGACTGGGGCTGGGGAGGTTGTACCAGTGGTCAGTGATCGTGGTCAATTCGGGAAGGCTGGCGCTATCGTTTGAATTAAGCTTAAGGTGGAAAATCGTATTTGTGAGTGGAAACAAGGTCGGGTCTGTGGGCGTGGACGTGCTGTCATGGCTGGGAGAGGGTAGGACTAGGTTGTTGATGGGCGGGGTGGAATTGTCTGCTATTGCCAGGGAGATGTGGTGGGAGTGGCTACATTGGGTTCCATAGACTTTGAGCTGGTTGATGTAGAACCAACCAGTTTTACCATTGGGGTACGTTATCTTGTACACAGAGGAGCTCACTTTGTCCGAAATGGAGTAGGGTCCTGCAAATATGCGGGAGAGGAAAGAACTGGGATTGTAAATGCAAACCATTACTTGCTGACCGACTGTATACTCTACGGGGTGGACTGTTTTATCAAAGCAGGCCTTACGCTGCTTTTTCCTAGCGCCTAGTCGGACAGCTACAGCGAGCTGTGCTGCTTTAATATTTTCCGTGACCTATTGGACTGCTTTTTCATGGGTGAGGGCGGTGACTGTGGGGCTTGCCAAATCGAGACCTAATAAATATTCAGTTCCTTTCATGGGCCATGGGCCTTCGGCCATGAGAGTGTGGGAGGTGAATCCTGTGGAACTGGATACTGTGTTCCTAATAAACATAAAGGCAAATGGGAGGACTGTGTCCCATGTGGTGTTATGCTGTTGCACCATTTTTCTAATGGTCGCTTTCAAGGTGCGATCCATTCGTTCAACAATGCCGCTGGATTGGGGGTGATACGCTATGTGAAATTTTTGCTTGATTCCAAAAATCGTTAGGACATTTTGCATGACTCTGCCGGTGAAATGGGACCTTTGTCTGACTCAATGCTGCGGGGAAGACCCCAGCGTGTAAATATCTGTTGGGTCAAAATCTTAGCTGTGGCTTTCGCTGTGTTCGTCCGAGAGGGAAATGCTTCTAACCATTTTGTAAAGGTGTCGATTACTACTAATACATATTTAAAACCATTTCTGCAGGGGTGGGGGAGGGGACCAATGTAGTCGAGCTGTAAATTTGCCCATGGGCCATTAACAGGTCGGGTGTGTCTCAATTGTCCTTTCTTGGAGTACCTTTCAGGATTGTTCTGTGCACAGATTAAACAATTCTCAACATAATGTGTGACGTCTGCTTTTAAATCGGGCCACCAGCACAAAGGTCTTCAATTGGCAATGGCATTGTCTATCCCCTGATGTCCGTGTCCGTCATGAAATTGGGAAATTATCTGGTCTCTGTCCTGGGTGGGGACCACATAAAATCCATTTTTCAAAACTATACCAGCCTGTACCATCAGTGAGTCCTTGAATTTGTTGGAGGGGGCTGGGAAGTTACCATCTAAAACTTGCTTAAGAATGTCATCTGCCTTTTGGGCCTGGGCTAAATCTTCGATATTGGTCTGTGAAACCTGGACTGCGTGTATCAGTTTACTTTCGGGGGGTTGCCAAACGTGCCCGTGGCGTGCTCCTGACTTGGCTAAGGGTCTGCCTTTACATTACCAGGTGGGGAGGAACAATGATGGCTTCTCACTTTGATTATGCCATATGTGCGATCTTTTGCTGTCTCAAGGATATGCTTCAACAATGGGGCTGAGGGTAGGGGTTTACCATCAGCGGATACAAACCCTCGAGATTTCCACAGAGGCAGGAATTCAGTCAAACTATTGCAGACATACAAACTGTCCGAATGTATGTCCGCTCGGTTTGGAAAGGAATCTGGGTGCTGCGCTACACCGGGTGCTATAGCTGCTAATTTGGCTGCTTGTGATCCTAGGTGGCCGGGCAATTTTAAAGATATTTCCTCTAATGCGCGTCCCTGTGCGTCTTCCACATAAATTCCACGACCAGTTATTCTCTTTCCATTTTCTATGGTGGAGGAACCGTCTACATAAATTTTTAAAGCGTTGTCTGTGGTCTGGGGATTCTGTGTTCTGATGCCTGCTCGTGTGTGTAGTGACTTCGGAATAAAGGGTCCTGTGTGGTGTTTGGCTGCAATGATCTGGCACTCCTGTGGGGTTCCTGCATACTGGAGGTTGTCTGCTAAAAATGTGTGGGTCTTTGTACGTTTAACTGTAATGTCTCTTCTTTGTAACGACAGTGTCCAGCGAGCTGCTCTAATCTGGCTGACTGAACCGTCCTCTAACCTACCATCTAACAATAACTGGGGTGTGCTCGGTTAAAATCGTTACTGGGTGAAGGCCTGTGATACATGCAAAATACTGCACTGCGAGCAAGTGCCGTTCGCAGGCTGAAAATCCTTGCTCTATGGGATCCAAACTTTGTGAGGCATAGGCTACGGGCCCTAATCGGTCATGTCTTTCTTGTAGGAGTATTGCTGATAGGGTTCGGTCGGTAGTCGCTACTTCTATGGCGTAGGGAAAGTGTGGGTCTGGAACTTGCAAAGCGGGGGCTGTGCCTAGTTGCACGTTTTAATTCATCGATGGCGTCCGTGTGCTGAGGAAGCCATTCCCATGGGGCGTTCTTTTTTAGGAGCTCTGAGAGTGGACCTGCTTTTATGACAAAACCATCTATGTGGTTCCTACAATATACAACTAATCCTAAGAATGACCGGAGTGCAGTGACGTTGTGGGGCAGGGGCAATTTAAGTTTTGTCTCCATTCGTTTGTGTTCAATCTCTCTCTTCCCGTGGGTGATAATGGTGCCTAAATAAAGGACCTTTTCTTTTAGAATCTGGGCTTTTTTCAGGTTAACCTTGTATCAAATTGATTGTAAGAGACCGAGCAATGCTAAAAGAAGCTTAACATGCTCTTCATTTGTGTCCGTCTGTAGGAGTAAGTTGTCCACATACTGAATGAGGCATTCGGGGCAGGAAAATTTGGAAAGTCTGTTGGCAAATTGTCAGTGATAAATGGAGGGTGAGTTGTGGAATCCTTGTGGGAGGCATGTCCATGTATACTGCTGTCCTTGAAATGTGAACGCGAACTTGTATTGACAGGCCTTATCTAAGGGAATGGACCAGAAGCCATTGCTAATGTCCAGCACTGTAAAGTACTTTGCGTATACTCCCTGTTTGAGCATGGTTTCGGGACTCGTGGCAATGGCAGGGGCTGCTAATGGGGTGACCTTGTTTAGCTCAGTAGTCAATGGTTAATCTCCATGAACTGTCGGGTTTCTTTATGGGCCAAATTTGGGCATTGTTTGTTGAGGCTATGGACCGAATTACTCCTTGATCTAGTAAGCTATTGATGACTTTTGAGATCTCACCCTCATCTTGCTGTGGGAAACCGTATTGCTTCTGGGGCTTGGGATCGGGACCTGAAATTGTGACCATGCCTGGGATCTTCCCACAATCGTGTTTGTGTTGGGCGAAGGATGCTTTATGTTTTCTGAGGACCTCTCTAATTATCTGGTCTGTACTAATTGTTTGCGGCTCAAACAAATAGTCTTCTACTGAGCCAATCCTATGTTCGTAGTCCCCTACTGTGAGCGTGGTGGGGCTCTCGCTGTTTTGGCCATTTTCCATTCACACCTATTCACGGGGTCAAACGAAAGGTTGTGGGAGCTCATAAAGTTGATTCCTAGAATGTGCTTGGCTGTTTGGGGCAAGTCGACTAAAACAACAGGGTGCCTGGTGTTTATGGTTCCTATCTGAATATCGAGGGGGCTGTAATGTATCCCTGCTGTACATGTCCTGTAAATCCACTAAGGGTGATGGTGTCTGTGGTGGGCCATTTGTTACGCTGAAACATTGTGGAGGAGTTTAAAGTGGTGCGGGACCCTCCTGTGTCCCAAAGGAACTCTACTGGATGTCCCCGGATTGTGCCTGTGACTGCTGGTCTGCCTGATTTGTCCCAGAGTGTGTCGCAGACCTAAGTTGGGGAGTCCGAGCACCGTCAATCTGTGTTGATTACTGCATTATCTGTTCGGGCGCTAATGCTATGTATGGGTATAACATTGTTCCTAGGTGGGGCGCTCGATTGCTGGTGCCGTTGCTGGTTCGGGGGGTTTTGTCTGCATTCACGGGCGTAATGTCCCATGTGTCCACAATGATAGGAACCTCGTGGTGCCTGTGCTCTGGGGTGCTGTCCTTCATGTCTGCCCTCATTTACCCATGCTGGGTCCTGATTAGTCCTGACTGCGTGCGTATTCGCCTCTGCCTTTTCCTGATCTGCCTTCCTATGTATGGATTGTTCCCAAGCTCTGGAGAGTCGCTTTAAAACCCAAATTTCATTATGTGTGGCGTCTGCGGGGCCGTAATTTATACAAGCCTTTTGACCTGCTTCTGTGGCGTGGGAGACTAAAGTACGAGCACATTTAGTTGTGTCATCTTCATTTAAGTGTGCGCAGTTCAAATCCCCAAATACTGCTTTAAAATGGATCCAAAGGCGACCTACAAATGCAGTCAAATGCTCTCCCTTCTTTTGCCTACAATGGTTCAAACCTTCTCCTGGATCTCCCTTGTTGTACCCAATCGCATCTAAAATAGCCGTTTTCATTTCTTGTAGGCTTCCTCCTCCTGCATTCTGGGGTTCTAGCAAAGCTGAACTAACGGACGGGTCAAGGCTCATTACTATAAGTTTAACTTTCTCCCTTTCGTCTCGACCATACATAACCGTTTGCTGTCATACTCTCTCAAAGAAATTATGTGGGTCTGCGGTGGGTTTGAATGGTTCAATTTTGGCGCAGGCATCTCTCAATTGGGTGATGGCTAGTGGGGTGGTGTAAATGAAATCAGGCTTCTCCCGATCCGCTGACTTGCACTGTGTGGTGACTGGATTCATGGGGGTGTGTGCTGCCTATGCAGTTGGTGGTGCGCGTGCTTTCCTTTTTGGGACCTGGGGGCCCCTATTGTGATTTTCGGTATCCTCCACATATCTATGGGCAGTTTCATTTAGTTCTTGCCAATTGGGGCCATTCTCCTCATCTAAATCTTGTCCAAAGCTATCTCTGAATCCATTTTGCCCTGACAGCAGTGACTGTAACTTCTCTATTTGTCGTCTACATTTCACGTGATCTACTGTGCTCTGTCTTTGTTCTGCAGTGGAGCTATTGAGCGTTCGTAAAGCTGCCTTTAAATCTGCGCATTGTCTTATTAACTGTGCTATCTGCTGTTCTGTCTCATCTTGTACCAAAATTGCACACTATGTATCTTGGTAGGCTTTATCGTACTGGGTCTGAAAGCTGCTAAGGTGAACGAAACAAGATTGGTGTGCTCGTTTGACATCAGCCATCTCTTTATCTTTAGCTGCCAACTGTTCCCGGAGTTGCTCAATAATCTTTTCACATTCACTATAGTTTCCCTCATTCTTCTCCTCTTTCTCAACGAGTTGTCTGCGGAGCTTCCTCACGACCTCCTCTGTGCCTCGCAACTGTGCCAAACAGGACACATTGCCATCGGCTTACGAACTTTCGCTGCATTCTTCTTATGTACCTCGGTTAGGTTGTCCCACCAGGTTTGTCCTGTGCTTCCTGGAACTGACTCATCATTTGAACAAAACTCGGACCAAAGGGACCATCCTTTCCCCTTTAAATACTTCCTCAATTCCACTTCCCATATGGGGCACTGCTCTGCTCTGTTGGTCGCTGCGACCTCGGGTTCCTGCGGGTTCATTAGGCATTCCATTGCTTTTGTGGCCATTGCTACTATTATCTCTGTTTTCCTACCACTAATCTCTGTTTTCCTACATCCAAGTTCTCTTTTGCTCTGCCTCTAACTTCTCTTTTCCTACCGTTAATTTGTGACTGGGGGAATAAGACGGTGATTCGAACAGCGGATATGGCCGAGGCTATTTTCCGGTTCACAATACTCCTGATAGTTTTACGCAAAGTCTAATGAGTTTACCTTGTATCCATGTTAGTACGCATGCAAGTTAGTACACACTTCCGAATCTTGGTGATTTGATCGATACGGGCCTTACACTTGTGGGTTCTTTCACTTTTCCTCAATTGGATTTCTAATGCAAAGTTTTGTGGGTTCTCTTGGAGTGACAAAATCACTTCTAGGTTGAGTCCCGTCAGATGTCGCCAATAATGTTGCCAAATCGGCACCAATAATCTTGCCAAATTAACTAGATATGGCAGTTATGAATGATAATATTGTTTTTCAAAGTCGCAAGGTATCAAATGATACCACCACAAGGCTTTACCGGATATCGATCAAAGACCAAACAACCAGTTAGTCAGTTCAAGTTCAAAGATAGTTTATTTACACACAAGGATTACTTCAACATGAAACATAAAACACGACAAGTTAAACTACACCTAACAACTACAATAACCTACACTTAACTTCAGGGCAACCTGGCTCTTTGCAGATGAACCAGGCCTTTGTTCGGATCTTGTGTGGCTGGGTAGAAGAAGTGGCTTCATTTCTGCTGGGCTCAACTGTCGGGTAGCGATCGTTGGTGTTGAACGTGTCTTCTGGTCGTAATACTACATTGGATTTAGGCGTAGGCTGGGGCCAAGAGAGGCTGAACACATGGCTGTGTCTCTTTTTATTTGTTATGGGCGAGGCGTTTTCAGAACCCCAAAATGTATCATGGAGTTCAACCAACCTCTCCCTTTAATGTATTTGTTGCTTTTCCTAGCACACGGCTTTTTCCCTAAGTGTGGGATTACAATTATGGACACGTGGGTTTTTAAACACAAAACACTGTTTATTCCATGAGCTAAACTTAACATCTGAAATAAACATTGGATCTCTGAACACCCCTTACTTCAAAGATAACTCAGAAAATATTGCAACAGTATATAATTCCTTAAAATGTTCCTTCAAACTTCCAAGAGACTTAACACCTTCAAACAAAATCACATCAGGTTAAAGGCTTCGCTATTATAAGTTTAAATCACCCAAATGATCCAGAGATGGTCTTTTATGGCAGAGATCCAGATCACTGCAAACACATGACACACACAAGCTGCTTTTCAAACTGCAAAACAAAACTGCAAAATGGCTGACCTGACCTCAGCTCCACCCACTCGCTGAATTCACTGTTTTCTTAAAGGTACATTGCTTAGACATCCATGTCTTAAAGGTACTCTCACATGACATATTCCTCTGGCAATTCGGGCTCTTTGGGGCAGTCCTTAGCTTAGGACCCAATAATTCAACAGGCTTCGATCACTGCCTTCGATTTTGGCCAATAAAGGGGCGGGTGCCTTGATGGCTGGGCGTGTCCTGAGCGGTCATTGACCTTGGCTGTTTGGGCTTTCTTAGCAAAGGGAGTGGTGCCGGTTAGTCTGCATCTGTATCGGTTACCTGAATACAGTCCTTTTGTTCTGGGGAAATGGGCCATTAGAATGCAAACGAGCGGGGGTTTCAATTGCGTCTAGCTATCTGGATTGCAAATACACACACAAGCTCTGAGTGTATCTGAGTCCTGGGTTGGTATAATTCCCATGGTCATCTGAGATGGCTACACTTACTCCCAACTCACCACTTCACATCGCAACCTTACTCACCACTTCACATCGCAACCTTACCCCCAACTCACCACTTCACATCGCAACCTAACCCCCAACTCACCACCTCACATCGCAACCTAACCCCCAACTCACCACTTCACACCACAACCTAACCCCCAACTCACCACTTCACATCGCAACCTTACCCCCAACTCACCACTTCACATCGCAACCTAACCCCCAACTCACCACTTCACATCGCAACCTAACCCCCAACTCACCACTTCACACCACAAACCTACCCCCAACTCACCACTTCTCATCGCAACCTTACCCCAAACTCACCACTTCACATCGCAACCTTACCCCCAACTCACCACTTCACACCACAAACCTACCCCCAACTCACCACTTCACATCGCAACCTAACCCCCAACTCACCACTACACATCGCAACCTTACCCCCAACTCACCACTTCACACCACAAACCGACCCCCAATTCACCACTTCACATCGCAACCTAACCCCCAACTCACCACTTCACACCACAAACCTACCCCCAACTCACCACTTCACATCGCAACCTTACCCCAAACTCACCACTTCACATCGCAACCTTACCCCCAACTCACCACTTCACACCACAAACCTACCCCCAACTCACCACTTCACATCGCAACCTAACCCCCAACTCACCACTTCACATCGCAACCTAACCCCCAACTCACCACTTCACATCGCAACCTTACCCCCAACTCACCACTTCACATCGCAACCTAACCCCCAACTCACCACTTCACATCGCAACCAAACCCCCAACTCACCACTTCACATCGCAACCTTACCCCCAACTCACCACTTCACATCGCAACCGAACCCCCAACTCACCACTTCACATCGCAACCAAACCCCCAACTCACCACTTCACATCGCAACCTTACCCTCAACTCACCACTTCACACCACAACCTAACCCCCAACTCACCACTTCACATCGCAACCTTACCCTCAACTCACCACTTCACATCTCAACCTTACCCCCAACTCACCACTTCACACCACAAACCTACCCCCAACTCACCATTTCACATCGCAACCTTACCCTCAACTCACCACTTCACATCGCAACCTAACCCCCAACTCACCACTTCACATCGCAACCTAACCCCCAACTCACCACTTCACATCGCAACCTTACCCCCAACTCACCACTTCACATCGCAACCTAACCCCCAACTCACCACTTCACATCGCAACCTAACCCCCAACTCACCACTTCACATCGCAACCTAACCCCCAACTCACCACTTCACATCGCAACCTTACCCCCAACTCACCACTTCACATCGCAACCTAACCCCCAACTCACCACTTCACATCGCAACCTTACCCCAAACTCACCACTTCACATCGCAAGCTTATCCCAAACTCACTACTTCACATCGCAACCTTACCCCCAACTCACCACTTCACATCGCAAGCTTATCCCAAACTCACTACTTCACATCGCAACCTTACCCCCAACTCACCACTTCACATCGCAACCTAACCCCCAACTCACCACTTCACATCGCAACCTAACCCCCAACTCACCACTTCACACCACAACCTAACCCCCAACTCACCACTTCACATCGCAACCTAACCCCCAACTCACCACTTCACATCGCAACCTAACCCCCAACTCACCACTTCACATCGCAACCTAACCCCCAACTCACCACTTCACACCACAACCTTACCCCAAACTCACCACTTCACATCGCAACCTTACCCCCAACTCACCACTTCACATCGCAACCTAACCCCCAACTCACCACTTCACATCGCAACCTAACCCCCAACTCACCACTTCACACCACAACCTTACCCTCAACTCACCACTTCACACCACAACCTAACCCCCAACTCACCACTTCACATCGCAACCTAACCCCCAACTCACCACTTCACACCACAACCTTACCCCAACTCACCACTTCACACCGCAACCTTACCCCAAACTCACCACTTCACATCGCAAGCTTATCCCAAACTCACTACTTCACATCGCAACCTTACCCCCAACTCACCACTTCACATCGCAACCTTACCCCCAACTCACCACTTCACATCGCAAGCTTATCCCAAACTCACTACTTCACATCGCAACCTAACCCCCAACTCACCACTTCACACCACAACCTAACCCCCAACTCACCACTTCACATCGCAACCTTACCCCCAACTCACCACTTCACATCGCAAGCTTATCCCAAACTCACTACTTCACATCGCAACCTTACCCCCAACTCACCACTTCACATCGCAACCTAACCCCCAACTCACCACTTCACATCGCAACCTAACCCCCAACTCACCACTTCACATCGCAACCTAACCCCCAACTCACCACTTCACACCACAACCTTACCCCAAACTCACCACTTCACATCGCAACCTTACCCTCAACTCACCACTTCACACCACAACCTAACCCCCAACTCACCACTTCACATCGCAACCTAACCCCCAACTCACCACTTCACACCACAACCTTACCCCAAACTCACCACTTCACACCACAACCTAACCCCCAACTCACCACTTCACACCACAACCTTACCCCAAACTCACCACTTCACATCGCAACCTAACCCCCAACTCACCACTTCACACCACAACCTTACCCCAAACTCACCACTTCACACCACAACCTAACCCCCAACTCACCACTTCACACCACAACCTTACCCCAAACTCACCACTTCACATCGCAACCTTACCCTCAAATCACCACTTCACATCGCAACCTTACCCCCAACTCACCACTTCACACCATAAAGCTACCCCCAACTCACCATTTCACATCGCAACCTTACCCTCAACTCACTACTTCACATCGCAACCTAACCCCCAACTCACCACTTCACATCGCAACCTAACCCCCAACTCACCACTTCACATCACAACCTAACCCCCAACTCACCACTTCACATCGCAACCTTACCCCCAACTCACCACTTCACATCGCAACCTAACCCCCAACTCACAAACTTCACATCGCAACCTTACCCCCAACTCACCACTTCACACCGCAACCTTACCCCAAACTCACCACTTCACATCGCAAGCTTATCCCAAACTCACTACTTCACATCGCAACCTTACCCCCAACTCACCACTTCACATCGCAACCTTACCCCCAACTCACCACTTCACATCGCAAGCTTATCCCAAACTCACTACTTCGCTTCGCAACCTTACCCCCAACTCACCACTTCACATCGCAACCTAACCCCCAACTCACCACTTCACATCGCAACCTAACCCCCAACTCACCACTTCACATCGCAACCTTACCCCCAACTCACCACTTCACATCGCAACCTTACTCCCAACTCACCACTTCACATCGCAACCTTACCTCCAACTCACCACTTCACATCGCAACCTTACCCCCAACTCACCACTTCACACCACAACCTAACCCCCAACTCACCACTTCACATCGCAACCTAACCCCCAACTCACCACTTCACATCGCAAGCTTATCCCAAACTCACTACTTCACATCGCAACCTTACCCCCAACTCACCACTTCACATCGCAACCTAACCCCCAACTCACCACTTCACATCGCAACCTTACCCCAAACTCACCACTTCACATCGCAAGCTTATCCCAAACTCACTACTTCACATCGCAACCTTACCCCCAACTCACCACTTCATATCGCAACCTTACCCCCAACTCACCACTTCACATCGCAACCTAACCCCCAACTCACCACTTCACATCGCAACCTTACCCCCAACTCACCACTTCACACCACAAAACTACCCCCAACTCACCACTTCACACCGCAACCTAACCCCCAACTCACCACTTCACATCGCAACCTTACCCTCAACTCACCACTTCACATCGCAACCTTACCCCCAACTCACCACTTCACATCGCAACCTAACCCCCAACTCACCACTTCACATCGCAACCTTACCCCCAACTCACCACTTCACATCGCAACCTAACCCCCAACTCACCACTTCACATCGCAACCTTACCCCCAACTCACCACTTCACATCGCAAGCTTATCCCAAACTCACTACTTCACATCGCAACCTTACCCCCAACTCACCACTTCACATCGCAACCTTACCCCCAACTCACCACTTCACATCGCAAGCTTATCCCAAACTCACTACTTCACATCGCAACCTTACCCCCAACTCACCACTTCACACCGCAACCTTACCCCAAACTCACCACTTCACATCGCAAGCTTATCCCAAACTCACTACTTCACATCGCAACCTTACCCCCAACTCACCACTTCACATCGCAACCTAACCCCCAACTCACCACTTCACATCGCAACCTTACCCCCAACTCACCACTTCACATCGCAACCTAACCCCCAACTCACCACTTCACATCGCAACCTTACTCCCAACTCACCACTTCACATCGCAACCTTACCTCCAACTCACCACTTCACATCGCAACCTAACCCCCAACTCACCACTTCACATCGCAACCTTACCCCCAACTCACCACTTCACATCGCAACCTTACCCCCAACTCACCACTTCACATCGCAACCTTACCCCCAACTCACCACTTCACATCGCAACCTTACCCCCAACTCACCACTTCACATCGCAACCTTACCCCCAACTCACCACTTCACATCGCAACCTTACCCCAAACTCACCACTTCACATCGCAACCTTACCCCCAACTCACCACTTCACATCGCAACCTTACCCCCAACTCACCACTTCACATCGCAACCTTACCCCAAACTCACCACTTCACATCGCAGTCTTACCCCAAACTCACCACTTCACATCGCAACCTTACCCCCAACTCACCACTTCACATCGCAACCTAACCCCCAACTCACCACTTCACATCGCAACCTAACCCCCAACTCACCACTTCACATCGCAACCTTACCCCCAACTCACCACTTCACATCGCAACCTTACCCCAACTCACCACTTCACATCGCAACCTAACCCCCAACTCACCACTTCACATCGCAACCTAACCCCCAACTCACCACTTCACATCGCAACCTTACCCCCAACTCACCACTTCACATCGCAACCTTACCCCAACTCACCACTTCACATCGCAACCTTACCCCCAACTCACCACTTCACATCGCAACCTTACCTCCAACTCACCACTTCACATCGCAACCTTACCCCAACTCACCACTTCACATCGCAACCTAACCCCCAACTCACCACTTCACATCGCAACCTTACCCCCAACTCACCACTTCACATCGCAACCTTACCCCAAACTCACCACTTCACATCGCAACCTTACCCCCAACTCACCACTTCACATCGCAACCTTACCCCAAACTCACCACTTCACATCGCAACCTAACCCCCAACTCACCACTTCACATCGCAACCTTACCCCAAACTCACCACTTCACATCGCAACCTTACCCCAAACTCACCACTTCACATCGCAACCTTACCCCCAACTCACCACTTCACATCGCAACCTTACCCCAAACTCACCACTTCACATCGCAACCTAACCCCAACTCACCACTTCACATCGCAACCTTACCCCCAACTCACCACTTCACATCGCAACCTTACCCCAAACTCACCACTTCACATCGCAACCTAACCCCCAACTCACCACTTCACATCGCAACCTTACCCCGAATTCACCACTTCACATCGCAACCTAACCCCAACTCACCACTTCACATCGCAACCTTACCCCCAACTCACCACTTCACATCGCAACCTTACCCTCAACTCACCACTTCACATCGCAACCTAACCCCCAACTCACCACTTCACATCGCAACCTAACCCCCAACTCACCACTTCACACCACAAACCTACCCCCAACTCACCATTTCACATCGCAACCTTACCCTCAACTCACCACTTCACATCGCAACCTTACCCCCAACTCACCACTTCACATCGCAGCCTAACCCCCAACTCACCACTTCACATCGCAACCTTACCCCCAACTCACCACTTCACACCGCAACCTTACCCCAAACTCACCACTTCACATCGCAAGCTTATCCCAAACTCACTACTTCACATCGCAACCTTACCCCCAACTCACCACTTCACATCGCAACCTTACCCCCAACTCACCACTTCACATCGCAAGCTTATCCCAAACTCACTACTTCACATCGCAACCTTACCCCCAACTCACCACTTCACATCGCAACCTAACCCCCAACTCACCACTTCACATCGCAACCTTACCCCAAACTCACCACTTCACATCGCAACCTTACCCCCAACTCACCACTTCACATCGCAACCTTACCCCCAACTCACCACTTCACATCGCAACCTTACCCTCAACTCACCACTTCACACCACAACCTAACCCCCAACTCACCACTTCACATCGCAACCTTACCCTCAAATCACCACTTCACATCGCAACCTTACCCCCAACTCACCACTTCACACCATAAAGCTACCCCCAACTCACCATTTCACATCGCAACCTTACCCTCAACTCACTACTTCACATCGCAACCTAACCCCCAACTCACCACTTCACATCGCAACCTTACCCCCAACCCACCACTTCGCATCGCAACCTAACCCCCAACTCACCACTTCACATCGCAACCTTACCCCAAACTCACCACTTCACATCGCAACCTTACCCCCAACTCACCACTTCACATCGCAACCTAACCCCCAACTCACCACTTCACATCGCAACCTTACCCCAAACTCACCACTTCACATCGCAACCTTACCCCAAACTCACCACTTCACATCGCAACCTAACCCCCAACTCACAACTTCACATCGCAACCAAACCCCCAACTCACCACTTCACATCGCAACCTTACCCCCAACTCACCACTTCACATCGCAACCTAACCCCCAACTCACCACTTCACATCGCAACCTTACCCCCAACTCACCACTTCACACCACAACCTAACCCCCAACTCACCACTTCACATCGCAACCTTACCCTCAACTCACCACTTCACATCGCAACCTTACCCCCAACTCACCACTTCACACCACAACCTAACCCCCAACTCACCACTTCACATCGCAACCTAACCCCCAACTCACCACTTCACATCGCAACCTTACCCCCAACTCACCACTTCACATCGCAACCTTACCCCCAACTCACCACTTCACATCGCAACCTAACCCCCAACTCACCACTTCACATCGCAACCTTACCCCCAACTCACCACTTCACATCGCAACCTAACCCCCAACTCACCACTTCACATCGCAACCTAACCCCCAACTCACCACTTCACATCGCAACCTTACCCCCAACTCACCACTTCACATCGCAACCTTACCCCCAACTCACCACTTCACATCGCAACCTAACCCCCAACTCACCACTTCACATCGCAACCTTACCCCCAACTCACCACTTCACACCACAACCTAACCCCCAACTCACCACTTCACATCGCAACCTAACCCCCAACTCACCACTTCACATCGCAACCTTACCCCCAACTCACCACTTCACATCGCAACCTTACCCCCAACTCACCACTTCACATCGCAACCTAACCCCCAACTCACCACTTCACACCACAACCTTACCCCAAACTCACCACTTCACATCGCAACCTAACCCCCAACTCACCACTTCACATCGCAACCTTACCCCAAACTCACCACTTCACATCGCAACCTTACCCCCAACTCACCACTTCACATCGCAACCTTACCCCCAACTCACCACTTCACATCGCAACCTTACCCCCAACTCACCACTTCACATCGCAACCTTACCCTCAACTCACCACTTCACACCACAACCTAACCCCCAACTCACCACTTCACATCGCAACCTTACCCTCAAATCACCACTTCACATCGCAACCTTACCCCAAACTCACCACTTCACATCGCAACCTTACCCCCAACTCACCACTTCACATCGCAACCTTACCCCCAACTCACCACTTCACATCGCAACCTTACCCCAAACTCACCACTTCACATCGCAGTCTTACCCCAAACTCACCACTTCACATCGCAACCTTACCCCCAACTCACCACTTCACATCGCAACCTAACCCCCAACTCACCACTTCACATCGCAACCTAACCCCCAACTCACCACTTCACATCGCAACCTTACCCCCAACTCACCACTTCACATCGCAACCTTACCCCAACTCACCACTTCACATCGCAACCTTACCCCCAACTCACCACTTCACATCGCAACCTTACCCCAACTCACCACTTCACAACGCAACCTTACCCCAAACTCACTACTTCACATCGCAACCTAACCCCCAACTCACCACTTCACATCGCAACCTTACCTCCAACTCACCACTTCACATCGCAACCTTACCCCAACTCACCACTTCACATCGCAACCTAACCCCCAACTCACCACTTCACATCGCAACCTTACCCCCAACTCACCACTTCACATCGCAACCTTACCCCAAACTCACCACTTCACATCGCAACCTTACCCCCAACTCACCACTTCACATCGCAACCTTACCCCAAACTCACCACTTCACATCGCAACCTAACCCCCAACTCACCACTTCACATCGCAACCTTACCCCAAACTCACCACTTCACATCGCAACCTTACCCCAAACTCACCACTTCACATCGCAACCTTACCCCCAACTCACCACTTCACATCGCAACCTTACCCCAAACTCACCACTTCACATCGCAACCTAACCCCAACTCACCACTTCACATCGCAACCTTACCCCCAACTCACCACTTCACATCGCAACCTTACCCCAAACTCACCACTTCACATCGCAACCTAACCCCCAACTCACCACTTCACATCGCAACCTTACCCCGAATTCACCACTTCACATCGCAACCTAACCCCAACTCACCACTTCACATCGCAACCTTACCCCCAACTCACCACTTCACATCGCAACCTTACCCTCAACTCACCACTTCACATCGCAACCTAACCCCCAACTCACCACTTCACATCGCAACCTAACCCCCAACTCACCACTTCACACCACAAACCTACCCCCAACTCACCATTTCACATCGCAACCTTACCCTCAACTCACCACTTCACATCGCAACCTTACCCCCAACTCACCACTTCACATCGCAGCCTAACCCCCAACTCACCACTTCACATCGCAACCTTACCCCCAACTCACCACTTCACACCGCAACCTTACCCCAAACTCACCACTTCACATCGCAAGCTTATCCCAAACTCACTACTTCACATCGCAACCTTACCCCCAACTCACCACTTCACATCGCAACCTTACCCCCAACTCACCACTTCACATCGCAAGCTTATCCCAAACTCACTACTTCACATCGCAACCTTACCCCCAACTCACCACTTCACATCGCAACCTAACCCCCAACTCACCACTTCACATCGCAACCTTACCCCAAACTCACCACTTCACATCGCAACCTTACCCCCAACTCACCACTTCACATCGCAACCTTACCCCCAACTCACCACTTCACATCGCAACCTTACCCTCAACTCACCACTTCACACCACAACCTAACCCCCAACTCACCACTTCACATCGCAACCTAACCCCCAACTCACCACTTCACATCGCAACCTTACCCCAAACTCACCACTTCACATCGCAACCTTACCCCCAACTCACCACTTCACATCGCAACCTTACCCCCAACTCACCACTTCACATCGCAACCTTACCCTCAACTCACCACTTCACACCACAACCTAACCCCCAACTCACCACTTCACATCGCAACCTTACCCTCAAATCACCACTTCACATCGCAACCTTACCCCCAACTCACCACTTCACACCATAAAGCTACCCCCAACTCACCATTTCACATCGCAACCTTACCCTCAACTCACTACTTCACATCGCAACCTAACCCCCAACTCACCACTTCACATCGCAACCTTACCCCCAACCCACCACTTCGCATCGCAACCTAACCCCCAACTCACCACTTCACATCGCAACCTTACCCCAAACTCACCACTTCACATCGCAACCTTACCCCCAACTCACCACTTCACATCGCAACCTAACCCCCAACTCACCACTTCACACCACAACCTAACCCCCAACTCACCACTTCGCATCGCAACCTAACCCCCAACTCACCACTTCACATCGCAACCTTACCCCAAACTCACCACTTCACATCGCAACCTTACCCCCAACTCACCACTTCACATCGCAACCTAACCCCCAACTCACCACTTCACATCGCAACCTTACCCCCAACTCACCACTTCACATCGCAACCTTACCCCAAACTCACCACTTCACAACGCAACCTAACCCCCAACTCACCACTTCACATCGCAACCTATCCCCCAACTCACCACTTCACATCGCAACCTTACTCCCAACTCACCACTTCACATCGCAATCTTACCCTGTGACATTTTCCTTTCAGATGCCAATGAACTGAAAAGTGGCCAAACAGTAGTGGATGAGTATGATATGGAACAGCCTGCCAAAGTGGAGTCACCCACTTTCTCAACCTTGGCAGCGGTAGTTCTGCTGCTGACTTGAAATTCATCCCATTGTTTCAGTACCCAATGGTCAGCTCAATCACATTCAATGTGCAAGCACAGCTTTTGTCACCTGCATGCTGCCCTTATGTATCTCGTCATGTGAGAGTACGTTTAAGAAAGGGATGTTTAAGAAATGTACCTTTAAGAAATGGGTGTTTATCAGTGATGTCAGAGTGTGGGTGGAGCTGGGCTGTCTGTCAGCTTTTTACTTTCATTTTAGACTGTTTGCTGCAGGTGTGTTTTAGTTTCGTTTTCAGTGTTGGAGCTGAAGCCAGACAGAGCAGGTGCACTGTTGATCTCTCTGCCATGAAAAGACTCTCTCTTGATCATTTGGTGAATTCAGAATTATAAATGTTCTCAGTAGTGAATGTAAACCTAATGTGCTTCTGTTCAAAGGTGTTTCTTTTGTCTTCTGGTTATTGTTTGAGAAGTTATTAAGGATGACTTAGTGTTGTATTCTTTTGGAGGTTGTATTTGAATTGATGGTTGCTAGGATGTTCACTGTATGCTTTAAAAAGGTTAACTTGAGTTCAAAGAATAAACATTGTTTTGCTTTAAAAAATACTTTCCCATTTCTGCTGTACCACACCTGTAGAGTGGGTCGTGTGTCCCCCATGCCACAATCTATTAAAAGTTGTGGGTCAGGTGAACGCCATGCTACACTTTGGAGTTCTCTAAACCCTGGCCCATAACAATGTGGATTGTGAATCAGAGTCATCAGCCATGTGGTCAGCAAATACCCCTTGTCACCCGGTAGCCACACTCTCCTTTGTCTTGGTGACTCAAATGCAGATGGTTCAGGGGACAGCCACAGAATGAAAGGATCCTTACTGTTACCAGCAGCCTGCATGATTCACTGTGCATAGTCGCACACCAGCTGGACAATGAGGGAGTGGAATCCCTTTCGATTGCAGCACATCTATGAGTGGCATTCTGTCAATTACACCATGCACCATGGAGAAGCCAGTGGTCCTCACAAAACCTGCATTCCTCTGACAAGAGAGAATTAATGTAATCAGGGGCGGGATTCTCCATTGCCCGACGCCAATAACATAATCGCCAATCGGGCGGAGAATCGACTCCGACCGCTCAAATCGGGACCGGCGCTGGTTTGACGCCGCTCAGCCATGCTCCGCCCCCTCAGAAATGCCATCATCACTTTGCACGCCGCGCGTAATTGCTACGCCATTGGCGCATTATTGGCTGGCCCTCCCAAAATGCTCCGCCCCCAAAGGGCCAAGTTCCCGACCGCACAGTTGATGTGTGGTCTCTGTGGTCTCAGCGGTCGGGGACCCGGCGTGGCGGTTGTGGACTGTGTCCAGCGTTGCCACACTCGGCCGGGATCCATGCCACTGGCCGAGGTGGCTTCCGTGAGGGCTGTGGGGACTGGTGGAGGGTGGTCAGGGGTGGCCTGTAGGATCGCAGATTGCGGGTCGGGTGCTGCAGGTCGTCAGCCATACTCATGTGTGGCCATGGACTCGGCCATTCTCCAGCCATTTTCAGCACGGGTGTTTCACCCAGCGCCGCTGCTTGCCCCTCACCGGTCCCGGAATCGGTGAGGGGTTGGTGCCAATTTTTTCATCGTAAACCTGCGGATTCTCCGTTCGAGCTGGCACTTCGCCCTTGAAATGGAGAATTCAGTCCATGGTCTCTGAATCAAGTACATCAGCGACATCCCTTACCAAACAGTACATTGCAAGCTGGGAGATGTTGCAAGTATAGCTCCATCCTGGAAGGAATCTGATGCTCATGGCTACATAACCATGTTCAGCTTGTTGCAGGGAAAAAGTCAGCCTGAGTCAGAAGTTTGAATCGCAAGACAGGGTTTATTGTCTGAAGCTCCAGGGAGAACAACGGGCCGGCGTTAAAAGACAGCACGGTCCACACTGAACTCAAAATACATACAGACAGGCTTTATCTTATATAGTACAGATTTCTTACAAGTTTTGGCGGGCTTTTGGGTTCATGCATATTTACAGCTTTACCCTGCAGACATGATTAGGTTAGTTTCAGTGGGCCATTACCAGTTCCCACTTCACAGCCCATTCATTCATGATTTCATTCATTCATAGTTTTTCGCGGGCTTCCTGGTTCTGACGTCAATACCATGCATTTTAATAGGATTTATTTAGGTTCACAATAGAGCTCCCTTTAACTAGGTTAAATGGTGATGGTATTTGGGTGGCGGTTGAGATATGTTCCGGGTTTCATAACGAGGTGTTAAATGCAGGCTTTATATTGATTGGGAATACTTTATTGTCCTGATAGGATCTGTGTCTGTGCTTTTTAAGTGTGGTCTTTCTGTGCTACCCATCTGATTTAACCCTTTGCCTGCCTGTTTCTGGTACAGTGTCAGCCATGATTTATGGTCTGATCCGTAGTCCCGAATTTTCCCCTTACAACTCCCCCCTCTCGGCCAGGGGGTCCCATTAATGGCCGACCCCCCTCAGGCCGACATTTGTTCACAGATATCTCATTGGTAGATGAAGATCGTCTGGGGGAGTGAAGTCGCGGGGCTCTTCTGTCATTAGACTTGCGGTTGGAATGGCTTTGGACACTATTAATTTGCAACACATTTTTACACAACCCAGGCCTAGGTAGAGTACAAACAGTGTGGATAGCAGCAGAATCACCCCATTCTTCAAATATGTTCCCCAAGCCTTACCCAGTAACCAGCCAAGCCAATCATCATTTCCCTGGGACCCCTGTCTGAACCCATTCAGTTGTTTGCGTATTGCAGCCATTGCTGCTGTGATATTGAGGGTCTCATCGTGTACATATGTTATGCATTTGTCCTGAATAATAGTGCACACCCCTCCTTGTCAGGCCAGCTGATAGTCTACCGCATAGCGAGTTTGTTGTGTGTACAGCCTAAGTACCACGAGTTCATGATTAATAGCCCCTAATGCCTGCAAAGTGTGGTTCCCGAGAATGGTTAAACCACAGATGATGAAATTCCTGTTTTTTGCACTAACCACCCTGCCGCTCCCCCTAGGGATACAGTCCCTAGGAACCCATATCCTAATGATGACCCCAATGTAGTAGGTGTCTGCCAGTCAGCGCAGAATTCTGCACTGGCAGATTGAGAAACTATTCGTTTTTGGACGTGTCCCTCGTTTGGGCATGGAACAGCAAGGGGTTTAATAGTCCCTACCGTGAAGAACCTCGGGGGTCGCGCTGTGACTGTATCATAAACATTTTAAAACAAGAACACATATCCCTCCTTTGCCCGGTAGCACCCTGTGCTCCTGGGTCACTTAACCATTGTCCTGAATTTTCCCCTTACAAGCTTTATATGATTGGGAGGTGTTGTTAGCTGGGAGCTTTGAATTCTAAAATGACAGCTTTGCTGTCAGATCGGTATGTCATGCTGTTGATGTCATGGTTTTCCTATCTCACATACTACCAGCAGGCTCTCACTGTCCACCCCCTCACCAATATGGCACCTGTGCAACTTGTACAAGACTTGCGGGTTTGCTGCGGAAAACAGTTTGAACCTCTAAGGATATACACAGCACCCAAAAGAAATTAGGAGCTACTTATATGAATTTTGCGCCAACTATCTTCATGAAGGAGACTTCCGGTGACGGCGGGCAGGAGGCAGACGCACATTGGAGGGCTCCCGTTCAGGAACGGCATTTTCACGGAGTAACGCCCGGTCCTAGGGCCAGCGACGGCAGTAAAAGTCAGGAGATAGCGCAAGGAGAAGAAGGATGTCGAAAAACACCAAAAAACGGCCGGGAAAAAAGCGGCTGAAAGTCCGTTGGAGAGGGGAAAGGTCACCGCGGGGTCAACAAAGAAAATGGAGGCTGGAGCACCAGGGGAGGCCGCAGTGCTTACGGCTGAAGAACTAACTAAGTGATGGCTGCGGAATTCCAAAAGCAGTTGGCGCAGATTGAGAAATGCATGGAGACGGTGAGGAAGGAGATGAGGGAGGTTTTGAATGTGCTCGTGGAGGAGGCGGTTTCCCCAGTGATGTCGGCGGTGGCGAGCGCAGTGGCAGAGGTGCGAGAGCAAGGGGAGGCGCTGAAGGAAGTGGAGGAGACGTTATTGCAGCACGGTGATCAACTTGCCTCGATGGAGAAGGAGATGCGGAAGGTGATGGACACGAACAAGAATCTGCGAGGAAAAATGGAAGATCTGAAAAACAGATCCAGGCGACAGAATTTGAGGGTCGTGGGGCTGCCCGAAGGAGTTGAAGGACGAAGCCAACTGAGTATTTTGCCGTGATGCTGGCAACTATTGGGGGAGGGGGAGGACCCCTCCCGATATGAACTGGATCGGGCTCATCGGTCGTGGAGGCCTGTACCAAAGGCGAGTGAGCCGCCAAGGGCACTGACTCTGTGCTTCCGGAGGTACAGTGTGAAGGAGAAGGTCCTGAGCTGGGCCAAGCAGAAGCGGGTGGTGCAGTGGGCTGGAGCTGGTATACGTGTATACCAGGACTTTACGGTGGAGCTGGCGAGGAGGCGGGCTGCCTTCAACCGGGTGAAGAGGGCACTGTACATTGGCAAGGTGCAGTGCGGCATTGTATATCCAGCGAAGCTGAGGGTGACTTACAAGCTCAGGGACTTTTATTTTGGAACGGCGGAAGCAGCGAAGGAGTTTGCGAAGGCATAAGGACTGTGGCAGAACTGACAAATTGAGGAGTGGTCATGTGCCGATGTAAACTCATGACTGTACTTTCTTCTTTTTTTGTATCACTGCGTGTGGGTGTAGAGGCTAAAGGAGCCAAAGTTGTATATAATTGGACAACGGAAGGGACGTGACTTTCACTAGAAATGAGGGCTCTTTGGGGTGTAGGTGGATATGCGGGGTTTGTGTGCTAAAAGGGGACCTTTGGGCTTTCCTAGGGCCGGGCAAGGGGGAAAGGGACCCGGGCGGGGGCCTCCACGCTGGCCGGTTTAAGCCGGCAAGTGAACGGGAGTGAGGTGGGGGGAGGGGCTGCGGCCATCGGAGCCTGACAGAACAGGGTCCGAGTGGTCTAGCCGGGGTGGAAAGTTGGGGGGAGGGAACCGAGGTTGGGGGAGGGAACCGAGGTTGGTGGGAGGAGTTTTACAAGAGGCAGTGGACGGGAGGAGCTGGAGACTTGTGGGGGGGGGGGTACAACTTTGGGGTATCATGTACGGTACTCTCTTAGAGGCTGGATGGCGTTGGTTGGGGGGGTGGGGGGTGGGGGGTGGAGAGCCGTGTAGATTAAGGGTGACTATTCAAAACAGAACAATATTTATTCTATGAACTAAAGTTAACCTTTCTCAAACAAACAGTGAACATCTTAGCAACCAGTAAATCAAATACACCCCCCAAGAATATAACACTAAGTAATCTGTATGCTGTCCTTTTAACATCCAAAAGACTTAACAAACCTCCAAACAGGAGCACATCAGGGTTTACATTCAAGACTGAAAACATTTATACTTCTTCTGAATTCACCAAATGATCCATAGATAGTTTTTGGATGGCAGAGATCAACAGCAGTGCAGCTCACAGACACCCCCAGCTCTTCTCAAACTGAAACTAAAAAGCAGAACCAGAGCTCAGTTCCACCCACACTCTGACATCTCTCCAGTAACATGAGCAGCTCCATTTCTTAAACGTGCATTTCTTAAACACCCATTTTTTAAAGGGTACTCCCACATGACACCTCCCCCACCCCCCCGCAAGAAAAAAAACCAAAACCCCCTATCAACTTCAAGATGGTTTCATTTTTCACGCAAACAGGTACAATAATATAATCCATTTTTTCTTCCCCAACTGAAATTCGTCTCGATTGACAGTCGCTTTGAACAAGAAGGCCTCTGCACGATCCATCCATTTCTCTACGCCACGGCATTTCTCTTTAAAGTTAGATAATTTAGTTCAATCTGATCATAGAGTCCCTTGCAATTCTCCAACACAGGGGCATTGGTTATCACAGCTTTCAGGCAGTCAAATGCCTGTTGAAAGTCTGCTGTCCATTGAAATTTCCGAAGTTCCTTAAGCAAGTCCATCAGTGGAGCAATCACGCGTCAAAGCTTTTGCACAAATGTTTGATCAAATCCACGCATGCCAAGAAATCGCATTATTTCCCTTTGTCTCGAGGGTATCGAAAACTCCTCAAGGAAAGTGATTCGGGCTTTTCCAAATTCACTTTTGGCTAGGTTTATCACCAAACCCGCTGCCAACAGTCGATCGAATAACTCCATCAGATCTTTTAAATGTTCTGTCCATGCCTGGCTGCAAATTACCAAATTGTTGATGTATACCGCACAATTGGGTAATCCTGAAACAACTTTGTTAGTTAACCGTTGAAACGTGGCTGGGGCGTTTTTCATGCCAAATGGCATAACTTTGAATTGGTATATACCATCTGGAGTCACAAAAGCTGAAATCTCCTTCGCCCTTTCGGATAAAGGTACCTGCCAGTGACCTTTAAGTAAATCAAATTTGGAAATAAAAACGGACTGTCCCACTTTCTCAATGCAATCCTCCAAACGTGGGATAGGATAAGAGTCCATTCTTGTAACTGCATTAACCTTTCTATAGTCCACACACAACCATTGGGTACTGTCTGGTTTAGGTACCATCACTATGGGTAGCTCCATTGGCTGCAACCCACTTCAATTATGCCATTTTTAAGCACACTTTCAATCTCTTTGTTAACCTGTGCCAATTTAAAGGGTTAAGTCTGTATGGATGTTGTTTGATTGGAACAGCATTTCCCACATCTACATCATGTATAGCCATTTTAGTACTTCCCAATTTATCTCCACAAACTTGCCCATGTGATATCAATAACTCTTTCAGGTCAGTTTCTTTTTCCTCTGGAAGATAACTCAACAATTTATCCCAATTTTTAAGAACATCCTCATTTTCCAATTTAATTTGAGGTATGTCAAATTCACAGTCATCTGGATTTAGTTCATCACTTTGAGTTAGAATCATTAAAACCTCCTCCTTTTTCTCTCCTTCCCTTTCAAAGTATCTTTTAAGCATATTCACATGACACGCTCGGTGAGTCTTCCTTCTATCTGGTGTTTTTACCACATAATTCACCTCACTTAATTCCCTTTCAATTTGATAAGGTCCACAAAACCTTGCTTTTAAAGGTTTACCTACCATTGGTAACAACATTAAAACTTTATCTCCACTGGCAAAACTACGAACTTTGGATTTCTTGTCCGCGACCCGTTTCATCACATTTTGTGCAACTTTCAAATGTTGTCTAGTCAATTCACCTGCTCTATTTAATCGATCCGTAAAATTTGACACCTAATCCAATAGTGTAATTTCCGATTTCTCACTCACCAATTTTTCCTTAATCAATTTAAGTGGTCCTCTTACCTCATGACCAAAAATTAGTTCAAAAAGACTAAATTTGGTTGACTCATTTGGTGCATCCCTAATTGCAAACAGTACGAATGGAATTCCTTTATCCCAATCCTCTGGATAATCTTGACAATAAGCCCTCAACATTGTCTTTAATGTCTGATGCCACCTTTCTAACGCTCCCTGCGATTCTGGATGGTACGCAGTTGATTTAAATTGATTTATTCCTAAGCAATCCATAACTTCTTTGAATAACTTTGAGGTAAAATTTGATCCTTGATCCGATTGTATTTCTGTGGGTAGTCCATATCTAGTAAAGAATTTAAATAACTCCTCCACAATCTTTTTAGCTGTGATATTACGTACTGGAATGGCCTCTGGAAACCTAGTAGACACATCCATTATCGTCAAACGATATTGATTCCCACTTTTTGTTTTAGGAAGCGGTCCTACGCAATCAATTAGACCCCTTGTAAAAGGTTCCTCAAATGCTGGAATGGGTATTAAGGGTGCTGGTTTTATCACTGCTTGAGGTTTCCCTATCACTTGACATGTGTGACATGATTGACAAAATTTAACTACATCTTTATGTAGTCCAGGCCAATAAAAATGTTTCTGGATTTTAGCTTGAGTTTCCCTTATTCCCAAATGACCTCCCCCTGGTACCTCATGTGCAACTCGCAACACCTCCTTTCTATACTCTACCAGCAATACTACTTGATGAACTTCTGCCCACTTTTCATCCGCCTGCATATGTACATGTCTCCATTTTCTCATGAAGACATCATTTTTATGGTAATAGCACTCTGGTATACTCTCAGATTCCTCTTCCGTATATGCTTTCTGATTTATCCGTTTTATTTCTACATCTTTCTGTTGTAACTCTGCCAATTTTCCTGAACTAAAAGTATCCGCCTCATCCTCCACCTGTTCTTGTTCTTTTTCAACCATCTGATCAAAAATCGTTTCTGACAATTGCACTTCAACGTCATCTTCACTCTTTGATTTCTCCTCTTGTCTTAACCTGTGACTTTGCGACTTTGTTACTACACAATCCGGAAAAATCCCAGGATATTCGTCCTTCAACAGTTCAGTTGACTGATTTTCCACAGGCTTATCAACCACAGTAGGCATCACTCCCACCTGCGATTCAGCTATATCATTACCCAAGATAAACTGTATTCCTGGACAAGATAGTTTATCTATTACTCCTACTACCACTTCACCACTCTTCACTGGACTTTCCAACCTCACCTTATATAATGGAACGCTACTCCTCTCACATTGAATTCCACATATTACCACCTTTTCTGGCAACATTCTTCCCAAACTAAGCTCTGCAGGCTGCAAGGAAAAGTGATACGATCGAGCTTGAGGAGGATCCCCTCGACGACTGTCAGGTCGTCTTTCACATTAAAGAACTGAGGGCATTGCCCTTTTTGCCAGCCATTTGTGAGGTGGTGCATTGCACGCTGCAGAAGAGGGACTTTGGCAGTCTCTTCACGAATGCTAATCACTCTTTCATCTTCCGGCCGGGAGGTTGCTGGCACACAGTTGCACCTGTGCCTCAATTTGGCGGATGAAGTCAACCTGTATACAGGGCATGGAGCGCGACAGGGTATCCGCAATTATCAGCTCCTTGCCTTGTGTGTATACTAACTCAAAATCGTACCTTTGGAGTCGAAGGAGAATGCGCTGAAGCCTGGGCGTCATGTCATTCAAGTCCTTATGAATGATATGGACCAAGGGTCTGTGGTCAGTCTCCACTGTGAAGGTTGGTAGACTGTAGACGTAGTCATGGAACTTTACAATGCTGGTTAGGAGGCCCAGGCACTCTATTTTTTATCTGGGCATACCTCAGTTCAGTCGGAGTCATGGCCCTTGACGCATAAGCAACTGGAGCCCAGGACGAGGAGTCAACCTTCTGGAGGAGCACTGCACCAATGCCGTCCTGGCTTGCGTCCGTGGAGATTTTTGTTTCCCTGTCCGGGTCAAAAAACACTAGTACCGGAGCAGTGGTGAGCTTTGCCTTTAGCTCGAGCCACTCCACTTGATGTGTGGGTTGCCACTGGAATGCAGTGGACTTCTTCATCAGATGCCTGAGAGCCGTGGTGTGTGAGGCCAGGTTGAGAATGAATTTTCCCAAGAAGTTCACCATACCGAGGAAGCGTAGTACCGCCTTTTTGTCTTCCGCGGTCTTCATGGCGTTAATGGCCTTGACTTTGTCCGAATCTGGTCGCACACCCTGCTGGGATATCTGGTCGCCCAAGAACTTGATGGATGACATGCCAAAGGAGCACTTGGCCTTGTTCAGCTTGAGGCCGTTTGCATGGACACGTCAAAAGACTTGTTTGAGACGAGATATGTGTTCCTCGGGGGTCGTGGACCATATGATCACATCATCTACGTAGACACGCATACCCTCAATGCCCTCCATCATCTGCTCCATGATCCTGTGGATGATTTCAGAGGCTTAAACAATGCCGAACGGCATACGGTTATAACAGTACCTGCCAAATGGTGTGTTGAACGTGCAGAGCGTCCTGCTGGACTCGTCCAGTTGCATCTGCCAGAAACCACGCAATGCATCTAGCTTTGTGAAGAATTTGACGTGTGCCATCTCACTGGTCAGTTCCTCCCGCTTCAGGATCGGGTAGTGTTCCCGCATTATGTTCCGGTTAAGATCTTTGAGATCTATGCATATCCGCAACTCTCCTGAGGGCTTCTTCACACAGACCATCGAGCTGACCCAGTCAGTCGGTTCCGTCACTTTAGAGATTATGCCCTTGTCTTGGAGTTCCTGTAGCTGTGCCTTTAAACGTTCCTTCAGAGGAGCCGGCACCCGGCATGGCGCATGGATTACAGGCGTGGCATCAGGCCCGAGTAAGATCTTGTAGCAGTATGACAGAGTACCCATTCCACTAAACACATCTGGGTATTGCGCAAGGATGCCATCAATGTCAGCCTGAAGATCCACATTGGAAGAAGACATGGCATGGACATGAGTAGCTTGCATGCATGGGCACTGAGCAGGGATGCCTTATCAGGCTTGACGATTTCAAATTGCAGCATGGCATTGATGGTCTTGTTGGAGACGAATAAATGACAAGATCCTGGTGCAGTTATGGCATTGCCATTATAATCGAGGAGCTGGCAGGCTGGCGGAAGAATTTTGGGTTGCTTTTTAATGCGGTAAAAATGAGCTTGAGAGATGAGATTGGCAGAAGCACCAGTGTCCAGCTTAAACTGAATGCTGCATTGATTTACGTGTATGACAGCACGCCATTCGTCCACAGAATCCACATTGAGGATAGATAGGCGGCTTGCTGAATTTGAGGAGGCATACTCACATGTAGCGATGATGCCCACACGATATGGGGACTCCAGGCAGTTGCCCTCTGAATCCGTAGTGCTACCAGGTTCAGAATCCATTAGACCTAGCTGTACACATCAAACGCGTTTGCGTTGGAAATGGGATCGCTGGCCCTTGATCAGTGGTGCAGACCTGCACAAGGCTGCATAATGTGCAGGCTTCCCACAATTTAAACATCGCCTGCCTTTTGCAGGGCATTGCCGCTTTAAGTGGGCGGTGCCGCAGTTCAGGCACGTCATGACGTTGACGTCGTTACGCACCGTGCATCGTCGCACATGCGCAGTGCGGTCAGCCGGCGTTCGCATCTGCGCAGTTTGGTCTTCGGCCACTTCGTTCTGCTGTTCGTGTTGCGCATGCATGGGGCCCCGGTAAAAGCGCGCGAAATGGCCGCTTTCATCGATACTGAGGCGCTGCATCTGGGCGATGGCCTGTACACTCTCTGCCTCGTGGGAGGCAAGTTGTTCATGTTCTGCCGATTTGAAACGGAAGTACCGATTTCTCCCCTGTTCATGCACTTTACACGTCTCGATTGCGACTGGCAGGGTCATGTTTTTTATTTTGAGGAGTTGCTCCCGCAAAGAATCGGAGTGCACCCCAAACACGATCTGATCCCTGATGATGGAATCAGCGGTGTCACCATAATTGCAGGACTGCGCTAATATACGGAGATGAGTTAGAAAGGATTGGAAAGGTTCATCCTTACCCTGAAGGCATTGCTGGAAGACATAGCGCTCAAAGATCTCGTTTGTTTTGACTTCACAGTGACTGTGAAACTTCGCTAAAACGGTCTTGAATTTGGTCTTGCCCTCGCCGTCGGCAAAAGTGAGCGAGTTGAAAATCTGGATGGCTTGGTCCCCAACAGTCGATAGAAGCAGCGTGATTTTTCTGGCATCGGACGCATCCTTGAGGTCAGAGGCCTCAATGTAGAGAAGGAACCTTTGCTTGAAGACCCGCCAGTTGGTGCCAAGATTGCCGGAGATCCGTAGCTGTGGAGGGGCCTGGATCTTCTCCATGCCGCTAGAAGGCACTTGCTGGTCGTCACGGAATCACTCGAGGTAAACCACTTAGATAAAGTAGACTACTGGTATCATGTTGTGTTATTCACCCTGGGGTAACACGGACTGCAACTGGATGCAGTTGTACTTGAAAGTAGACACCAAACTTTGATGTTAGTTCAATACGCTTTATTGAACTTCTTGAGTAGTGCACACAGTTCGCTGTGGGTTGACACTCTACTAATCTAAGTGTGCTAACTATAACTTTCTAGACCAGACTAGCTCTGAGCCATGTGTAGAAGGTGCTAACTAATATATACACCCTGACTGTCACTACAGTTGTCAGCAGTGGAAAGAGGCAGAGTGCTGATGCCTCGTGTGTTTTATAGTGGGAAACCACCCTCTAGTGTTCTGTCCTGTGTGTTGATTGGCTGCACTGGGTGTCTGTCACTGCCTGTCTGTATCTCATTATGTGCATGAGTGCATATCATGACATAAACCAGTGCTAAACTGTGCCCGGTCGAGGTCACACAGGCGCAGCCGTTGATGCCCAGGTGTCGGCTGAATGTGGCGCTCGTGCATTTAAATTAGCCCAATTGGCTCATTTAAATGTGCGGATCTGGATCTTGCCCAGAGGCGAGGTCCAGATCGCGGAGTGAGTAGGGTGACTCGCAAGTGGCCCAGCCCCCGGTCCGGAGCACAAATTGGGGCTCTCCCGCGCGTTTGGTTCTGCGTCGGGCGCAATGCGATCGCTGAATCGTGCCCAACATCTCCCCTTTTTGGCTCACAATTGAAATATATTGAACAGTAGCATGTATTAGTCTCACACCTTTTTTAAAATATAAATTTAGAGCCCTCAATTATATATTTTCCAATTAAGGGATAATGTAGCATGGCCATTCCACCTACTCTGCGCATCTTTGGGGTTCTGAGGGTGAGACCCACGCAGACACAGAGAGAATGTGCAAACTCCACACGGACAGTTACCCTGGGCCGGGATCGAACCCAGGTCCTTGGCACCGTGAGGCAGCAGTGCTAACCACTGTGCCACCCTGTCGCCCGTCTTGCACCTTTAACAGAATAAAAGTTCCCCAGGTCCTTCAAAGAGGCATTCTGAAACAAAATGTGACAGGCTGTGATTAAGGAGATATTAAGGGGATCAAAGCTTGGTCCATGAGATAGGTTTTAAGAATTGTCTTAAAGGAGAGAAGTGAAGTAGAGGAGAAGACTGGTTTAGGGAGGGAATTCAAGAGATTAAGAGCTAGACAACAGAAGGTGCAGCTATCAGTTATGGAGTGATTAAATTCAGGCACGTTGAAGAGGCCTGAATTAGAGGAGCACAGACATCTTGGATACTTGTGGAGATGAACACCAGGAAGTTGTCATGCCTGTGCAATAGAAATGAACTAACGTTTCAACAGAAAGTTAAATCTTTTTTATTTCAGTCTAAATACTCCTTTATCAATCTAGTAAGTGGTGATTACTGTCAATAAGCATCTCTGCCATTGAAAATAATCATTACAAGCTTGTGGTCTCTTTCTTTCAGGTTTTAATTACTATTGGAAACTTAAAAAATGTAAAATTTAAACTTGATGAATTTTTACTTTTCCTTTTGCTTTCTTTTTTTCTTGTTCCCTCTTAATACAATCCTTCTTTCCCTCTTTGGCCAGCATTCTACGCTCCATGATTTGGTGGGATTTTAGGTGGGGGGAGATAACGTGAACTTGAAGGGATGGGATTCCCTCTCGTACCTGCTCCCCCCCCCCCCCCCCCCCCCGATTACATAGTGATTTCACACATACTGTGGGCAATGCCTTTACCCCAGTTGAGCCGTTAAGAGACCGCTTATTGGCCATTTCATAAGTTCATAAGGAATAGGAGCAGAATTAGGCCATACAGCCCACTGAGTCTGCTCCACCATTCTATCATGTTCCCCATCTGATACCTACGATGTGACAGACCAAGAGCTGGATTGCGAAATCAGTCAGAACTTCTCCTCCCGAGAACACATGACCTGGGAGCGGGAGTCAGCAATTTTCCCTCCCGAGCCTAAACACCTCAATGTGATCATGGCTGACCCCATGCTGGCCTCAACTCCACCGTCCTGTCCATTCCCTATAACCCTTCAACCCATTACAAATCTGTCTGATTCCTCCTTAAATTTACTCATTGTCCCAGCATCCACCGCAGTCTGGGATAGCGATTTCCACAGGTTCACAACCCTTTGGAGTTTTTCCTCCAATCTGTTTTAAATTTGCTACCTCTTATTACCTCGCGTTTTAAAATGCCCCACAAGTGGAGGAATCTGCTCCACGTCTACTTTATCCATACATTTTAGCATCTTATATACCTCGATTTGATCTCCCTCATTCTTCTAAACTCTTAAGTGATGTTTCGCACCCAGTCTCAAGTTTTAGACTAGAGGGAGGATTGAACGTTCATGTAGGTAGCCTGAAAAATAATAGTTAGAACCCGGCTGGGAAGACGAATGTGGCGGTTGGCCAGGGTGGGGGGTGGGGCTGGGTGCTGATGGAAGCGCCCTTCTGAACCCTGAAGGTGCGGTGGCCTCCAGTGCTCTCTTACCCAACCCTCCTCTCCCCCCGAAAGCCCGATTTCTCTTTCCCTTCACCCACCCCCAAGCCCGAGGCCTTCCATGCCCTCATCGTCCTGGGACTCCTTGAACGTTTTTTAAAAATATATATTTTATTCAAGTTTTTTGGCCAAACATAACAATACGTAGTGTTTCTTTTACACAACAATAAAGCAATATAAATAACCGTGGCCAGTTTTAAACAGATAAATAAGTAATATATAAACAAAAACAAAAAACAAAATGAAATGGCAACTGCCTTGTCCAAAATAAATACTCTCCAAAAATACAATCCAACAATCCAATATACAATTACATATACCAAATACCTATACATATACAATAACATCCCTGAGAGTCCGTCCGATTCCTCCCCCCCCCCCACTCCCCCCTGGGTTGCTGCTGTTATCTACTTCTTTTCCATTCCCTCTATCTTTCTGTGAGGTAGTCGACGAACGGTTGCCACCGCCTGGTGAACCCCTGAGCCGAACCCCTTAACACGAACTTAATCCGTTCTAACTTTATGAACCCTGCCATATCGTTTATCCAGGTCTCCACCCCCAGGGGTTTGGCTTCCTTCCACATTAACAATATCCTGCGCCGGGCTACAAGGGACGCAAAGGCCAACACGTCAGCCTCTCTCGCCTCCTGCATTCCCGGCTCTTCTGCAACCCCAAATATAGCCAACCCCCAGCTTGGTTCGACCCGGACTCCCACCACCTTCAAAAGCACCTTTGCCACCCCCACCCAGAACCCCTGTAGTGCCGGGCATGACCAGAACATGTGGGTGTGATTCGCTGGGCCTCTCGAGCATCTCGCACACCTATCCTCTATCCCCAAAAATTTACTAAGCCGTGCTCCAGTCATTTGCGCCCTGTGTAGCACCTTAAATTGTATCAGGCTTAGCCTGGCACACGAGGACGATGAGTTTACCCTACGTAGGGCATCCGCCCACAGCCCCTCCTCAATCTCCTCCCCCAGTTCTTCTTCCCATTTCCCTTTCAGCTCATCTACCATGATCTCCCCCTCGTCCCTCATCTCCCTGTATATGTCCGCCACCTTACCGTCCCCCACCCATGTCTCTGAGATCACTCTATCCTGCACTTCCTGCGTCGGGAGCTGCGGGAATTCCCTCACCTGTTGCCTCACAAAAGCCCTTAATTGCATATACCGAAATGCATTCCCTTGGGGCAACCCATATTTCTCCGTAAGGGCTCCCAGACTAGCAAACGTCCCATCTACAAATAGATCTCTTAATTGTACTACCCCAGCTCTTTGCCATGCTCCAAATCCCCCATCCATTCTCCCCGGCACGAACCTATGATTGTTTCTTATCGGGGACCGCACCGAAGCTCCCGTCCCTCCCCTATGCCGTCTCCACTGCCCCCAAATTTTCAATGTAGCCACCACCACCGGGCTTGTGGTGTATTTCTTTGGTGAGAACGGCAACGGCGCCGTCACCATTGCTTGCAGGCTAGTCCCCCTGCAGGACACCCTCTCCAATCTCTTCCACGCTGCTCCCTCCCCTTCTCCCATCCACTTACTCACCATTGAAACATTGGCGGCCCAGTCGTACTCACTTAGGCTCGGTAGTGCCAGCCCCCCCACCCCCCCTGTCCCTACTACGCTGCAAGAATCCCCGCCTCACTCTCGGGGTCTTCCCAGCCCACACAAAACTCATAATGCTCTTCTCAATTCTTTTGAAAAAAGCCTTCGTGATCACCACCGGGAGGCACTGGAACACAAAAAGAAATCTCGGGAGGACCACCATTTTAACCGCCTGCACCCTACCTGCCAATGACAGGGCCACCATGTCCCATCTCTTGAAATCCTCCTCCATCTGTTCCACCAACCGTGTTAAATTAAGCCTATGTAATGTACCCCAATTCTTGGCTATCTGGATCCCCAGGTACCGGAAGTCCCTTGTTACCTTCCTCAACGGTAAATCCTCTATCTCTCTGCTCTGCTCCCCCGGATGCACCACAAATAGCTCACTTTTCCCCATGTTCAGTTTATACCCTGAAAAATCCCCAAACTCCCCAAGTATCCGCATTATCTCTGGCATCCCCTCCGCCGGGTCTGCCACATATAGCAACAAATCATCCGCATACAGAGATACCCGGTGTTCTTCTCCCCCCCTAAGTACTCCCCTCCACTTCCTGGAACCCCTCAGTGCCATGGCCAGGGGTTCAATTGCCATTGCAAACAATAACGGGGACAGAGGACATCCCTGCCTCGTCCCTCTATGGAGCCGAAAATAGTCAGACCCCCGTCCATTCATGACCACGCTCGCCATCGGGGCCCTATGCAGCAACTGTACCCACCTGCTATACCCGACCCCAAAGCCAAATCTCCTCAACACCTCCCACAAATAATCCCACTCCACTCTATCAAATGCTTTCTCGGCATCCATCGCCACCACTATCTCCGCTTCCCCCTCTTCTGGTGGGGGCATCATCATTACCCCTAGCAGCCTCCGTATATTTGTATTTAGCTGTCTCCCCTTCACAAACCCAGTTTGGTCCTCATGGACCACCCCCGGGACACAATCCTCTATCCTCATTGCCATTACCTTGGCCAGAATCTTAGCATCCACATTCAGGAGGGGAATGGGCCTGAATGACCCGCATTGCAGCGGGTCTTTTTCCTTCTTTAGGAGGAGCGATATCGTTGCCTCTGACGTAGTCGGGGGCAGCTGCCCCCTTTCCTTCGCCTCATTAAAGGTTCTCATCAGTAGCGGGGCCAGCAAGTCCAAATATTTCTTATAGAATTCAACTGGGAATCCGTCTGGTCCCGGGGCCTTCCCCGCCTGCATGCTTCCAATCCCTTTCACTACTTCCTCCGTCTCAATCTGTGCTCCCAGCCCCACTCTCTCCTGTTCCTCCACCTTAGGAAATTCCAGCTGATCCAGAAAGCACATCATTCTCTCCTTCCCGTCCGGGGGCTGCGTTTCATATGATCTTTCATAAAATGCCTTGAACACTCCATTCACTCTCT
Source organism: Scyliorhinus torazame (assembly GCF_047496885.1). NCBI lineage: Eukaryota > Metazoa > Chordata > Chondrichthyes > Carcharhiniformes > Scyliorhinidae > Scyliorhinus > Scyliorhinus torazame. The sequence goes on along the minus strand of NC_092713.1, from coordinate 264,320,767 downwards.
CCGCTCCCCGCTCCATCTCTCCCTCCTCATCTCTCACCCCCCCTCGCTGCTCCCCTTTTCCTCAGTTGGTGGGCCAACAACCTACTCGCCTTCTCCCCATATTCGTACTGTACACCCTGTGCCTTCCTCCATTGTGCCTCTGCCTTACCCGTAGTCAACAAGTCAAATTCTACATGTAGCCTTTGCCTTTCCCTGTATAGTCCCTCCTCCGGTGCCTCCGTGTATTGTCTGTCCACCCTCAGCAGTTCTTTCAACAACCGCTCCCTTTCCCTACCCTCCTGCTTTCCTTTATGTGCCCTAATAGATATCAGCTCCCCTCTAACCACTGCCTTCAGTGCCTCCCAGACCACTCCCACCTGTACCTCCCCATTATCATTAATTTCCAAGTACCTTTCAATACACCCCCTCACCCTTAAACACACCCCCTCATCTGCCAATAATCCCATGTCCATTCTCCAGGGTGGAAGCTGTTGTTTTTCTTCCCCTATCTCCAGGTCCACCCAGTGTGGAGCATGATCCGAGATGGCTATAGCCGTGTACTCCGTCCCCGTCACCTTTGGGATCAGTGCCCTTCCCAAAACAAAAAAATCTATTTGTTAAAATACTTTATGTACATAGGAGAAAAACGAAAACTCCTTACTCCTAGGTCTACTAAATCTCCAGGGATCTACTCCTCCCATCTGCACCATAAAATCCTTAAGCACCCTAGCTGCAGCCGGCCTCCTTCCGGTCCTGGACCTCGATCTGTCCAGCCCTGGGTCCAGCGCCGTATTAAAGTCTCCACCCATTACCAACTTCCCCACTTCTAGGTCCGGGATTCGTCCTAACATACGGCTCATAAAATTGGCATCATCCCAGTTCGGGGCATACACGTTTACTAATGCCACCGCCTCCCCTTGCAGTTTGCCACTCACCATCACGTATCTGCCCCCACTATCCGCCACTATAGTCTTTGCCTCAAACATTACCCGCTTCCCCACTAGTATGGCCACCCCCCTGTTTTTTGCATCTAGCCCCGAATGAAACACCTGCCCCACCCATCCTTTGCGAAGTCTAACCTGGTCTGTCAGCTTCAGATGCGTTTCCTGAAGCATAACCACATCTGCCTTAAGTTTCTTTAGGTGTGCGAGTACCCATGCCCTCTTAATCGGCCCGTTCAGCACTCTCACATTCCACGTGATCAACCGGGTTGGGGGGCTCTTTACCCCCCCCCCCCCCCCCCCCCCTTTGACGACTAGCCATTTCCTTTTTCAATCCAGCTCCTCACCCGGTTCCCACGTAGCTGTATCCCCCCCAGGCAGCGCCCCCCCGCCCCGACCCCCCCTCCCATACCAGCTCCCCCTTCTCCCCAGCAGTAGCAGCCCAGTTAACCCCTCCCCCACTGCTAGATCCCAAGCTAGCGTAATTGCACCCCCCATGTTGCTCCCAGAAGTCAGCAAACTCTGTCCGACCTCGGCTTCCCCCCGTGACCTCGGCTCACACTGTGCGAGGCCCCCTCCTTCCTGCTTCCCTGTTCCCGCCATGATTACCATAGCGCGGGAACAAAGCCCGCGCTTCCCCTTTTGTCCCCGCCCCCAATGGCCGGCACCCACAGCTCCTCATCCTCCCTCACCCCCTCCCCCATGACATGGGGAAGAGAGCGAAGTTACAGGGTCGCAGGTTTAACATTCTGGGAAGTCCTCTCTTCCTCCTTTTCCCCTCTTCATCCCACAAATTCACCCCCCCACTTTTGTCCCAAACGTTCTTTTTCTGGCCCGCTCACTCCAGCTTCTCCTCGACAATAAATGTCCACGCCTCGTCTGCCGTTTCGAAATAGTGGTATTTCCCTAGATGTGTGACCCACAGTCTTGCCGGTTGCAACATTCCGAAGTTGACCTTCCTTTTATGCAACACCGCCTTGGCCCGATTAAAGCTTGCCCTCCTTCTCGCCACCTCCGCACTCCAATCTTGATACACGCGGATCACCGCATTCCCCCACCTACTGTTCCGAGTTTTCTTGGCCCATCTGAGGACCATCTCTCTGTCCTTGTATCGGAGAAATCTCACAACTATTGCTCGAGGAATTTCTCCAGCCCTCGGTCTTCGCGCCATAACCCGATAGGCTCCCTCCACCTCCAGCGGGCCCATCGGGGCCTCCGATCCCATTAACGAATGCACATCGTGCTCACATATGCCCCGACGTCCGCCCCTTCTGCACCTTCGGGAAGACCAAGAATCCTTAAATTCTTCCTCCTCGCATTGTTCTCCAGCACCTCCAGCCTTTCCACACATCTTTTGTGTTGTGCCTCGTGGATCTCCGTTTTCACCACCAGGCCCTGTATGTCATCCTCATTCTCAGCAGCCTTTGCCTTCACGACCCGAAGCTCCTGTTCCTGGGTCTTTTGCTCCTCCTTTAGCCCCTCAATCGCTTGTAATATCGGGGCCAACAGCTCCTTCTTCATCTCCTTTTTGAGTTCATCTACGCAACGTTGCAGGAACTCTTGTTGGTCAGGGCCCCATATTAAACTGCCTCCTTCCGACGCCATCTTGCTTTGTGCCTGCCTTCCTGGCCACTGCTCTTGAGGATCCACCGCAATCCGGCTACTTTCCTCTCTTTTTTCCATCCGTGTCCAGGGGGGATTCCCTTCTGGATTACCGCACAGTGTTATTTGCCGTTAAAATTGCCGATGGGGCTCCTATTAAGAGCCCAAAAGTCCGTTCCACCGGGAGCTGCCGAAACGTGCGACTTAGCTGGTCATCGCCGCACCCGGAAGTCCCGGACTCCTTGAACTTAAGTGGGCCTCCGGTGCCTGGACTTAGGCTCCGATGTTCTCCTGCATTTCTTCTTCCGTCCACTGCAGCGCTGTTGCTGTGGCGCTGAAGACCGGCTGGCCAATCAGACTGGCAACTCTCTCAGGCGGGACTTCCTCCCAGGTGAGGGACAGAAGGCCTGTCTTCAGCCATTTAACACTCATTCGGGCGTGACGTGGCTGCATGGCACTCGGAGTCTCTTTGAATGACGAGAAGCGAGATTCCGCCATCCAAAAAATTCAGGCCTTTATTTTTCCTTCTGTACGTAGTTTCTATTAACTGGGCTGAGTTAGGTGATAGGAAGATGTGGATGAAATCTAAACATGAAAATGCAGACCAGAGATTTCATTGGCTTTGGTAGTACACTGGCTAATGCGTTTGTGTAAAACAACCTTTTGTTCTGTTTTACCACAGTAATTAACTAGCTTGTTGTAAAGAAATGGGTGAACACGTTGACGTACCAGTTACCAAAGGAGATTAATTTTCTAGAAGTATAATGAGGTTAGCTGACAGAATAAAGCCTGGAGGAGTGATTTAAAGAAAGTAATTGACAGGTTTGAATTTGCTCTGTTTAAAATGACTTATTTAAACAAATCAAATAGCCAAGGCAAGCTGTCACTTTTTTGTACAAGAAAATATTAAACTTTTCCAAAAAAAACCCACAAAAAATAACATTTCCAGTAGGCTCTCGGTCCCTGCTAGATTATTACAGTAACTTTTATGGGGAAGAGTATCAGAGGAATTTCATTGTAACCTGCATGAGCTGGAATGTGAAATCATCAAAGACCTGTTCCAGAGCTTGAGGGTCACATGAAATCATTTCATATGCTGAGCAATTACCACCAAAGGCATCAACATGATTTCCTGAAAATGGGTGGTCTTAAAGCAGCTCTACCTTTGTGCACTCCACTGTTTGGAATGGAGTCACTTTGAGACATCTGAAGACACTGTTTGTTATTAACTTCAATCAGAGTGGCGTAGCAGAGAAGGCGAGCTGCTTGAAGATCTCCATGGCGACAGTAGAATTGACTGATCACATAGGACTATCAAGGTTAAACACCAGGGCCATGTCATGACATCATAAAGTTGTGTTCCACCGACATCATCATTGGAACATGTGGATGTCTCGATCTCTCCCCATTAGGGAAAAAGGAACCTGATGATATTAGATGGGGGAGATGTTCTATATAAAAGGCCAGTTCACAAGTTGCCTGTAGTAAGCAGTTCTAAGGTACAAAACACGAGAACATGGGATATGTTTGCAGATACCTGTCCATATGACACTAGGATTATGAATTGGCTTAATTGCATTTCCATTTTAATGAGAAATGAGTGTTTTACTTTTAAAAGAAAATGGAAAATAATATACGACTATGTTAAAACTTACTTTGCATTAAAACGTAATAAATTCTGTGAAAGCTCCACTTGGATTTTCTCAACTCCCCACAGAAAGGACAGACATTAACAACCAAGTTAAATACTGAATATCTATATTGGAAAGTGCATAATACAGGTATTCCTGTCTAATGGTGGTAATGCAAGGCTGGCCACAGGGAGCAAGGCAGCTGCTAATGTCACCACATCAATTTGTTAGTCTTTCACGCATGACAGAACAGGTCTCTCTTAGATACTCTATTACCATGTAACTTGAGCATTATTTTCTACTGCCTGGGCCTTGGCAGGTTTGTTAATCATTTCTCCATTTATTCATCAAGGTACGAGGCTTTCGACTGGCAGATCTATTATTTGACTTTTTTGGGGGGTGTCACAGGTGATTGATCACTCCACACCAGGGAAAGGTCAATTTATCACCCTACGTCTGTTCATGAATAATCACAAGGAAATGGCTTTACTAAAGGAGTGTCAATTAATTCTGGGGTCTGCTCTACCCAGATAAGTGAAAATGCCATCAGTGAAACAAGACATGGGTTTAACTTATGCAAGGTGCTGAACATAATTCCTTGCATAATGTGAAGCTTTGCATCAGTATTTTTTGGATGAACAACTTTACTTAAGAACACTGCAATTTCCACTGGTGGCAATTCAGGTCTCAATTGCTGTTTAAGTACTTTAAGATAATTTTTGGCCACACCTTCCTCAGTATGACACCAGTTGTAGAACATTGCCTCATTCTGCTCTCCACAACAGGTCCCTTATTTCTTCTGCAGAGACAGTGGTTCAAATTTGTAAAATGGAAGCTGAACATAAAACTGTTGGCCCCAGAAAACATTAAGGAACTCAAAAGTGATTTTAAAAGTTGAAGAACCATGAAACCTCTCTTTGAGTCTCCGACGAACTGGCAGGAATCTATTAAAGCAAACATCAAGACGTTCTTCATCCTCAAAAGCGATCAGAAGAATGTCATGATAACAGCTGATTGTGGTTGTCGACTCCAGCGTTATATACAAAACGGTACACTCTGTACTACATATGGGGTCACCTGACCTGAGGGTTGAAGTTCAGATAGCACATGTTAGAGATGGTTGGGATAAGGCTTCAGATGCATTGCAGTTGTGTGTTCATGCGTGTTCACACCCACCAAGAAAATATTAGTAATGCTGAGAGGCTGATAGAAAGCAGGATTGGACAGAATAGAGAAACTTCACATCGTCAAGAATATTGAAAAGCTGCCAAAGTGGGTTAGTCCAATTGTAATTGTAGAAAAATCAGATGAGAATCTGTGAGGCTGTCTGGATCCCAGAGACATAAACCAGCAGTGCAAAGGCAGCATTAGCAGTTGCCCATAGTAGAAGGGATAACCTGTAAGCTAGCTCATGCTAAATAGTATTCAGTCTTCGGTGCAAGATCTGGGGCGAAATTCTCCCCCAACGGCGCGATGTCCGCCGACTGGCGCCAAAAACGGCGCCAATCAGACGGGCATCGCGCCGGCCCAAAGGTGCGGAATGCTCCACTACTTTGGGGGCCGAGCCCCAACATTGAGGGGCTAGGCTGACGCCGGAGGGATTTCCGCCCCGCCAGCTGGCGGAAATGGCGTTTGTTGCCCCGCCAGCTGGCGGAAATGGCGTTTGTTGCCCCGCCAGCTGGCGCGGAAATGCGGCGCATGCGCGGGAGCGTCAGCGGCCGCCGGCAGTTTCCCGTGCATGCGCAGTGGGGAGAGTCACTTCTTTCTCCGCCATGGTGGATACCGTGGCGGAGGCGGAAGGGAAAGAGTGCCCCCACGGCACAGGCCCGCCCGCGGATCGGTGGGCCCCGATCGCGGGCCATGCCACCGTGGAGGCACCCCCCGGGGTCAGATTGCCCCGCGCCCCCCCCAGGACCCCGGAGCTCGCCCACGCCGCCTGGTCCCGCCGGTAAATACCAGCTTTGATTTACGCCGGCGGGACAGGCAATTTCTGGGCGGGACTTCGGCCCATCCGGGCCGGAGAATTGAGCGGGGGGTCCCGCCAACCGGCGCGGCCCGATTCCCGCCCCCGCCCAATCTCCGGTACCGGAGACTTCGGCGGGGGCGGGGGCGGGATTCACGGCGGCCAACGGCCATTCTCCGGCCCGGCTGGGGGTCGGCGAATGACGCCCCTGGTCTCTGGCAAGTCAAGCTGGATGAACGCAGCTCTATCTCTGTACCTTCAAAACACCATATGGGCACTACAGGTTTTTAATAATAGTAATCTTTATTATTGTCACAGGTAAGCTTACATTAACACTGCAATGAATTTACTGTGAAAATCTCCTCGTCCCCAACACTCTGGTGCCTGTTCGGGTACACTGAGGGAGAGTTCAGAATGGCCAATTCACCTAACAGCACGTCTTTCGGGACTTGTGGGAGGAAACCGGAGCACCCGAAAGAAACCCACTCAGACACGGGGAGAACGTGCAGACTCCGCACAGACAGTGACCCAAGCTGGGAATCAAACCTTGGACCCTGACGCTGTGAAGCAACAGTGCTAACCACTGTGCTACCGTGCCGTCACGCTTATCTTTTGGTATTAATTCAGCTCCTGAGGAGTTCCACAGAACAGTGAAGCAGCTGTTTGAAGGATTAGAGGGTGCGGAAACCAATATCGATGAGGTGCTCATCTGGGGAGTCACACGAGAAGAACACAATCACAGACTGAGGCAGGTGCAGGCAAGAGTTCAATAAAGGAACTTCACGTTGAAGAAGGAAAAGTGTAATGTGATGCGTTAACAAGCGAGGGACTGAAGCCAGACCAGAGTAAGATCAAAACCATGTTGAACATGCCACCCCCAGATTGAAAGAAAGACTTGGAGAAGTTTATGGGCATGGTGACCTATCTGGGGGAATTCATCCTGAACATGTCAGACCTGACAGCATCTCTCAGAGAACTTCTACAAAATGATGTGGTAGCACTGGGAACAAAGTCACCAAGAGGTCTAAAGGGAACATTGACCCAGACACCAGTGTTAAAGTATTACGATGTCAGTCAGCCAGTCAAGATATCAGTGGATGCTTCATAAACCTGTCTGGGAGCTGTCCTCTTCCAAAATGAAGCACCAGTGGGGTGAGCTTCAAAGGCAATTGTTGTGAGCCAGGGTTTAGAAAACTCCAAAGTATATTATGGAGTTCACCTGACCTATAACTGTTTATTGATTTTGGCTACGATGAGCACAAGAGCCAGGTGTTATACAACAGACTTCTGAGGCACTTTTAATCAAAAAAACAAGCTTTGTTTTAAGAACTTAGTTAACATTTGTATAAACACACACAGCAAGAGTTTTGATCAATTACAAAATAAATACCCCATACAGCTACAGTAATTTATGTATAACCCTTGATGAATTCCCCCTTAACTGTTCCAATTCAATAACAAAATCCAAGTAAAACCAGAAACCCCTTTTCAAAGGCTTGGCCCAGCACACAGCATTCTCATTTATAAGACTGGTTATTGATACTCTGTACCCCTTTTCAAAAAGCAGATCTGAATTCCTTCCAGAAAGCAATGATCTCTTTTAAGTTATCAAGCAGCCTGAAAACAGCTTTTAAAATGAAAATAGAGAGACACTTCTTTCAACCTGTACAGTTCAAACCAGTCCAAACTCAAAGCGAAAGTAAAAACTCAGAGCCAAAGCACAGCTCCACCCACACAATGACATCACATTTCTTTTTTTTAAAATAATTTTTATTAAAGGTTTTCGTAAAATATCAAGAACAAAATGAGAAAGAAAAAAGAACCCAACAGGGTTAAGAACAAAACACAATCTAAAAAAGCAACCCCCCAAACCCCTCCCACCCTGTACATAAATAATAAATTAACATTAACACCCCGACTTAACACAACAGGTGTATACACCCCCTCAGACCCTCCAGTGTAAATAACATGAACAAAAATAAAGTAACCCCCCCCCCCCGAGCTGCTGCTGCCATTGACCAATGTCTAGCGTTCTGCCAGAAAGTCTAAGAACGGTTGCCACCGCCTAAAGAACCCTTGTACCGCCCCTCTCAAGGCGAATTTCACCCTCTCCAATTTAATGAACCCTTGAACCCTGCCATATCGCTGATCCAGGATTCCACGCTTGGGGGCCTCGCACCTTTCCATTGAAGGAGAATCCTTCGCCGGGCTACCAGGGATGCAATGGCCAGAATTCCGGCCTCTTTCACCTCCTGCACTCCCGGCTTCTCTGCCACCCCAAATATTGCGAGCCACCAGCCCGGTCTGACCCTGGATCCTACCACCCTCGACACCGTCCTCGCTACGCCCTTCCAAAATTCCTCCAGCGCTGGGCATGCCCAAAACACATGGGTGTGATTTTCTGGGCTCCCTGAGCACCTAACACACCTGTCCTCACCCCCAAAGAACCGGCTCATCCTTGTCCCGGTCATGTGTGCCCTGTGCAGCACCTTAAACTGTATGAGGCTGAGCCTCGCGCACGAAGAGGAAGAATTCACCCTCCCTAGGGCATCTGCCCACGTCCCCTCTTCGATCTCCTCTCCCAACTCCTCCTCCCACTTACCTTTCAACTCCACCACCGAGGCCTCCTCCTCCTCCTGCATCACCTGGTAAGTTTCCGAGATCTTCCCCACTCCCACCCAACCCCCCGAGAGCACCCTGTCCTGTACTGTGTTTGGCAGTAGCCGCGGGAATTCCACCACCTGCCGTCTGGCAATCACCCTTACCTGTAAGTACCTGAAGGTGTTCCCCGGGGGGAGCCCGTATTTCTCCTCCAGCTCACCCAAGCTTGCGAACTTCCCGTCCACAAATAGGTCCCCCAAGTTTCGTATCCCTGCCCTTTGCCACCCCGAAAACCCTCCACCTGTTCTTACTGGGGCGAACCGGTGGTTCCCCCGTAATGGGGTCCACGCCGAGGCCCCAACGTCCCCCCTATGCCACCTCCACTGCCCCCAATTTTTGAGGGCCGCCACCACCACCGGGTTCGTGGTATTCCATGCAGCCTCCTCCCCCTCTATCACCCACTTGCGCACCATCGTCGCATTGGCGGCCCAGTAGTACCGACAGAGGTTGGGCAGCGCCGCCCCCCCCCCCCCCCATCTCTACTCCGCTCCAGGAACACCCTTCTCACCCTCGGAGTCCCTCGCGCCCACACAAACCTCATTATACTCCTGTTAACCCGCCTGAAAAAAGCCTTCGGGATAAACACGGGGAGGCACTGGAACAGGAACAAAAACCTTGGGAGCACCGTCATTTTGATTGACTGCACCCTACCCGCCAAGGACAGCGGCAACGCGTCCCACCTCTTGAACTCCTCCTCCATTTGCTCCACCAGCCTTGTAAAGTTTAGCCTATGCAGGGCCCCCCCAGCTCCTGGCCACCTGGACCCCCAAATATCTGAAGCTCCTCTCCGCCCTTTTTAGTGGGAGCGCGCCAATCCCCCTCTCCTGGTCCCCTAGCTGAACTATGAACAGCTCGCTCTTCCCCATATTGAGCTTGAACCCCGAAAAGTCCCCGAATTCCCAAATTATCCTCATTACCTCTGGCAATCCTCCCACCGAGTCCGCCACATACAGCAGCAGGTCGTCCGCATAAAGCGACACCCTATGCTCCTCCCCACCCCGTACAAACCCCCTCCAGTTCCTCGACTCTCTCAGTGCCATAGCCAGGGGTTCAATTGCCAGTGCGAAGAGCAGGGGGGACAGGGGACACCCCTGTCTCGTCCATCGGTGCAACCGAAAGTACTCGGACCTCCTCCTATTTGTGGCCACACTCGCCATCGGGACCTCATACAACAGCCTAACCCACCTGACAAACCTCTCCCCAAACCCGAACCTCTCCAGCACCTCCCACAGTTACCCCCACTCTATCTTATCGAAGTCTTTCTCAGCATCCATCGCCACCACTATCTCCGCCTCCCCCTCCCTCGCCGGCATCATGATAACGTTCAAAAGCCTCCGCACATTCGCGTTCAACTGTCTCCCCTTCACAAACCCCGTCTGGTCTTCATGGATGATCTGCGGCACACAATCCTCAATCCTCGTGGCTAAGACCTTCGCCAGCACCTTGGAATCTACATTTAGCAAGGAAATTGGTCTGCAAGACCCACATTGCAGGGGATCCTTGTCCCGCTTCAGGATCAAGGAGATCAGTGCCCGGGACATCGTCGGGGGTAAAGCCCCCCCCCTCCCTTGCCTCATTAAATGTCCTAACTAACAGCGGGCCCAACAGGTCCATATATGTTTTATAGAACTCGACCGGGAAACCGTCCGGCCCCGGTGCCTTCCCCGCCTGCATGCTTCCTATCCCTTTGATCAGCTCCTCCAGCCCAATTGGGGCCCCCAGTCCCGCCACCAGTCCCTCTTTCACCTTTGGAAACCTCAATTGGTCCAGGAAACGGCCCATCCCTCCCTCCTCCCGTGGGGGCTCGGATCGGTACAATTCCTCATAGAAGTCCCTGAAGACCCCATTGATGCCAACCCCACTCCGCATCACGCTCCCTCCCCTGTCCTTAACTCCCCCGATCTCCCTAGCTGTGCCCCGCTTCCGAAGCTGATGCGCCAGCATCTGGCTTGCCTTTTCCCCATACTTGTAGACCGCCCCCTGGGCCTTCCTCCACTGCACCTCCGCCTTCCTGGTGGTCACCAGGTCGAATTTGGCCTGGAGGCTGCGCCTCTTCCTCAACAATCCTTCCTCAGGCTCTTCCGCATACCTCCTGTCTACCCTCACCATCTCCCCCACCAGCCTCTCCCTCTCCCCCCGCTCCCTCCGCTCCTTGTGGGCCCTAATGGAGATCAGCTCTCCCCTCACCACCGCCTTCAGTGCCTCCCATACCACCCCCACTCGGACCTCCCCGTTGTCGTTGGTCCCCAAGTACCTCTCTATACTTCCTTGGACCCGCTCGCTCACCTCCTCGTCCGCCAACAGCCCCACCTCCAAACGCCACAGCGGGCGCTGGTCCCTCTCCTCCCCCATCTCCAAGTCCACCCAATGCGGGGCGTGGTCCGAAATGGCTATCCGAATACTCGGTATCCTCTACTCTCGCTATCAGCGCCCTACTCAAAATGAAAAAGTCGATTCGAGAATAAGCCTTATGGACATGTGAGAAGAATTAAAATTCCCTAGCCCCCGGCTTTGCAAATCTCCAAGGGTCCACCTCTCCCATTTGGTCCATAAATCCCCTCAACACTCTAGCCGCCGCCGGCTTCCTACCCGTCCTAGACCTGGAGCGATCCAGTGCCGGATCCAACACCGTGTTAAAGTCTCCCCCCATTATCAGGCCCCCCACTTCCAAGTCTGGGATCCAACCCAACATACGCCGCATAAAACCCGCATCGTCCCAGTTCGGAGCATACACATTGACCAGTACCACCCTCTCTCCCTGCAACTTACCACTTACCATTATGTACCTACCGCCATTATCTGCCACAATGCTTGACGCCTCGAATGACACCTGCTTTCCCACCAAGATCACCACCCCTCGATTTTTGGCATCTAGCCCCAGTGAAACACCTGACCTACCCACCCTTTCCTCAGTCTTACCTGGTCTGCCACCTTCAGGTGTGTCTACTGGAGCATAACCACATCCGCTTTGAGCCCCTTCAGGTGCGCGAACACGCGGGCCCGCTTAACCGGCCCATTCAGTCCCCTTACATTCCAGGTTATCAGCCGGATCAGGTGGCTACCCGCCCCCCCCTCCCCCGCCGACTAGCCATGACCCCACCTCGGCCAGCCACGCGCCCGTACCCCACACCCGGCCCGTTCCCCACAGCAGTATACCCCCGTCTCGACCCCCCCCCCACTCGCTCCAGCTCCTCCTTGACCTTAGCAGCAGCAACTCCACCAACCAAAACAGTGCCCAACCCGCCCCATCCACCCTCCCCAACCCGAAAGAGAAAAACACAGAGAAAAAGAAACCCAAAACAATGCAAAGGCCCCCCCCCCCCCCCCCCCCGAGAACCAAAAATAGGCATAACATATCCACCGCAGTCCCCAATCACCCATCCCGACCCTCAGTCTGTGTCCAGCTTCTCGGCCTGAACAAAGGCCCTCACCTCCTCCGGAGACTCAAAATAATGGTGCCGGTCCTTGTAGGTAACCCACAGTCGCGCCGGCTGCAACATGCCAAACTTCACCCCCTGCCTGTGCTGCACCGCCTTTGCTCGATTGTACCCGGCCCTCCTCTTTGCCACCTCCGCACTCCAGTCCTGATATATCCGAACCTCCGCGTTCTCCCACCTGCTGCTCCTCTCCTTCTTGGCCCACCTGAGCTCACACCCCCGATCGACGAACCGATGGAACCGCACCAGCACCGCCCGCGGAGGCTCGTTAGCCTTGGACCTCCTCACCAACACTCTATGGGCCCCTTCTAGCTCCAGGGGCCCCTGGAAGGACCCCGTTCCCATCAGCGAGTTCAACATGGTGACCACATCGGCCCCCACATTCGGCCCCTCCAGCCCCTCCGGGAGGCCCAGAGTCCGCAGATTCTTCCGCCTCGACCGATTCTCCATCTCCTCGAAGCGCTCCTGCCATTTCTTGTGGAGCGCCTCGTGCGCCTCCACCTTTGCCGCCAGGCCTAAGATCTCGTCCTCATCGTCAGAGATCTTTTGTTGAGCCTCTCGGATCGCCACCCCCTGGGCCGTCTGTGTCTCCAGCAGCTTATCAATAGAAGCCTTCATTGGCTCTAGCAGATCCTTTTTAATCTCTCTGAGGCAGCGCTGGATACCCTCCTGTTGCTCCTCTGCCCACTGCCTTCACGCTGCCTGGTCTCCGCCTGCCGCCATTCTGTCCTTCTTCCCTCCCTTCTTCTGGTCCACCACCACCTTTTTTGTCGCCCCGCTCCTAGTTAAACCCATATACTAACGGGGAGCTATTATTAACTCCTTCCCACACCGGGAAACGTCGAAAAAGTTCCCTTGGGGGCCCTGAAAAGAGCCCATATGTCCGTTTTTGTGGGAGCCGCCGAATGTGCGACTTCGCTCCGCATAGCCGCAACTGGAAGTCTCGAGAGGGAATCCTTTTGGCAGTGTTCGCTTCACCAATCTGCCCCAAAAAGTCTATGGAAACTCCTGAAACAGGTCTGAGAGTCCGTTCCAGATGGGAGCTGCCGAATGCGCGACCTACTCCTCCATGGCCGCCACCGGAAGCCTCGTCCCTGCTTCTTCAATGGCCTTGGTAGATCTTTTCACAGTTGTTCCCTCTGCGGCTAGAATTCACCTTTAATAGAGGCCCTCAAGTCAGCTTGCAGCTTTAAGCTTGCTCTTCCCCCGCCTGCATGCTGGAATAGGCCCCTCTCTCCCTTGCAGTTACAGCCAAATCTTTTACTGTTTCTGCCGGGTCTGGTAACCGAAAAACATACCATTCCTGGGGGACACCGTCAGGGGAATGTTGCAGTCTTCTTCCCACACCGGGAAATGTCAAACAAATGCCGTGGGGGGCCCTGTAAAAGAGCCCAAAAGTCCGTTCCAAGCGGGAGCTACCGAATATACGACCTAGCTCTGCATAGCCGCACCCGGAAGTCACAAAAACACTTCTTAAAGGGACACTTCCATGACACAATGACTTAAACACAGCAGTGTTATGCCCAAATAGGGAAAGAAATGCTCGCAATTGCGTTTGGCCTAGAACACTTCCACCAGTTCATCTATGGCAAAGATGTAGAGAGAGAGAGTGTGATCATAGCCTTTGGAACCTATACGTAAAAAGCCCCTGAACTGTATACGACCAAGAATCCAAAGATTATTAATACGTTTACAGAGAACCAGGTCAGAGTTAAATACAAACCAGGCAAAGAAATGTACATTGCAGACACTCATGTTCATACCTACCCATCAGGGAAGAAGATGAAAAAGAAATGGAAGTGCAGATTCTCATGCTGACATAGAATTTACCTGTGCCTGTAACCAAATTAGATGAGATCAGAGAAGTGACAAAGAATGATGCCACCCTGACTAAAATTAAGCAAATTGTACAAATTGGCCGGTCCACACATTGGAGTGGAGCCCCTTCTGCTGCACAAGAGTACTGGAACCTTCGTGAGGAACGTCATATAACAGAGGGGGGTGAGATAATAATTCCTATAACACTGAGGAAAGAAATGCCGCAATGCATACATGAAAATCACCTCGGCGTAGAAACATGCAGAACAAGAGCTCGAGATGTAATCTATTAGCCTGGAATGGGAGCACAAATCGGGAAAATAGTGAATGTGTGTGCAGTGTGCCAAAAACTCAGCAAGTCACAACAAAAAGAACCACTTGAACCACATAGTGTTACAGAGAGGCCTTGGCAGAGAATTGGCGTAGGCTTGTTCACATTTGACAACAGTGAGTACTTACAGTTGATTATTACTCAAATAATAATTTGAGTCTGTGCTGCAAGAAAGGATAGTAAGAGCATCACTGTAATAATTCATTTTAAATCAAGTTTTGTTCGCCATGGCCTAACTGAAGTGCTCATCTCAGACAACAGTCCACACTCCTCCGGCACTGAGTTTTACATCAGGTCCCAAATATCCACAATCCAATGGAATGGTAGAATGTACTGTGCAGACCTTAAAAAACCTGTTGAGGAAGGCACCAGTGGACTAGAGAGACCCCTACCTGGACCTGCTGGAGTTCAGGAATATTTCATTAGAGGACAATGGTTCATCTCCGGCATGGCTCCTGATGACGAGAAGACTAAGAACTAAACTTCAACTTCACGCCAACTGCTATTTCACACTTACTGAGCTACAATGTGCAGGCCCTACTCAACCTGAGACAGCCGGAGCAGAAACAGTACCGGGTCAAGGAGTTTGACCTCTGTCTGAACTGAACATGGGAGAGCACAGTAAGAAGTCTTACAACACCAGGTTAAAGTCCAACAGGTTTGCATTCACCTGAGGAAGGAGCTGTGCTCCGAAAGCTAGTGATTCGAAACAAACTTTGTGGGACTTTAACCAGGGTGTTGTAAGACTTCTTACTGTGTTCACCCCTGTCCAACGCCGGGCCGGCATCTGCACATCATGGCGAACATGGGAGAGACAGTGAGGATTTAACATGAAGGGATCTGGAATCCTGCTGTTGTCACAGGAATCACTGGCGAATCAAGGTCTTACACAGTGCAGACACCAAATGGAGAACAGTACAGGAGAAACCAGAAATTGCTGTGGAAAACAAATGAAACGCAACCCTGCTCTAAACCAGAAAGTGTAGCTTAAGATCAAAAACCAGCAAGTTTGAGTTTGAGGGGAAGGCTGGAAGGGTTCTACAATTCATGGGCTTTGTTTATTATGCACTTTCAAGAATTGGATGACATCGAAACATTAGGTGGACTGTGTATGTTGTTGGTGACTATGTGTGGGTGGATTCCTGATTCCTTTTCATAGACTTTACAGTGCAGAAGGAGGCCATTCGGCCCATCGAGTCTGCACCGGCCCTTGGAAAGAGCACCCCACTTAAACCCACATCTTCAACCTATCCCCGGAACCCCACCTAACCATTTTGGATACTAAGGGCAATTTAGCATGGCCAATCCACCTAACTTGCACACCTTTGGAAAGAGAACCCTACCCAAGGTCAACACCTCCACCCTATCCCCATAACCCAGTAACCCCATCCAACACTAAGGGAAATTTTGGACACTGAGGGCAATTTATTATGGTCAATCCACCTAACCTGCACATCTTTGGACTGTGGGAGGAAACCGGAGCACCCGGAGGAAACTCACGCAGACACGGGGAGAACGTGCAGACTCCGCACAGACAGTGACCCAAGCTGGGAATCGAACCTGGGACCCTGGAACTGTGAAGCAACTGTGCTAACCATGGTGCTACTGTGCTGCCCACGATGTTTGCATTTAAAATGTTGAGGGTTGTTTGGGGGTTGGTGGGAGGAAGGAGTTGTTGGTCAGGGGATTGACATTGTATTTGTTACCGTTGATTGTTTGTTGATGGGTGTAAATTTGGATGAAAATGTGAAAAAGGAGGGGAATAAAAATATGTTTGCACACAAAAATCAAGAAGCAGACTCCACCAGTGAGGCAGCAGATAACCAGACAATACCCGAGAGCCCTGAAAACTATCTGAGGTGAGAAAGTCACACGGAGCTGGAGAAGGCTTTGTGTCCTTCAAAATCACCTCTGTCACCATTCACAACATCCAGTGGAATAACTGTGAAAAAAACAGAGAGATACAGAGATGAGTAAAAGGCAAAACAGACTGGTCAAAACAGGGTGAGAAATAGATAGAAGATTTTGAGTAGACTATAACCACAGCCCATTTTGTTCTAATAGAAACTAATCTGAAATGTTTTTGTTTGAAGTAAAGGGAAAGTGTTGATAATAGCCGATTGCGGTTGTGGACTCCCATGTTAGAGACTATATTGTACACTCAGTGCTACAGAGGAGGTCACTTGGCCTGGGGTTACAAGGTCAGATAACACATGTTAGAGACAGTCGAGATAAGGCTTCAGATGCATTGCAAATGTGTGTTCATGTTTGGAAAATGTATTATCAATAAAGTTATTTCAACAGCAATGTTGTCGGTCAACGTGCATCATAAAAACAAGTCAAAGGCTTAAAGGAAATAGAGAAATATCCCAACTCCAGAAAAATACGAGGAATCCTCTTTGGCTGCAGTTGATGGAGGTCGATGCCAAGAAGGATCTCCAAAAGGTGAAAAGCCAGCAAGCCGTGCTCTTTGACTTGGAGGCCTCCAAGATCACCTTCGAGCTCAGAGTTTGCTCTGTGGAGCAGGATGAGATGTGCTCATGTTTTTCTTCCAAAAGGTACACACAGAGAGTTCTATGATCAACAGCCTGAAGGAAGAATACGGCTCTGTCTGATATTTTGAGGATCAGCCAATCCTTTTATGTCAGACTTGATGGCGTGAAACCCATAGACAGCATGGCCTCCAGACTGATTAAGTGATTGAGAAAAGGCAGCATGGTGACACAGTGCCTCACATCAACAGGGACCCAGGTTTGATTCTTGCCTTGCGTGAGTTTCTGTGTGGAGTTTGTACGTTCTCCCCTGCTGCGATTCTTCATGGCGAATCGGCCCTGCCACAGCTGCTAGCGAGGATGGAGAGTTTGCCGATCAGCCAAATCTTCTATTCACTGAAGGGGGATTGGAGAATCCCGCTGCTCTGAACGGATGGAGTTTCTCACCCCTGCTCTGTCTGTGTGGCTTGACCTGGTGCTCCGGTTTCCTCCCATGGTCCAAAGATGTGTGGGTTAGGTGGATTGGCCATGATCATTGCACGGGCTTACAGGGATAGGGCAGGGAGTGGGCCTCGATACAGTGGGCCTCGGAGGGTTGGTGAAGACATGATGGGCTGAATGGCCTCCTTCTGTACAATAGGGATTCTATAGAATTCGTATTGAATGTGCAGTAAGGCTGGGCTTCCCTCTCTCCCCTGTTTAGTTTGCGTATCTCCCAGCAGGGACAGAGTACCTGGCGCTGGGAGGAACACAGGGATAGGGGAGGGGAAGGTAGGGGGGTAAATAGGTAGGGGGTACCGGGGGCACGGGGAAGGGCAGAAAGGGGGACAGAGGGGAGAATCGGGACCATGGGGGGAACATAATGATAAGGGAAGGGTTTTAGACTAGGTTCAGGCTGATGGAACAAGATGGCCCCATAAGCAGCACATTGGAGGGTCCCTAAACAAAGGGAAACCCCGGAGTGCAGGGCTCACTAATGTGGCGTACACACATTTGGCAGCCATGATGGGTAGCCCCCTAACAAAGGGAAACCCTGGAGTGCAGGGGTGCATCCACTAGGTAAATATGGTTGATCCTGCAGGAAAGGGGGGGGGACAGAAACCCCCCACCGGGATAGTCACCTGGAACGTCAAGGGACTTAACGGCCCAGTGAAAAGATCCAGAGTCTTTGCCCACCTGAAAGTTTGAAAGCCGACATAGCCTTCCTCCAAGTGACGCACCTGAGGGAGAAGGACTGACTGCGGTTGAGAAACGGTTGGGTGGGACAGACCTACCATTCCTGCTATGGGCCGAGAGTTAGGGGAGTAGCCATACTGATAAGCAAGAGGACGGATTCACGGTGACAAAGACAGTTGTGGACCAAGGAGGATGGTATGTTGTGTCATGTTAGAGTACCTTTAAGAAATGGGTGTTTTTATAGAATAACTGTAGTGGGTGTACCTTTAGGAAATGGGTGTTTATTACTGCAGTGATGTCAGAGAGTGGGTGGAGCTGGGCTGTCTGCTTTACTTTAGTTTTTGAGCAGGCTGCTATAGAGTGAGTTTTTAGTTTTGCTTTCAGAGAGAAGAGCTGCAGTGAAAGCCAGCAGATGTGCATGGATCTCTCTACAAGCTAAAGAGTGTTCATTTGGGTGATTTCAAAAGGGATAACTGCTCTCATTAGTTAAACCTGATCTCTGTATTAAAAGGGTCTTTTGCTTCTGGACGTTGTTTGGGAATTTATTAAGGATTACTTAGTGTTGTATTCTTTGGGGGTTGTATTTGAATTATTGGTTGCTCAGATGTTCACTGTATGTTTTAAAAAGATTAACTTGAGTTCATAGAATAAACATTGTTTTGCTTTAAAAAAAATACTTTTTGATTTCACACCTGTAGAGTGGGCCGTGTGCTCCCCATACCACAATCTATTAAACGTTGTGGGTCAGGTGAACTCCATGATACACTTTGGGGTTCTCTAAACCCTGGCCCATAACATTCATGATCGGCGGTGGCCTGGATGGGGCACCGGTCATCCTGGTAAACATGTGTGCATCCACTGGGATGACGCAAAGTTTGTTAAAAAAACCATGTGGAAATTCCCGATATTGATACGTATTGACTGATCACGGAAGAGGACTTTGACCGTGTACAGGACCCACTGGCGGCAGATCAAACCCCAGAACAGGGAAAATGACAGGCATGGCTAGGGAACGGGGAATATTTATGGAGCAGATGGGGCAGTGGACCCATGACGGTTCCTGCTCCCAGGTGAGAAGCAATTCTCCTTCCTCTCACCAGCACATACGATCTACACCCGCATCAACTTCTTTGCTGTGGGGAAATCGGTGCTTCCAGAAATAGCTGTGCGGAATACTCCACGATTGGAATCTCCGACTACGTTCCACATTACACAGATGTGAGGTTGGACTCAGGCCTTGCCCAATGCTCCCCCATGGAGGGGGGGAACCTTTTGTGAACACGGAGAGAAGGCTTGCTGGCTCACCAGCTGAGAAAACCGGCAGCCACGATGGAAATAGCACAGCTGAAGGGACAGCAGAGGCAGACTGG
This sequence comes from Scyliorhinus torazame, assembly GCF_047496885.1. NCBI lineage: Eukaryota > Metazoa > Chordata > Chondrichthyes > Carcharhiniformes > Scyliorhinidae > Scyliorhinus > Scyliorhinus torazame. Next base: position 264,301,366 of record NC_092713.1, on the reverse strand, counting down.
TAGCTGAACTAAAAACGGTCAACAAAGCGCTTATGAAGCGTTCAAGGCCTTCAACTGGGGACTGTACACCTCTGAGGCCCCCAGATGGGGACTCGAGGATGAAACAGTTCTTCAATGGACTGGACATGCCAGTAGTGAGGGGACGACCGACGTGGGGAGCTGGAGCACCTGGGAGAGGTAATGGAGACCATCAACTCCATGCAGGTGGGGAAGGTGCCGGGACCCGATTGGCTCCTGGAGGACTTCTAAAAATTACTCGCACTGACTCTTGCCCCTCACCAGCTGAAGATGTTCACAGACTAGCTAGCGAGGGGTGCCCACCTCCAACGCTAACACAGGCCACCATATCACTGATGCCCAAAAAAGACGAAGACCAAACGGAATGTGGATCATACAGACCCATTTCGCTGCTCAATGTGGACGCAAAAATACTCACAAATGTGCTGACCAAGAGACTGGAGAACTGCATACCAGAGGTGGTCGCAGAGTAGCTAATCTCTACGATGGTGCAGGTGAAAGCAGTGGTGAGACATTGGTGTCTTCCCCAAAGTGGTGCTCCGGGGTTTTCTGAGGGTCCAGATGGAGGAAGTGACTCCGGAAGGCTCGGCCTCGTCTGATGGTGACCCTGCAAGACAAAAGACATGGGGTGAGAAATTGGGAAGGACTGGTCTGTGGGAAAGGGGTGATTCACTTTCTGCAGGGACATCTGTGTTACATTAGACTCTCACTTGTTTGGTGCATGCCAAACTCAGTTGCAGCCACTGACCTCTCCACGGCCTCCCCGTGAGTTGCAGGATCATGTCCTTAATGTGGACCCGAATATCTGGGATTCCCCCCTCCTGCCCTCTGGCACTCCTGGTGTTTATGGCCTGCTTTATTCTTGGGGACACAGAAAGGACATGGTGAGACGCTGGGCTGTGAGTTTTATGTTGGGTTTATAGCTGGTGGGATGTGTGTGTAAGGCTCCAGGCCAAAGAGGACAATACATGTGTTGAGGGTTTGTAAAGGTGATACAGGCAGGTGGGGTGTTGTTGGCTTTTAGGGGATTCGAGCAAATGTGAGGAGTGAGGGACGGGAGTGATGCCAAGGGAAAAGAGGTGGTTACTCATTAGAGCTGCTCTAAGAAAGTTGTTCACCTTCTTGCGGCGTTGCGTGCTGGTCCTCTGGGTGAGGTTGACAACACTTGAAGCATCTGCCACCTCATTCCAGGCCTTATTCAGTAGAGCAGGCTTGAGTCTCCCCCCTATCCTGGGGAAGATAGTGTCCCTCTTCTCCTCAATGGTGTCCGGCATTCAGTTGCTCTGTGACTCTTGGAACCTTGGTTCTGATCTTTTGTCGAACATCTTTGTGGCTGGAATAACAGTCTGTGCTGAGTGGAGCGCTTAAAGGCTGCACCAAGTTGTCAGGCTCTGAACACAAATCTGCCTCCAGCTGCATGTGGACAACATGTTGGTTATTTGAGTGACATGAATTTCTCCTGGCTGGCACTCCTTGTGGGATTATTTTGTGCATTAGCCTGACAGAGGCTCACTGCTGCATTAAAGGTGTCGTGAATGCTCACTTCAGGATGCTTGCACAATTAATTTCCTTCCCAATGGAAGTAGAGAGAGGGTTATCCAATTCCAAAAGATTGCTGGCTTCCCATGGGTGGAAAGATTGCCAGGAATCATGTTCGATTGTTGTGGGCCAGGGTTTAGAGAGCCCCAAAGTGTATCATGGAGTTCGCCTGACCCACAACTTTGAATAGATTGTGTTTATGGGGAAACATACAGGCCTATTCTGCAGGAGTGATGCACCAGAAATCTACAGTACTTTTAAATTAAAACAATGTTTATTTATGAAACCAGTTAACACTTTATAAACCCACAGTAAACATCTTAACAACTATCAACACCAATAAACCCCCAAAGAATCCAGTACTCTCTAAGTAACTCTTAATCTTTCCTTGCAACATCCATAAGACAAAAAGAACCCTCTTTACAGAAACACATCAGGTTTAACTTCTCTACTGAGAACAGTTATCATTCTGAATTCACCAAATGATCTGGCGATAGTCTTTAGATGGCAGAGAGATCAAAATTACACCTTCTTTGTCTGGCTGCAGCTCCAACACTAAAACAAAACTAAAAAACACAGACACACCCAAGCTTTTCCTCAAAGCGAAACTAAAAAGCAGAGTCAGAGCTCAGCTCCACCCACACTCTGACATCACTGCAGCCACTTAAGCAGACAAACATTTCTTAAAGTGACATTCCCATGGCACTATTCAAAGCCTTCAAAGAAAATCACGTGAACAACGGGCAGGTGAATCATTCGACAGCTCCTTAACAGACTTGAGGTTAAAAGCTCAGACATGTAACTTTGCAAGCATCCATGATCTGCGATCAATTGTATTTGGCATTAGCAATGACAACGTTTGAAAGATTGTTGAGGGAGAATGAACTTTGATGCCATTAAAATCTGCCATGCCAGCTGCGCAGCAGAATAGCACCCTAAACTTCAAATATTTTGCCATGGAAATTGGAGATGCAGTCGACACCATTAATGTTGTGACGCACCCTAAGACAAAACATGGTTCCAGCAGCGGCAGCCATTTTAAACGAGTAGCAGATACCATCATTTTGTGCAAACGATGCGGCAACAAGCATTTGCAGAGGCAATGTCCAGCATTCAAAAAAGTGTGTTCTAAATGCAAAGGCAAGAATCACTTTGCAAAACAATGGCCGGGATTCTTCGAGCCTCTGCGCCAAAATGGCGCTCGGCGCAGGGGCGGAAAATGAGGCCTCAGGCCTGTGATCGGGTCCGATGCCGGGACGCGATTCTCCGGCGACCGGAGAATTGGTGGCGGTCGCACGTGCGCAGTCGACGGCGCCGGTCAGGGGCCGTTGAAAGAGTCCCCCGCGGAGGTTCTCTGCGGTCACCTGGCCGAGTTCCCACCCGCGTGGTTCACGTATGGTTCCACCCGGCGGGAGTTCGGCGTTGCGGCTGCGGTGATCGTCCTGGTGGGGGGCGGGGGGATCAGTCTCCGAGGGGGGCCTCCACGACGGCCAGGCCCATGTTCGGGGGCCATCGATCTGCGGGTGCGCGCAATCTGGAGGGGGCCTACCTTCTTCTGCGCTGGCCCGCTGTGTGGCTCTGTCATGTTGTGCGGCGCCGGCGTGGAATGCGCGGACCTGCTGCCAGCTGTGCAGGGTCGCGTACGGCAGCTGGAGCAGCGCAGAGCACTTTGGCGTCATGCTGGCCCCTTGTGGGCCACGGAATCGTTGGGCCAAGTGGCCTGTTGACGCCGGCGTGAAACACTCCGGTGTTTACGCCGGCGTCAACACTGCGCCACGTTTTTGGAGAATCCCGGCCAATGTTTTTCAAATAAAAAAATCAGAAGTAGAAAAACGGCCGCAAGAGCTAATTTATAAGCTTATCGGATATCCAAGAAATGAAAATTAAACCGCAAGTTTTGAATAAAATGGTACTTTGAAGGATTATAACAGCAAAAGAATTAACACGCGATGGGTATGCGAATTAAAGGTCAATGTAAAGAATGCATAAAGTGAAGTTTTCCATTGTAGAAGCTGAGCGTGAATCAATTCTGGGAGTGGAAACATGTGAAGCAATCAAATTGGTATAAAGAGTATACAGTGCTGACTGTGCTGTAAACACACAAAGTACATAAGTGGATTCAAACCTTGAAGCATTTCCAGAAATATTTCAAGGATTCGTAGTTTAGCCAGTCACATATCGGATCCAATTGAAGGAGAATGTGCAACCAATCATACACGCACCAAGGCGAGTACCAGCTCCATTAAAGGATCGACTAAAAACTGGACCTGGAGAGAATGACAAATCTGGGGTGATAAAATGAATTGAAGAACCAATGGATTGGGTGAACTCCATAGTTTTTATGAAAAATAAAAATAATGATCTGAGAATCTGAATGGATACCAAAGACCTCGATTCAAATATAAAGCGAGAACATTATCCAATTCTGATTCAAAAGAAATGACATGCGAGATGGGCGTGGAATGCCCTGCCTGCAACAGTAGTGGACTCGCCAACACTAAGGACATTCAAATGGTCATTGGATAGACATATGGACAATAACGGAATAGTGTAGATGGGCTTTAGATTGGTTTCACAGGTCGGCGCAACATCGAGGGCCAAAGGGCCTGTACTGCACTGTAATGTTCTATGTTCTAGATGTCAGTAGCAACATGCTTTAGCAAACTAGATGCATCGCAGGGTTTTTGGCAACTCAAGTTGGATGAGGAAAGTTCAATGCTGTGCACCTTTAACACTCCATTGGGGCGATACTGTTTTCTCAGAATGGCATTTGGTATTATTTCAGCATCTGAAATTTTCCATCGGTCAATGGAACACGTCACAGAAGGAATTCCAGGCATGTATGTAGTCTGGGGTTCAACAAAAGAAGAGCACGCCGAAAGGTTTATCCAAGTGCTAAGAAGCACAAAAAAGTATGGTCTGAAGTTGAATAAAGCCAAATGCCAATTTGGTGTCGAAGAAATTACATTCTCAGGAGACAAACTGTCTGCTCGAGGTATACAATCAGACCAAAAGAAGATAAAGGCAATATTAAACATGCCACGTCCAACAGACAAAAAGGAGCTCTATGGATGCCAGGTATGATAAATTTTGTAGGTAAATTCATTCCTAATTTATAAGCAAAAACAACATACTTTCGGGAAATAAACGAAAAGGCCACTAGTTTCCAATGGTCTGAAAGACATGAGCAGGAGTGTTGAATGCTGAAGGAAGCATTGACAACAGCTCCACTGCTGATATTCTTTGACCCTACAATAAAGACAAAAGTATCGACAAATGCGTCGTAAGATTGATTGGGAGCAGTGTCATTGCAGCAAGACAATGATGAAGATTGGCTTCCAATTGCTTATGCTTCATAGAATCATAGAATTTACAGTGCAGAAGGAGGCCATTCGGTCCATTGAGTTTGCACCAGCCCTTACAAAGAGCACCCTACTCAAACCCACCTATCTACCCTATCCCTGTAACTCAGTAACCCCCACTCCACCTAATCCGCACATCTTTGGACTGTGGGAGGAAACCGGAGCATCCGGAAGAAACCCACGCAGACACGGGGAGAACGTGCAGACTCTGCACAGACAGTGACCCAGCCAGGAATCGAACCTGGGACCCTGGAGTTGTGAAGCAATTGTGCTAACCACTGTGCTACCATGCTGTCCATTCAAAGTCAATGACTGACGCAGAGCGTAGATATGCTCAGATGGAGAAAGAATATTCAGGTCTGATCAATGGCTTAGAAAAATTTCACAATTACGTATACGGCCTACCAACATTCTTAGTTGAAACTGATCATGGACCGCTTTTAGTGATAATAAAAAAAAATCTAAATGAGATGTCACCAAGAATACAACGTATGATGATGAAGTTACAGAGATGACTTCAATCTCATATAAACTCCAAGAAAACATATCATGGTAGCTGATGCATTCTCACGAGCTATGGATATTGAAGAATAAGAAAAACGCATGGATGAGGAAGTAGACATGAATCTTATTCCAGTAACATTCCCAGTCTCCGATGCAAAATTAAAATTGATCAAAGAAGAAATGAAGAAGGATGAAATGTTACAAAGACACATCAAAAATTTCAGTAAGGATGGCCAAAAGGATCCCATTCCAAATATGACAATATTCAAGCGGAACTAAGTGCAGCCAATGATTTTTTGCTCAGGCAAAACAGGATTGTCATACCACAATCTCTAAGATCGATGATTCGACATAAAATTCATGAGGGGCACTTAGGCATAGAAAAATGCAAACGCAGAGCTCGAGATACAGTAAACTGGCCAGGCATCAATCAAGACATTCAGGTCATGATAGAGAACTGTGCAACTTGTCAGAAATGTCAGTACAAACAATGAAAAGAACCAAAGCAACTGGGCAAAATAATGACGATTCCATGGCAAAAAGTGAGAATGGATCTTTTCTATCTAGCAGGAAAAAAATACCTGTTAGTGATCGACTATTTCTCTAACTTTCCGGAAGTGGTACAACTAGCCAACTTGTCAGCCAGGTGTGTCATCAAACATACCAAGGACATTTTTGCTCGTCACAGAATACCTCAATTTGTTGTGAGCGACAATGGCCTATGTTTTATAATAATAATTTTTTATTATTGTCACAAGCAGGCTTACATTAACGCAGCAATGAAGTTGCTGTGAAAAGCCCCTAGTCACCACATTCCGCTGCCTGTTCAGGTACACAAAGGGAGAATTCAGAATGCCCAAATTACCTAACAGCACGTCTTTCGGGACTTGTGGAAGGAAACCGGAGCGCCCGGAGGAAACCCACGCAGACACGGGGAGAACGTGCAGACTCCACACAGACAGTGACCCAAGCCAGGAATCGAACCTGGGACCCTGGAGCTGTGAAGCAACAGTGCTATCCACTGTGCTACCGTGATGCCCATGATGAGTTTGAAAGTGCCTTGTCTCTTGAATAGAAGTGTAATTGAAGACTAGCAAAGGACCTTGTGGCAGGCAAAGGAAATTGAGGGAAGAGTTTTGAATAAAGAAAGTGCTGCAGTATTTGTAATGGTTGCCCTTTGTATAGCAAGAGTAAGCGAGCTAAAAAAACAAATGTAGCTGCATGAGTTGTGGAGGATATGTATTTATTCTACCCACTTGACACACGCTTGGCTGCATTTGTGAGGTTACTGAAGCTCTCCCTACACTGTATCGCACTTCTTGAATGGTTAAAGATTTAATGACTGTTTCTCCACCTCCTTCCTGTTTCTATTTTTCTCCAATTCATGAACGCCTGTCTATTTTCACCTCTGACTTCTCCCTTCGAATCATGAATCTTGAGCCACACCTGGTGCTCAAATTCCTGACTTGGGTTGCCAACTGTTATTCAATGTGTGGCTGAGGTTTCATCACATGACCTGCCGCGATGCTCCAGCCATTATTTGGTCAACTGATTCATCCTTGTCATGCATTGGCTTCCTACACCAATTGGGAAGCAAAAAAAAATCATGACCAATTAGATGATGATTGACTTTCAGCCAAACAGTCTTTTCCCCATTTTCAATGTTTTTATATCTGGTCGAAAAGAATGTTCAAAGAAAATTACAAAAAAATCATCTTTATTCATGTCCCAATGATTTTCCTCCAGGTTTGCACACAGCAGTGTCCTGGAGATTGAGCTTCAATTCCTGTAGACTGCAGGCCAATCCTGGAGGATTGAGCTGCCTATGATCTCCAGGACCCTGACACCTGATGACTCCCGATCGCTGCCAATACAGCAGCCTGTCCCCGACCTCTGCTGCGATGCGTCAGTGGCTCAACTGCAGGGTTCTCAGTGACATCTTGAAGCGAAGGTGAGGAGAGATTTGGTGGGGGGATGGTGGTGCTGCTGTGGAAAATCTGAAAGTGCTTTGACCTCCTGAGCTGTGAGCTGCAGCACCTGGGAGACTCAAGCCCTATTCTGGATAGCTCCTGGGCAATCTGGGGTGCTAGTCAACCCTACAAAAAGCCTGTTCCCGTATTGTAACTTCCTGTGATCCCAAGCTGAGAATTTCAAAGTAACCGCAATGTTGACCTCGAGAATTGGGGCACATTTCTGATGCGGTTTGAAGGAAAAGCTACCATGAACGTAAACTCTGCCGCACCTTCCCTGAGTGTGCAGATGACTCTTAATCCATTTGTTTAACTTTGTTAAAACAGATATGTGTGATCCTAAATCTAACTATTTGGGATTTTAACCTGGGAAAACTTATTGCAGCAATATCTAGAAGTTTAGCTATTTGTATTTAACAGATGCTAGAACTGACATGGGAGTGTTTGTTTGATCAGTGAGGCTTACATTTGCATTTAACTCTACCACACATGATCTACAAGTTTTAGAAGTTTTGTGCACAGGGAGCTTAGTCTATAATTAACTTGTCATAGACCTTGGTGTGCTCAATGTTGAAACTGAGTGAAAACATTAAAAAAACATTCATTGATACTGTAAAACATTTAAAAAAAGTAAATATTGCAAATGTATCTATTGCCTTGTGCACTACATGCGTAAAACAGACAGCAGCACATTTCAGAGGAATCTGATCATTTCTTTTCTTATAAAATAGTTGTCAATTTTTACACCTTTCATGCATAATTATTGGCAAGATGGACTTTTGAAAGTGTGTTATTTATAACCGTAATTAAGAGTTTTAAGAGTTCCCCAAGATTGCGCTATGAAGTAGTTCAGAAAGCACAGTGTGTTTTTAGAAATCTCTACAAATTTTTGCACATTTAAAATAAGGTTTCAAATATTAAAGTTGAACTGTAAATACATTTAAAATTATTGCAGGCTTTATTCTGTGACCTCTGTTCTAGCAGTTACTCGATACGCAAGTAAATTATGTGGTCTTGTCTCTTTGTTGCCAGCCTGATCGAATGCGCTTTCATCTTTTGTTTCCAATCACCTCTTAGGCTTACAGTTGAGTGCTCCACAGAGCAACCACTCTACCAACTTTCCCTTAGTGGTTCCAGCCTTTTAAATAAATTCCCACCTATTAAAACCATCATAATCACTTTGCTCCCCTCTTTCACTTATACCTGGGGTATACAAGGGTAACATAATGATGCTGGCCAATGTGACCAAGAGTATTTGCATTTGATAGTCTTGAAGAAATCAATGTGTTTTGTAGAAATATGAGTTGGGATCCATTGTGCTCACCTCAGCTCTCTGGCTGAAAGGGGCAATCAGACTTTTATAATTGCAGTCACCCTCAGTAAAATAAGGAAGTAAGCATTTTTGACCTTGCAAGAAGTTGCAAGATGAGTCAAATATTTCATAATGTTGTATTAAATGGCACTTTAAAATTACTTATCCTTTTACTAACACTTAAAATGTTGCAAATGAGTGTCTTATCACAAATGTGAAGTATATGTATGCATGCTTTTCATTTACGCTGCCTTCTAGCTCGATATTATATAGTGATTCTGATTTTACATCAGTTCCGGGTGAAATTTATTGAAAAGTTTGATACAAGGCAACTCAATCATATCGTTATTGGAATTGCCAAACAGATATAGTGAGAAGTTTGAAGCAATACAATTTGCCAAATTATTTGAATGTTACAGCTGAGCACCGCACTATTTCCTGTACTACGCCTTCCATTGAAGAAAGCATTTTGTGATTGTTCTCTGTAGGTTGTATCAGAATTCATATGAAAATTTGAAATTAATGTGCAATGTGAATTCTCCAGATTGACTCTGATCACCTCAGTGTTGATCTTGGACAATATATGGGAACAGATCGCGCCCAAGGGCCGTATCATTGTTTAGAAAAGAGAACGTTTAGCTGTAATTCCGAATTCCCCCGTCCCCAAAAATTGTCACTGGGTTGGTATATTAGAGTCAGGTACCAAAGGCACCATCCCAAAGACCATAAGACATGGCAGAATTAGGCCATTCAGCCCATTGGGTCTATGTTCCTCTGAAATTGACTCATTTCTCCAGGCCCTTTGAATTCTAGCATGGTGGAGGTGAACTGTGGTGAGGGTGCATAAACAGGAGGGGTGCGTTGCGTGCCAATAGCGTCCCGTATTAATATTGTGGAGGCAGGGGCACAAGTGCCAACTAGTTTAAACAAATTTCCTGGCAATGGGCACATCATCATTTAAGGATTGAAATTTTTCCTTTGCTGACTTGGGAATGGGCAGTACTTAAAAGAAAGCCCTGGCAAATTCAATGCTACCCAAAATGGTTACTGCTAAATTTGTTTTTGTTTTACCCATTTAACGTCAAGAAATTTAGCACTTGGAGATCTGGGCACTGATGTTCCAAATTTCAATTTACCTGGCTGTTCAAGTTGCATTTGAATAATGGATGACTTCTACTGTTTTCAACAGTATAGACATTTGGATCAATAACCCTTTTCACCCATTTTATTTTAATGTCCATTGAATTGAGATTAGTGGCTGGCCTGAACTTGCCCCATTCCCAATGGGCAGGTAAGATTAAAATGTATGCTTAAGAACAGTCCAAAGACGTGCAGGTTAGGTGGATTGGCCATGATAAATTGCCCTTGGTGTCCAAAATTGTCCTTAGTGTTGGGTGGGGTTACTGTGTTATGGGGACAGGGTGGAGGTGTGGACCTTGGGTAGAGTGCTCTTTCCAAGAGCCGGTGCAGATTCGATGGGCTGAATGGCCTCCTTCTGCACTGTAAATTCTGTGAACAGGAAACAGAATCATCAACCCATCATACCATTCTTTAAATAAAGTGTAATATTTTAATTTTCAATATGGGTTCAAAAACTTACATCATAATGCTTATATTAATTATATTAGGAGCGCGATTTAACGGCCTTGTTATACCTGGTGAGAATCTGTGCGAGCCGGTTAGATCGCGGGAGTGGCCTAAATCGGGAACCTCACCAGGTGCCAAGCAGTGTGCGATCCAACTTACTCTCTCCCGTTGGCGGATTCGGGAATTCACCTTGGCACGGCAAGTAACCAATAATCACCAATCAAGGCCAATCTTCATCTCATTGCCCTATCTAACAGCCCCCTGGGATCTAACCGGCTTGCCAACAAGAGGTCCTGTGAGCGACGATTAGTACTGGTTGACACAAATGAGGACCAGGCGGAACAGCACCGAGAGGGTCTCCCAGGCCTTTGGAGGCCCCTGGGTGGTAAGGGACAGGGCAGTGTGGCACTTTGGCTCACCCCCAGCATCCAGACACCTTGGCACTGCCTGACTGACACCTTGGCACTGCCTGGCTGGCACACTGGCAACGATACCTTGGCACTGCCAAGGTGCTGGGACTGCACTGCCAGGTTGACAGGAACACTTCCAGGGTGCCAGGGTGGCAGTGCATGTGGGCCCAGGTGCCAGGGTGGACTTCCACAGGGGATGACCTGAGGGGAATGATGCCCATGAAAGAAGGGATGGGGGTATGGAGGGTGGGGGATGAAGCGTGGGTATGAGTGGCCTCCAGAAGGTTGGGGGGGTGAAGTGTGGGGGTCCTGGAAAAAGGGGGGGGCTGAAAAGGGGTGGGGCGGCCTAAAAAGAGGGGGTTCACCAACCCCATAGCGGGGGCGGGGGGGTATTGCTCATGTATGCGTGGTTGGTGACATTGCCCAATGACGGTGGGTGTGGGGGACTCACTTAGAGATCAGGACACCCTTTCAAACTGGTGGCCCGATCTCTAAGGAGCCAATCTGGCCAGCGAGCTCAACTCCCCAGTGATGAAAATAATTCTAAGTGTGGTTTTGCCCAGAGAGAAACACCCCAGGGCCCCAAAAATGACTAAGTACTGTCAGAGAACAGTCAGGAGCTTGCTCACTATGGCACTTAGAACTTGTCCCATTAAACTGCGCCCTCGACAAATACTTTGCATCTGTCTTAACCAAGGAATAAGGTGCTACCCAGACCGCGGTAAAAGTATAGATAATTTAGACATTAGCAGGGTTTAAAATAGAAAAGGAGGAGGCATTGGATAGTTTATCTGTACTTAAGCTGATAAAGCACTGGGATGAAAGGAGATGCACCCAAGGATATTGTGAGAAGTAGGAGTGTAAATTGCACATGCCATAATTTTTCAGTCTTCCTTAGACTCAGGGGTGATTCCAGAGGATTGGAGAATTGCAAATGTTACACCCTTGTTCAAAAAAGGGTGTAAAAGTACAGATCCACAGGTCACTGAAAGGGGCAACACAGGTGGAGCAGGTAGTCAAGAAGGCATACGGCATGCTTGCCTTCATTGGCCGCGGCATTGAGCATAAGAATTGGCAAGTCATGTTGCAGCTGTATAGAACCTTAGTTAGGCCACACTTGGAGTATAGTGTTCAATTCTGGTCGCCACACTACCCGAAGGATGTGGAGGCTTTAGAGAGGGTGCAGAAGAGATTTACCAGAATGTTGCCTGGTATGGAGGGCATTAGCTATGAGGAGCGGTTGAATAAACTCGGTTTGTTCTCACTGGAACGATGGAGGTTGAGGGGCGGCCTGATAGAGGTCTACAAAATTATGAGGGGCATAGACAGAGTGGATAGTCAGAGGCTTTTCCCCGGGGTAGAGGGGTCAATTACTAGGGGGCATAGGTTTAAGGTGAGAGGGGCAAGGTTTAGAGTAGATGTACGAGGCAAGTTTTTTTACACAGAGGGTAGTGGGTGCCTGGAACTCACTACCGGAGGAGGTGGTGGAAGTAGGGACGATAGTGACATTTAAGGGGCATCTTGACAAATACATGAATAGGATGGGAATAGAGGGATACGGACCCAGGAAGTGTAGAAGATTTTAGTTTAGTCGGGCAGCATGGTCGGCACGGGCTTGGAGGGCCGAAGGGCCTGTTCCTGTGCTGTACATTTCTTTGTTCTTTGTCCTTTGTTCTTAAAAAGAAGCCCAGCAACTGCAGGCTAGTCAGTTTAACTCTGGTGATAGGACAACTTCAAGAAACAATAATTCTGGACAAAGCTAATAGTCACACTGACAAATGTGGGTTCATTAAGGAAAGACAGCATGGATTTCTTAAGGGAAAATAATGTTTAACTAATTTTTTGGAGCTATTTCAAGGGCTAACATAGGGGGTTGATGAGGGCAATGCTAGTGCTGTGTTGTAAGTGGACTTCCAAAAGGTCTTTGATACAACGCTGCACCACAGACTTTGTGAACAAAGTTATAGCTCATGGCATAAAAGGGGCAATAGCAAATGGATATGGAATTGGCTGAGTGGCAAGAAACAGAATATTGGTTCATGGATGTTTTACAGGCTGCTGGAAGGTTTGTGGTGTTCCCTAGTGCCTATGGGTCAGTGTTGGGACTCTTGCTTTTCCTGATATTTGCCAATGACCGAGGTCATAGTGTACAGGGCAAAATTTCAAAGTTTACGGATGACTTAAAACTCACAAACATTTTGAACTGTGAGAAAAATAGTGCAGAACTCAAAAAAGACATAGACAATTGGTACTTGAAGTTCAATGCAGAGAAATGTGAAGCCAGTCACTTTGGTAGAAAGAACATGGAGAGACAGCATTAAATAGGGGATACAACACTTGAGGGGGTTCAGGAGCAGAGGAACCAGGGTGTATATGTACATATGTCATTGGTAGTGGCAGGACAGGTTGAGAGAACATTTAATAAAGCATATAGTATTATTAATAGGGGCATAGAGTACAAGAACAAGTAAGTTATGTTGAACTTGTATGTCATTAGTTAGGTCTTGGTTGGAGTATTGCGTCCAGCTCCAAGCGCTGCACTTTAGGAATTATGTGGACGTATTGGAGAGTGTGCAGAAAAGATTCACGAGAATGGTTCCTGGGATGGGGAACTTCAGTTATGAAGATATCTTGGAGAAGTTAACCTAGAAACATAGAAACTAGGAGCAGGAGTAGGCTATTCGACCCTACTCCGCCATTTAATTTGATCATGGCTGATCCTGATCCTAAGACTGTTTTCCTGAGAGAATAGAAAGCTGAGAGGAGATTATATAGAGGTATTCAAAATTATGAGGGGTATGGACAGAGTAGATAGAGAGAAACTCGTGAAAGGATCAGCACGGTAGCATAGTGATTAGCACAATTGCTTCACAGTTCCAGGGTCCCAGGTTCGATTCCCGGCTTGGGTCACTGTCTGTGCAGAGTCTGCACGTTCTCCCCGTGTGTGCGTGGGTTTCCTCCCACAGTCCAAAGATGTGCAGGTTAGGTGGACTGGCCATGCTAAATTGCCCTCAGTGTTCAAAATTGCCCTTAGTGTAGGGTGGGGTAACTGGTTTATGGGGATAGGGTGGAGGTGTGCGGTTGGGAAGGGTGCTCTTTGCAAGAGCCGGTGCAGACTTGATGGGCCAAATGGCCTCCTTCAGCACTGTAAATTCGATAAGGATCGAGAACAAGAGGACACAGATTTAAAGTAATTAGCAAACGAAGCAATAGTGAAATGAGGAAAAGCTTTTTCACTCAGTGAGTGGTTAGGATTTGGATTGATCTGCTTGAGAATGTGGAGACAGGTTCAATTGAAGCATTTAAAAGAAGTTAGACTGGTATTTGAAAAGAAAAATTGGGCACGGTAATGGGGAGAAGACGGGAGAATGGAACTAGGGCAGTTGCTCTTTTGGAGAGGCAATGCTGTCACGATAGGCCAAATGCAATGTAACAATTCTGTGACCATTTTTGAAAGTTCATGGTTACTACTGCATATGCCTTTCCCAGTGATATTTTATCTTTTACCTTCCCCTACTTTTCCTCTTCTGAAGACAGTGACTCACTTTAGCATATTGCTGCGCCTTTGCCATCGGCTTTGCACAAACTATCTTTGCTGCAGAGGAAGGCAAATGTGTTGGAGAGAACAAGCAATTGGGTTTCATTTTGTGCCTCTCCAGCAAAGACCTGGCACAGATATGATGGGTCAATGGCCTCCGTCTGTGCTGAAAATGTCAATGACTTTTCAATCTGTGCCAATGGAAAAGTTAGGGGTCCTTGTTGCTTTCCAATGATTTTTACTTCAAGTGGGTGTCTTGTGAGGACAAGGTGCAGCTCAGCTATGTTGTCTTCATTAGCTTTAATAGCTTACCAATAATCATTGTCCAGGTCCATCATTGCCTAGGTCCATTAGTGACGAATGGCCACTTGAGCACCTCTTGAGCAAGGTTCCAGTCAGGATCCATGGAATCAAACTCACCATAAGTCACCTACTTTCAGAAAAGAGAGGGTAGGAAATAAAGAGTGGCTTCCCTCAGAATGTGGGACTTATCCAACAGGCAAAGAAAACAGAATTAAACAATTGAAGATGTCATGCCAAAACAAAATATTTGGCATCTCTCAAATTGATTCTTTGTCGAGAACAAACTCTCTGGCTGAACTACAACTTAGGTACATAGCTCACTGAAAACTAAATGAGAGAGTTTCAGTATTGGAATTCCACTAAGCCTGTGATAATGATTCTGTTAAGAGGTATATTGTGCATCCGATTTAAAAGGCTTTGGCTCTTTTTGTGTTGAGTAACAGTAAGCAGGAGATTTTCGCATTTGAAGATCAACATGAATCCTGGAAAATCCTATTATTTCCTCTTCGACCAGCCTGTTGCAATAAAAGCCCCCCACCGCCCCAAGGCTACACCTTTCTTTATAGTGCTTCCTGTTGTCTCTGGACTTTTTTTTCCATCAAATTAGCCGCCATGGAGCCTTTAAAAGCAAAATAATTACTAAAATGAAAGTTAAGGGTCAGTTGCAGTTTTCAAGGAAATGGGTCATTTTGAAAGAAAAACAAGATAATAATCAAAGTGAGCTTGAAAAGAAAAAAATACAAGAGATAACCTGATGAACTTGAGCTCAGAATGCTTCCCTTTTGTTGTATACTTAAGGACGTGGAATTGCCTTTCTATTTGTTTATTTGGGCACATTCTTAGTTATAAATCTTTTTGACAAGAATGTGGTGAATATTGAAATAATTTAATACTTATGAAATAGGGACTATGTGTTTAGTTTTTCTCTTATTTTTCAAATGTTTATCCTCATGAAGAGAATTGTAGCAACAGGATTTATTTCGTTGCCTGAATGTGAATAAGCTTCTATAGCTCCAGGGCTTAACGTAAGCTTGGATCCGATGACAGAAGAGTCAACACTATAAGTCCTCTGAGAGGCATGAGCAGCTTGTAGTTAGTCTCAAGTGGATGTGCTTTCAGGACGTTCTTACTGCAGCTTACATTAGCAGCTGAAGGGACTTTGTCTGTGAGTGATGCCCTGGCATGACCTTTCACCTTAGCAGCTTCGCTCTGTGATGATCCAAAGGTAGAGTGGCAACAATTCAAGGAAATAGATAGAATCTTTGTACCTGAAGAAAATGGGAACACAAACATAATGTAGTCCCAAAGGGGATGAGAAAGATTTTTTTTAAGAACAGAGAGGATAAATAGCATAGGTTATTATAGTAATTTGTTCCAAAATGTATTTAACCATTCGGAATTGAGTGCAGATTCGCTTTATATTTGCCTTCATGAAAAATTATTTTTTACACTTGTAAGTGAATATGCAACACAGTGACATGAAATGTATTGGAAGTGCCATTGCATTACGAGCAAGTGATGTTACTGCAACAAGAATTATACCAGGTTTTCTGTGTCTTTCCGCCTCCGAAACGGTATATGGCTGTTCAAACCATCCCGTTCATCGTGGATGATTTCTCTGCATGTGCTAAACATATCAGGGCCAGATTTTGATAGTTGTTATATTGGACCTCTGCTATGGCTCTAGCAGAAGTGCAGTGGAATGGTTCAGAAAAATCCAGGACCAAAAAAGAGTTATCAACTCGAGTTGGAAGTATTCCCGGGGGTTTGAAAGTGTGATATTGGATCATGTGCCATCTGACCATGTGATATCTGATCACACAAAACTTGCCCCCAGTTTTAAAATGTTATTGCATTCATCTTATAAAGTTTGGCTCTCTTGTAGTTGAGTGTGTTTGCCCACAGTTTCATGCTGGAAGCTGTTGAGTAAGAAGACCTGAGAACCAAGAGGCTGTTTGTAGGCAGGTAAAGAAAGCAGATGTGCAAGCCACTGGTGCAAACTGCAAATGCAAAGTGCAAACTGTGCTTCCCCAACACCCCCCACCCCCTCCCCCACCACCACCAGGTTTGCTGGCAGCAGTGTCCAGGAAATTCATCTTTCCTTCCTAGAGGAAAAATCGAGGAGGGATATTATCCCACCTTTACCTCTCAAGAGTCTGAAAATCCTTCCTAAACAGTTGAACCCAGCACATAGTAGTTTAACTGAAGACTTATCATAGCATTATACAGGCTCACCTTGAGAATTATAAAATGATATAGACAGAAGGAGGCCATTCAGCTCGTCATGCTTATGCCAGCAATTCAAAATAATAATAATCTCTATTGTCACAAGTAGGCATACATTAACCCTGCAATGAAGTTACTGTGAAAAGTCCCTAGCCGCCACATTCTGGCACCTGTTCGGGTACACGGGGAGAGAATTAGAATGCCCAAATTACTAAACAGCATGTTTTTCATGACTTGTGGGAGGAAACCAGAGCACCCGGAGGAAACCCGTGCAGACACAGGGACAACGTGCAGACTCCACACAGACAGTGACCCAAGTGGGAATCGAATCTGGGACCCTGGCGTTGTGGAGCAACAATGCTAACCACTGTGCTATCGTGCCATCCATGATCCAATAATTATCCAATTAGTTCTACTACTCTCCTACATAGAAACGTACATTAGAAAATGGAAGCAGGAGGGGGACATTCAGCCCTTTAAGCCTGCTCTGCCATTCATTATGATCACGGCTGATCATCAAGTTCAATACCCTGATCCAGCCTTCCCCCCATATCGCTTGAATCCTTTAGCTCCGAGAGCTATATCTAATTCCTTTTCGAAAGTACACAATGTTTTGGCCTCAACTACTTCCTGTGGTAGCGAATTCCAGATTCACCACTCTCTGGGTGAAGAAATTTCTCCTTACCTCAGTCCTAAAAGGTTTACCCCTTTTCCTCAGACTATGATCCTTAGTTCTGGACTCCCCAACTCTGGGAACATTCTTTCTGAATCTACCCTGTCTAATCCTGTTAGAATTTTGTAAGTTTCTATGAGATCCCCTCTCACTCTTCTAAACTCCAATTAGTATAATCCTAGCCGACTTAGTTAGTCTCTCCTCATCAGAAAAGGATGAGTCCCGCCATCCCAGGGATCAGCCTGGTAAACGTTCGCTGCACTCCCTCCATAGCAAGAATGTCTTTCCTCAGATAAGGACGCCTAAACTACACACAATACTGCAGGTGTGGCCTCACCAACACCCTAAATATTGTAGTAAAACATCTCAATTCCCATATTCAAATCCTCTCGCTATGAAGGCCAACATACCATTTGCCTTCTTTACTCCTCCTGCACCTGAGTGCTTACTTTCAGTGACTGATGCATGACTCACGAGTATCCACCTCTCTCAAATTACACCCATTCAAATAATAATCTGCCTTCCTATTTTTGCTCCGAAGTGGATAACCTCACATTTATCCACATTATACTGCATCTGCCATGCATATGCCCACTCACTCAGCCTGTCCAAATCCCACTGAAACATCTCTGCATCCTCCTCACAATTTACCCTCCCACCAAACTTTGTATCATCTGCAAATTTGGAGATAATACATTTAGTTCCCTCATTCAAATCATTAATATATAATGTGAATATTTGGGGTCCTAGCACAGGTCCCTGCGGTACCCCACTAGTCATTGCCTGCCAATAGGAAAAAGACTAATTTATTCCAACTGTTTGCTTCCTGTCTTCTAACCAGCTTTCTACCATCTCAAGACACTACCCGTAATCCCATGTCCTTTAACTTTATATAATAATCTGCTATGTGAGACCTTGTCGAAAGCCTTCTGAAAGTCTAAATAAATCACATCCACCGGTTCGCCCTGGTCAACTCTACTAGTTACATCTTCAAAGAATTCTGGTTGAATTCTGACAAGCATGATTTCTCTTTCATAAATCCATGCTGACTTTGTCTGATTATACCACTGTTTTCCAAATGCTGAGCTATGAAATTCTTGATAATGGACTCTGGCAACTTCCCTACTACCGACGTTATGCTCTCTGGCCTATGATTCCCTGTTTTCTCTCTGCTTCTCTGCTTTGGAATAGCGGGATTCCATTAGCTACCCTCTAATCTGTAGGACCCATTCCAGAGTCCAAAGAATTTTAGAAAATGATCATCAATGGATCTACTATTTCTTGGGCCACTTCATTAAGTACTCTGGGATGAAGATTATCAGACCCTGGAGATTTATCCGCCTTCAATCCCATTAACTTCCCCAAAACCATTTCTTTCCCAGTACTAATTTCCTTCAGCTCCTCACTGAAACTTGTGTTTCTCAGAACGCCCGGTACATTATTCATATCTTCCTTTGTGCAGACAGAAGCAAAGTACCAATTTAGTTCCTCAGCCATTTCTTAGTTCCCTGTTTTGAATTCCCCCGTTTCTGACTGTAAGGAGCCTACTTTCATTTTTATCAATATTTTTCTCTACATTCCTATAGAAACATTTACAGTCAGTCTTTATGTCCCTCGCTAGCTTATTTTCATATTGTATTTTCCCCTTAATCAATCTCTTGGCCCGCCTTTGCTGAATTTAAACTGTTCCCAATCCTCAGGCCTATTGCTTTTTCTTGTTAATTTGTATGCCTCTTCTTTGAATCTAATACTATCTGTTATTTAAAATTTTTTTTTAGAGTACCCAATTATTATTTTCTGCAATTCAGGAGCAATTTAGCATGGCCAATCCACCTAACCAGCACATCTTTGGGTTGTGGGGGTGAAACCCACGCAGACACGGGGAGAATGTGCAAACTCCACACAGAGAGTGACCCAGGGCCGGGATTCAAACCCGGGTCCTCAGTGCCATAGTCCCAGTGCTAACCACTGCACCACCTAATACTATCTCTTATTTCCCTTGTAAGCCATAGCTTGGCCACAGTTCCCTTTCTACTCATGCGCCTAATGGGAATAAACAACTTTTGGAGTTCCCTTATCAGTTACTTGAATGCCTGTCCACTGTCCTCCCTTTCAGTAATAGTTCCCAGTCCATCATAGTCAACTCATATCTCATACCATCATTGTTACCTTCATTAAGTTTCAGGCCCCAGGTCTCAGAATCAACTATCTCACTATCCACCTTGATAAAAAATGTTATCATATTATGGTCACTCATCCGCAAGGGTTCTCTCATAACTAGGTTGCCAACTTATTCTCTCTCATTGCACAACACCCAGCCCAGGATGGCCTGTTCCCTTGTTGATTCATCAACCTATTGGTCCAGAGAACCATCCCCTATACACTCCATAAATTCCTCCTCTATTGTACTATGACTAATTTGATTCACTCAAGGGGCGGCATGGTTGCACAGTGGTTAGCACTGTTACTTCACAGCTCCAGGGTCCCAGGTTCTATTCACAGCTTGGGTCACTGTGTGAAGTCTGCACGTTCTACCCGTGCCTGCGTGGGTTTCCTCTGGGTGCTCCGGTTTCCTCCCACAGTCCAAAGATATGCAGGTTAGGTGGATTGGCCATGATAAATTGCCCCCAGTGTCCAAAAAAGGTTAGCTGGGTTACTGGAATAGAGTGGAGGTGTGGGCTTAAGTAGGGTGCTCTTTCCAAGGTTCAGTGCAGACTCAATGAGCCGAATGGCCTTCTTCCGCACTGTAAATTCTATGATATGCAGATTATAGTGACCCATAATCACAGATGTTTCTTTATCACATTCATCTCTGATTTCCTGCCTAATGCTATTCCCAACATTACCACTTCAATTTGGTGGGCTGTATACCACCCTTACAAATGTTTTTTGCCCCTTGGTGTTTTTTAACTCCACCCATACAGATTCCACATCGTCTGTGCTCATATCTTTCTTCAATCTTGTATCAATATCTTCTTTCATCAACAATGCAACTCCACCTTTCTGTCTGTCCTTCCTAAAAACTGAATAGCCTTCAATGTTTAGTTCCCTCCTTGGCCACCTTGGAGCCATGTCTCTGTAATCCCAACTATATCATACCTCTTTACATCTATCTGTGCAACTAATTCAGCCATTTTATTTCAAATGCTCTGCGCATTCAGATACAAAACCTTAAGGCTAGCCCTTTTAGTGTTCCTTGTTCCATCCCTCCTATTTTCTAGTGTCATTATCTGATACAGGCCCTTGATTTCTCTGTCTATTATTTCTCTTATTCTCCTTGCTGTCTTTTTCTCCTGTTCTTGATTCCACCTGCTCTGAATCCTTACATAGGTTTGCACTCCCCTGTCATATTTGTTCAAATCCTCCCCAAACACTCTAGTAAGTACCTCCCAAGTCCAGTCCTGCCCAGGTATATCCTGTCCAGTTTGTACAGCTCCCACCTCCCTTCCAGAACCGGTTCTAATGCCCGAGGAATCTGAAACCTTCCCCCACACACCACCTCTTCAGCCATGTATTCATCTGATACATCCTACTATTTCTCGTCTGACTAGCAGGGGACACTGGTAGTAATCCTGAGATCACTACCTTTGAGGTCCGACTTCTCAACTTTCTTCCTAACTCCCGATATTCTGCTTTTAGGACCACCTGTTTCCCAATGCCTGCATTTTTCCCTCTTCAAGTATAAATCCAATTTCTAATTGGAAAATTGCCATTGAATCTGCTTCCAATCCCTGTTCAGGCAGTGCATTTTAGATCATAGTAACTCACTACCTAAAAGATTTATTTCTCTCTTCTTTCTAGTTCTTTTGCCAATTAACTTAAATATGTGTCCTCTGGTTACCAGTTCATCGGTTAGTGGAAATACTGGGCTGGATTTTCCGTTGTCCACCGCCGGTAGCGGAGTTCCCAATGCGGCAAATAATCCAGCGTTGGTGAAAAATTGGGATCGGTGCCATTTCCGATGCTGTGGTCCCCTGCTGGTGTCAGGATCAAGGTGCCAGCGGGAGGATGCAAATGGGTCATTTTCTTGTAATGCAGTTTATTCCAAGCTTATTCAAATGGTTACAAAACATGAACAGTCTGTGGAACATACTCCCCAACACACAGTTGTACAGTTTATACAAATTTGTTCTCATTTTCACCCCCGCTCCCTCCCACCTCCATTCACCCCGCAACGAAGAACTCTTCAAACATGGCCATGAACATTCCCCACCTTGCCTCAAAGCCCTCCGCTGAACCCCACAATTCATATTTGATCTTTTCAAGATGGAGAGAGTCGTATAAGTCTCCCAGCCAGGCCGCCACCCCCGGCGGCGTTGACGACTGCTATTTCAGTGAGATCCTTTGCCGGGCAACCAGGGAGGCAAAGGCCACGACATCGGCCTTCCTCCCCTCCATCAGCTCCGGCTTCTCCGATATCCAAAGGGTCTGGCTCAAGATCCTCCCCCACTATCCTCTTTAGTGCTGTGAACACTCCACCCAGAATCTCTCCAACTTCTTGCAGTCCCTGAACATATGCGTGTGGCTTGCTGGTCCCCGCCCACACTTCTCACACACATCTGCCACTCCCTGGAAAAACCCACTCATTCTTTCCCGAGTCACATGCACCCTATGTACCACCTTGAATTGTATCAGGCTCATCCTTGCGCACGAGAAAGTCGCATTTACCCTTCGTAGTGCCTCACTCCACAATACCCACTTTATCTCCCCTCCCAGCTCCCCCTACCTCTTCTCTTTAATTCTCACCACTTGCTCTCCTCCCTGCGTTCCAGCCACCCATATATGTCTCCAATCCTGCCCTCCCCTTCCATGTCCGGAAGCAGCAGTCGCTCCAGCAGGGCATACTACGGTAGCCTGGGGAACTTTTCCCAAACCTACCGTGCGAAGTTGCTTACCTGCAAGTATCCAAACTCACTTCCTCTCGGGAACTCTACCCTCTCCTTCAGTTCCTCGATACTGGAAAACCTCTCTGCCAGGTACAGATCCCTCACCTTAACCAGCCCCACTTCTCTCCACTTCCTATGCATACCATCTGCAAACCCCCCCCCCACTCCCCACCCCGGCTCGAATCCGTGTTTTTTCCCAGCGGCGTTAACACCGACATCCCCTTTATCCTGAAGTGCCTTCTCAAATGGTTCCAGACTTTCACTGTGGATTGCATCACTGGGCTCTCCATGTATTTTCTTGGTGCCAGTACCAATGCTGCCATAACCATAGCCCGCAGGCAGACCCCCTACAGGATTCTTCCTTCCTCCTAACCCATTCTGTCCCCGCTCCGTCCCACCACCGCCTCACCTTCTCCAAGTTCGCCGCCCAATAATAATGCAGCAGGTTTGGCAACGTCAACCCCCCCTTCTGCCTCTGTCTCTGTGACAGGGTCCTCTTGACCTTTGGTACCTTCCCTGCCCACACAAACTCTGAGATAATCGTAACCAGCTTCCAGAAAAAGGCATTTGCTGCAAAAATTTGAAGCGTTTGGAATATGAATAGAAACCTCGGCAGGACGTTCATCTTCACCACTTGGACTCTCCCTGCCAGAGTCAGATGCAACCTGCCCCACCTCTTCAGATCCTCCCTAACCTCCTCCACCACTCTCCCGTCACCTGAATCCCTAGATATTTAAACCTATCTCTGACTACTTTAAATGTTAACCCCCCTAGGTTGGCTCTCTGACCAATCTCGTTCACCGGGAAGACTTCACTTTTCCCTACGTTCAATTTGTATCCTGAGAACGCCCGGAACTTCCCTAATAGGCTCATACTCCTTCCCATGCTCTCCAGTGGGTTCGACACGTACAGTAACAGGTCATCTGCATATAGCGACACCCGATGCTCCCTACTCACCCTCACAATCCCTTGCCACTCTGCCAACCCCCGAAGGGCCATTGCTAGAGGTTCTATAGCCAACGTAAACAGCAGCGGTGACAGCGGGCACACCTGCCTTGTTCCCCTGTATAACCCAAGGTTTTGTGAGCCCATATCGTTGGTCTATACTTTCGCCACAGGTGCCACATATAACAAGCGCACCCATGCGGCAAATTTCAGCCCAAATCCCAACCTTCCCAGAACCTCAAACAAATAACGCCATTCCACCCGGTCAAATGCCTTCTCCGCATCCATGGACACCACTGCCGAGCTCTTGACGGAGTCATGATCACATTTAACAGTCTCCTTATATTACTAGAGAGCTGCCTTCCCTTAACAAAGCCTGTCTGGTCCTCCGCAACCACCCCCGGGACACAACCTTCCATCCTCCCGCCAGCCAGCAGTTTTATATCTGTATTTAACAGTCATATGGGCCTCCACGACCCACATTCTAACAGGTCGTTCCCTTTCTTTGGTATCAATGTGATCATTGCCTGCGCCATCGTCACCGGCAACTCCCCATTCTTCAGCGCCTTACTAAACGCCCTCAGTAGACGTGGTGCCAGGTGCGTCACAAACTCCTTATAAAATTCCGCTGAGTAACCATCCGGCCCCGGGACCTTTCCCGACTTCATACCATTTATACTGTGCAATACTTCTTTTCGCCCCGAAGGAGCCTCAAGCGCCTGCCTCTTCTCTTCCTCCAGCTGTGGGAACTCCAGCCCATCCAAAAACCGCTCCATGTCCCCTTCTTCAACCCCTGGGTCCGCCCTGTACAGCTCCTTATAGTATTTCCTAAACGTCTCATTTATCCTCCTCGGCTTCGTCACCACTCCCCTGTTGCTGTCCGTATCCTCAATATTTCCCTGAACATGGCCTGCCTCGGTAATTGATGTGCTAGCATTCGGCTTGCCTTCTCCCTGTACCCGTACTGCACCCCACTTGCCCTGTGCAGCTGCCCCACCGCCCTCCCCGTCATTAACCTATCAAATTGCTCCTGCAACTTTTTCCTCCTCGCCAATCCCTCCACGGTGGGTGCCCTAGAATACTCCCTATCTACCTGGACTACCTCGTTCATTAAGCGCCCATATTTCTCCCTCCTTTTCCTATCTGTGGTGTTGGGTGCTCTGGTGCACAGATGAGCCAACACAGTTGTATGTGGTACAACTCTATTTTATTTTAACTCTTATAATACAGTTCGTTCTGGATACTCTGCACGTGCTGTCTCCCTGAGTGTGTCGTGTAGTAGATCTGTCCTGGTCCTCCTCTGCAGCTAATACTGACCACCGGGGGTCGTGTCTGTGCTTTTATATCTTTCTGTCATTGGTTGTGGTATTGTGTGTTCTGATTTGTCTGTTGGTGTGTCTATCATGATGTGTGTGTTTGAATATCATGACATCCCCCCTTTTTACAAAGATATGTGCCTACGTGGTTATAAATATAATTGTGTCGAGAGTGCATCTAAGAGTGTGTGTGTGTGTTGTGTACAGCGTGTGTAAATGACGTAACTATTTACATGGGGCGATGTCGGGTGCGTCACACTAACAAGGTTGTACCACAACAAAACATGGATGCGAGAGAAAAAAAACTTGAACAGTGGTCCGGTCAGACGATATCTGGAACAATAAACAACAACAGGTTATAATACAGAAGTGTTTGACTTTTTGAACGTATGAACAGCGTTATAAGTCCAGTCTAATGGGTGACCGCCTAATGGGCTGGTCCTCAAGCCGGTTCAGCTGTGGAGATTTGTGGTCACACTGGTTCACCTTGGACTGTTGGAGGTGATGCTGTTGCCGAAGTCTCTACTTTACCATTTGTTGTACTTCGTGCAGTGCTTGGTTTTTCATTCGTGCAAATATAACATTCAACATCTTTGTTATTGTTGCCTTGGCTGTGGTTTGGTTCTGGTGGCGATGGAAGGGGCATGATCCGTGGCATCTCCACGAAGTCATCCTTGGGAACCAGTGGAGGATCCGGCGTGTGCGTACGGTTCAGTTGCGAGCGTGGAAGGCGGCGCAAAGCTCGCTGATTGCGCCTACGCACCAATCCATCCGCCCTGCATGCCAGGAACAAGGTGGAGTCTGTTTTCTTTTTATGTTTGTGGTGGACGGCATCTTGTAGCCGATGGGTCGTTGCCATCGAAGTAGCACCATCACTAATATCATGCAAGGCGATGACGGTGCCAGATGTGGAAGTTGGCCGAGACCGTGCACGCTGGTTCCGGCCACCTGCTGTGCCGGAAGGGCGACTCCGCAGAGAAACGTCGAAGCATGTCGCCTTGGAGAGAGAATTGTTGCTCGCATCAACGTCTGGCGATGGCGCGAATTGGTGTGTCCATCTTGGACCGCCGGTGCTGGTTGCCACTGCCGACCCAGTGGGACTGCCACGCGATCCATTCCCTGTCGCCGTGGCATCCGCCGTCACCCTGAGCGTGCCATCACCGAGGCCGCGACACCGCCCGTCCGGAGCAAGGTCTGGCGTGCGAATCAGAGTCGGCGCTTGGCTGCTCCCCATCTGGAGTCCGGTCTGCCTTCCGTCGATGCCCCCCGTCCGGAGTCCCAACAGGTTCACTGGAGGCAGCCGAGATTCCCTGAAGCTGCACGTCTGGAGTCGGAACATGCAGGAATGACCAACCAGTGGAGAGGCTCGAGCCATCGAGGGTGGAAGCGGTACGCCGCCACCGCAGTCGTCAGTGGTCCCACCGTAATCGTCGAGTGCCTCGGTACGCACTAGGCGAGGTCTGTCACCTTGCACCTTTTGCATGGGAAGTGGGATGCTGTCGTCACTCGTCTCACATCCCGTGGATAGATCCTCATTAGCAGCTTGCTGTTCACTAGGGTTGGGTAAATTGTCAGAGTTTTCATCTGGTGGTGCACACCATGTCGGTGGACTGTCATTGTCTTGCCGTTGTCCTTCATTTGGGCTTTTCTTCTTTGGAATTTTAAATCTTCCCCCAGACATTGCAGAACCTTGTTTCTTACCCCCAAATTCTCCCATATGTATGGTCTCTAATATAGGATCCAATGTTTCTATCGACATTGTACTATTTTCCAAAGAACATTCCGTTTCATTTTTCTTCTCAGGTACCTCATATGTATCTTTGTCTAATGTACATGCCTTCATGGTCTCTGGGTCTGATTTTGCTGGGACTGGCATGGTCACAGTCTCTCTTTTACTGTTCTCAATTGCCCACATTATACTCCCCATACATAACTGCTTAATCACTGGGGTTAGTGTGGTACAATGGATAATCGGGGCGACCTTATCTGCATCTTCACCATTAGTGGAAAGCACACTTGGTTCACGTGAAACTGCTGTGGGTTTTAAATTCGTTATCTGGCTACTCGATGTCGGTGTCCTCAGGATTCTTGCTCCAATGTTCTGCTCATTTATCAGTGGAGTGTGTATAGGTTCAATGCAATTAATGTTCCCCTCAAGGTTTGAAGAGTCATTACTGACTAACTGCTGGTCTCCGAAGTTGGGAATATGCGGCGTTGTGTTGAAGGGAGACATTTGTCCCTGCTGTAGATATGATTCAGGTTGTGTTATTTCCATTACCTGAGGATCAATGTCTTGTCCATTTTCTCGATCCGTACTAAAACACTGGCAATTCTCAGTCTGCTCCTTGCAAGTTAAACATTCAATTAATTTCTTTAGCAAATCCTCAGCATCCTTCTGTGGCCGTGCAGCATTATTAATCTCTGTTCGGCTATAATGATCCTGAAGGTCAGCGCATAAACCTTTTTTCTTCGGGCTTGGACGAGGCGATTCCTTTGGCTTGTCTTCAGTTGGGCTTGAACAGTCTTCAGCGCTGTGCCCTTCATTGTAGCATGAGAGACCGTCATGGTCATGCTGCTGTGTAGTGGAGCATGGTAGGCTGTTATAGCCTTCTTGCTGTTCACGTGAGCATGGCAGACTTGCATCATCTGCCGCTGGTTGGTCAGGAGAGGTTGCTAGACCCTCATGGTCTTGTTCCTGCAAGGACTGCACATTGGAGTCTTGCGTTGCTTCTATCGTGGAGGCTGTCCACGAGCTCCCTGTGGAGGCTTGTGACTCTGGAGTCACTTCTTGTTCATGCAAGGACTGCGCTCTGGAGTCTTGCGTTGCTTCTATCGTGGAGGCTGTCCACGAGCTCTCTGTGGAGGCTTGTGACACTGGAGTCACTTCTTGTTCGTGCAAGGACTGCGCTCTGGAGTCTTGCGTTTCTGCAATTGTGGAGTCTGTCCACGAGCTTGCTGTGGAGGCTTGTGACACTGGAGTCACTTCTTGTTCGTGCAAGGACTGCGCTCTGGAGTCTTGCGTTTCTGCAATTGTGGAGTCTGTCCACGAGCTTGCTGTGGAGGCTTGTGACACTGGAGTCACTTCTGGTTCATGCGAGGACTGCGCTCTGGAGTCTTGCATGTCTTCTTTCATAGAGTCGGGAACGTTGAGCGGGACGTGGACCACGCTCTGTGTGGCAGCAGGGTGCTCTCCGTGTGCTTGCAGCGCTCCCTGTCTGTTAATGTCAGGCTGCAGCATCATCCGGTACTGATAAGTTGGAACGTCATATCTGCTGGATTGAAGATCCTCAAATCCGAAAAATGAATCCGCATCTGCGTCGGATTCAATGTGGGGGCCGCCAATGTGCAACACAAAAGGTTCGTCCGAGTCATAGTCGTATAGGACCACGGAGCTATCATTGGGCTCGCGAGGTCCGGAAACACTGTAAAGATCATCATCGAAGTATTTGAGGTCGGAATCATCGGCTTGTGCGTAGGTAACTGCTTGTCAGAGGGTTCTTCGGAGGTCAAATTCATCTCCTGGGTCAATTTGCGGCAATGTGCTGTCATTCCAGGTGAGGGAAGGTTGTTTTACAGCTTTAACAGATTTTTGTTTTTTTGATTTGGGACGTTTCCCTTTTAAATTGGATTTGGGACGTTTCCCCTTTAAATTGGTGCAGTCTGGGGCCTCTGACATCCTGACGCTCGGTATGTAGCACGTGGGAAGCGACTGCGCATGCTCAGATCGCTGTTCCTTTACCGATGGCCGTTTTCTTGACTGCGCATGCGCAGCATCTCGCGCATGCGCAAACGAAACTTCCGGTTCTGCGCACTGCTCGCGCAACTGTGCTAGCGTGATACCTTTAGCAAGATGGCCGCCGACCTCGACCCAGCCCTCTCTCAGGCCCGGGATTTCGGCCTCTGGGAATTCGGGCTCCGGGATCCCAGCCACGAGGTGAGTACTGCAGCTTTTCTTACCTTTACTTGCCGATTGGATTGCGTTTTCTTCACAGTACTTGGAGAATTTGTCCAGGACTGCCTGGTAATCGTACCTTTGCTGCCTCCTGAAGAACCTGAACCTTGTGAATATTTCTCTTGCCCTTGCACCGGCGATGGTGAGGAGAAATTCAATTTTTTCGCTATCATCCAGGTCTTGGAGTTCAGCTGCCACCAGGAACAATTCGAACACTTGCCGGAATCGCCGCCAGTTTTCGCGGAGGTCGCCGTGGCACTGGAGCGGCTGCGGAACCGGGAGCTCTATCATTTTGCCTGGGCACTGCTGGTTGTCTGTGTACACTGAGGTATGCCGGCAGGTATCGATCCACTCCTGTACCATGTGGTGTTGGGTGCTCTGGTGCACAGATGAGCCAACACAGTTGTATGTGGTACAACTCTATTTTATTTTAACTCTTATAATACAGTTCGTTCTGGATACTCTGCACGTGCTGTCTCCCTGAGTGTGTTGTGTAGTAGATCTGTCCTGGTCCTCCTCTGCAGCTAATACTGACCACCGGGGGTCGTGTCTGTGCTTTTATATCTTTCTGTCATTGGTTGTGGTGTTGTGTGTTCTGATTTGTCTGTTGGTGTGTCTATCATGATGTGTGTGTTTGAATATCATGACACTATCTTCATGTACTTTGAACAAAATAATCTCCCCTGGGACTACTTCCTTCAATGCCTCCCAAAATGTGGCTGTCGACGCCTCCCCATTCTGGTTCAACTCTACATAGTCTTTAATCACTGATCGCATCGTATCACAGAACCCTCTGTCTGCCAACAACCCTGAATCGAGCCTCTATTCCGGCCATTGCTCCTGCCCCGATCTGATCCGAATCTCCAGCCAGTGGGGTGCATGGTTGAAATTACTACCCTGTGTACTCTGCCCCCTTCACCCCGACTAACAACTCCCGGCTCACCACAAAAATGTTGATTCTAGAGTACACCCTTTAGCATGTGAGTAAAAGAAATACTCCCTTCCCCCTGGGTTCTTAAGGCTCCACAGGTCCACCATATCCATCTTTTCCATGAACACTCCCAGCTCCTTTGCCATTCGTATCCTTCCCATTAACCTGGGGCTCGACCTATCCACCTTCGGCTCTAGAACACAATTAAAACCTCCTCCCATGATCAACTGATGCGTGGCCAAGTCTGTGATCGCTTCAGCAGCTCCCTCATAAAACCTACATCATTTCAATTCGGTGCATTCTCATTCACCAACACCACCGTCGCCCCCTCCAATACGTTGCTCACTATCACACATCTCCCACCCGGGTTCCTGACTTCCTTTGCAGTCACAAACCCCGTCTTCTCGATCATCAGAATTGCTGATCCCCCGCGACTTCTAGTCAAACTCCGAGTGAAATACCTGACCCACCCATCCCTT
This sequence comes from Scyliorhinus torazame, assembly GCF_047496885.1. NCBI lineage: Eukaryota > Metazoa > Chordata > Chondrichthyes > Carcharhiniformes > Scyliorhinidae > Scyliorhinus > Scyliorhinus torazame. The sequence goes on along the minus strand of NC_092713.1, from coordinate 264,271,415 downwards.
TCTCAACCTAACCTGGTCCTTCACGCGGAGGTGGGTCGTCTGCAGAAAGATCACCTTCGCTTTATACTCTTAAGGTGTGCAACGACCCGATATCTCTTCACCGGTCCATTGAGCCCCCCCCCCCACATTACATGCTATAAGTCTTACCGGGGGCTTACGCCCCCATTCCCCTCTACGAAAGATAATGTTGTGGAGGAGAATGCTGAGACCCAGGCTAATAGAAGAGGTGTTGGCAATTCTGGACAGGCTGAAAATAGATAAGTCCCCGGGTCCTGATGGGATTTATCCTAGGATTCTCTGGGAGGCCAGGGAAGAGATTGCTGGACCTTTGGCTTTGATTTTTATGTCATCATTGGCTACAGGAATAGTGCCAGAGGACTGGAGGATAGCAAATGTGGTCCCTTTGTTCAAAAAGGGGAGCAGAGACAACCCCGGCAACTATAGACCGGTGAGCCTCACGTCTGTAGTGGGTAAAGTCTTGGAGGGGATTATAAGAGACAAGATTTATAATCATCTAGGTAGGAATAATATGATCAGGGATAGTCAGCATGGCTTTGTGAAGGGTAGGTCATGCCTCACAAACCTTATCGTGTTCTTTGAGAAGGTGACTGAACAGGTAGACGAGGGTAGAGCAGTTGATGTGGTGTGTATGGATTTCAGCAAAGCGTTTGATAAGGTTCCCCACGGTAGGCTATTGCAGAAAATACGGAGGCTGGGGATTGAGGGTGATTTAGAGTTGTGGATCAGAAATTGGCTAGCTGAAAAAAGACAGAGGGTGTTGGTTGATGGGAAATGTTCAGAATGGAGTTCAGTTACAAGTGGAGTACCACAAGGATCTGTTCTGGGGCTGTTGCTGTTTGTCATTTTTATCAATGACCTAGAGGAAGGCGCAGAAGGGTGGGTGAGTAAATTTGCAGACGATACTAAAGTCGGTGGTGTTGTCGATAGTGTGGAAGGATGTAGCAGGTTACAGAGGGATATAGATAAGCTGCAGAGCTGGGCTGAGAGGTGGCAAATGGAGTTTAATGTAGAGAAGTGTGAGGTGATTCACTTTGGAAGGAATAACAGGAATGCGGAATATTTGGCTAATGGTAAAGTTCTTGGAAGTGTGGATGAGCAGAGGGATCTAGGTGTCCATGTACATAGATCCCTGAAAGTTGCCACCCAGGTTGATAGGGTTGTGAAGAAGGCCTATGGAGTATTGGCCTTTATTGGTAGAGGGATTGAGTTCCGGAGTCAGGAGGTCATGTTGCAGCTGTACAGAACTCTGGTACGGCCGCATTTGGAGTATTGCGTACAGTTCTGGTCACCGCATTATAGGAAGGACGTGGAGGCTTTGGAGCGGGTGCAGAGGAGATTTACCAGGATGTTGCCTGGTATGGAGGGAAAATCTTATGAGGAAAGGCTGATGGACTTGAGGTTGTTTTCGTTGGAGAGAAGAAGGTTAAGGGGAGACTTAATAGAGGCATAAAAAATGATCAGGGGGTTAGATAGGGGGGACAGTGAGAGCCTTCTCCCGCGGATGGAAATGGCTGGCACGAGGGGACATAGTTTTAAACTGAGGGGTAATAGATATAGGACAGAGGTCAGAGGTAGGTTCTTTACGCAAAGAGTAGTGAGGCCGTGGAATGCCCTACCTGCTACAGTACTGAACTCGCCAACATTGAGGGCATTTAAAAGTTTATTGGATAAACATATGGATGATAATGGCATAGTGTAGGTTAGATGGCTTTTGTTTCGGTGCAACATCGTGGGCCGAAGGGCCTGTACTGCGCTGTATTGTTCTATGTTCTATGTACTGTCCGCAATCCTACCCTTTCTGCTCTACCCCTTCTGATTTCATCCAAGATGGCCACCTTCTCTGCCCCTGACCACGCTTCTTCTCCAACCCTGCCATGCTGCATCTCCCCCCCCCCCCCCCCCCCCCCACCCTGTTTTTGTTTTTTTGTTTTTTAAAATAAATTTAGAGTAGCCAATTCATTAAGGGGCAATTTAGTGTGGCCAATCCACCTACCCTACACGTCTTTGGGTTGTGGGGGCGAAACGCACGCAAACACGGGGAGAATGTGCAAACTCCACACGGATAGTGACCCAAAGCCGGGATCGAACCTGGGACCTCGGCGCCGTGAGGCAGTAGTTCTAACCACTGCGTCACCGGGCTGCCCTTGGAGATGGTAATGATGATGTCCATGTGCTTCACAGCGCAAATGGCCAGCTGATTTGCCTGGACCGTGCCCAGCAGCTCCCGCAGCTCTTCAACCGCTCCCTCCAAACAAACCCCAGACAGCACGCTAATCCCAGACATGCCACGAAGGAGACCTGCACTAAGGAGAGATGCCGACCTGGCCAGACTGCTGGAAATGGTGGAGTCGCAACAGGGCACCCTATTCCTCTGAGGGAGTCGGAGGGTGAGCCACAGGTCAGCCGCTGCCACCTGGGCTGCAGTGGCAGCAACTTTCAGCGGGGGAGGGGAGTGTCACCAGGAGGAATTCCACCCAGTGCTGTAAGAAGCTCAACGACCTCCACCGGGCCGCACGGGTAAGTTGACATCAGCCTCCTGGCACCAGTGCCACCTGTCAATCCCCAGCCCTCCCCGCCCCCATTGGTTGGCACCGCACCACCCCCAGCACAATACTACGCCTTTGCCCAGCACAGCCTGGCACCCACCACCACACCACACCGATGCATGAAGTGTGCGGCTCACAATGCCCTCCTTTTGTACCCGCAGGAGAAGTTGGCACACAGTCGGTGGGAAAGGGCCCAAATGGGTAGCGGAGTGCCGGACATCAGAGTCCTCACCCCCTATGAGGAACGTGCCCTGGAGGTCACAGGTGTGAATGAGGCCAGAGTGGTCACTGATGACGAGCTTGGCCTTTGGCATAGATGTGAAGGAGCACCGACCCTCGCACAGCGGACCTGTCACATGTGAGATGTTCATGCCAGACATAATGATCCTTCCCTCCCATTGACCACATGTCCATCCTCCTGCAGAATCTCCATCCGATGGTGCTGGCCCATCCAGAGGTTCCCCCTCCTCCCTTGCCTTCTAAGAGAACACCTTGGAGGAGAGCTCCGAGGATGCCACCATTGAGGCATCACAGTTGTCATCCCCACCCTCCAGCAGTGCAGTGACACACACCTCAGTGGGCTTCTGGGGCACAATGTGGTGAGCACCACACAGCCACTGATGCACAACAGGTGGAGGCAAGAATATCCAGGTGAGACAGCAGTCGGAATCTGCTGGGTCCCAGGACTCAGCTGGGTCCCAGTCAGATGCCGAGCCTCTGGACAAGGTTATCCCGGAGCTGATGCAGATGTTAGGATGCGGCCATGAGATTCAGAAGGGGATGTCAGGAGATGGCGCCCGCTATGCATGACCCCGAGGCCAACACTGCTAGGTTGGCGACTGCAGTGGAATACCTGGAGAACAAGATCAGCACTATGACTGTTGCTGTCCAAAACGTTCCTCACTCCATGACTGCCATGGCTAAATGCTTCAACAGCCGGTTCCAATCGCTGGGGGACGTGTCCCTGATGCAGGTGGACCTTGCCGAAGTGCTATGGGGCATGTCCCAGTCTTAGGTGGGCATTGCCGAGCCTGGGAGGGATCACCAGAGACTGACCCGGAGGTCTGTAGAGGGCAACGACGTCAGTCACCAGCTCTCTTGAGTACCCTTCTCCTGACAACAACGCATCTCGGGGTCAGCGAGTGGAACAGGATGGCACGGCGAGGCATGTGCCACCGACAAAGCGGCCGGGTCCCTCTCGCCCCAGGTTTTCCAGAGGACACCCGTTGGGTGTGGTAAGTAGCTGGTTGCCTCCACCTCTAATGTGCATCCTGTGGACACACCTAGACGTAGCGGCAGAGTAAGGAGGGTTAAACAGTTTGAGGATCACTGAGAGGGCACTTGGGGGAGAGGGGTGGCGGCACCTTTGGTAGCCAGGGATAGTTAGGGTCACGATTGTACACCATTGAAACAGGTTGCACCCACAAGCAAGGGGTGCAGTTTATGAACATGGAGATAAGCAATAAGGGCTTATGTTAGCAGGTCAGCTCCGGAGGGAAGCAGCGGCAAGGGAAATTATACAGGTGATGGCAGTTCTGGAGCGGTTTGGGATTGGACCAAGATTTGTGAACTGGGTAAAGCTACTATATAAGGAGCCGAGGGTGAGTGTCCGCACAAACAACATCAGCTCGAGATACTTTTCTCTCCACCGTGGGTCTAGGCAGGGATGTCCTATGGCCCCCCTGCTGTTTGCACTCGCGATTGAGCCATTGGCCATCGCATTAAGAAGTTCAGGGGTATGGAAAGGAATAGTGCGGGGGTGGGGTGGGGGGCTGCCGGGGGGCGTGGGATAGAGCTTAGGGTGTCCTTATATGCCGATGAGTTGCTGTTATACGTGTCGGAACCGAGTGTGTCGATAGGGGGAATATTGGAGCTGCTTCGAGTGTTTGGATCTTTCTCAGGGTACAAACTAAATTTCGACAAGAGTGAGTATTTTGTGGTGTCTCAGCCGGGTGTGGGGGCAGGGGTGGGGGGGCTGCCATTCCGTAAGGCAGGGACTCACTTTAGTCCTGGGGGTGCAGGTTGCCTGGGAGTGGGAGGGGGCTCTGCAGGTACAACATTTCTAGTTTGGTGAGGGGAGTGAATGCTGATCTGGCAAGGTGGGACAGTCTCCCTCTGTCACTGGCGGGTCGGGTACAAGCGGTTAAAATGAACATGTTGCCGCGATTTCAGTTTATTTTTCAATGCCTGCCAATTTTCCTGCCAAAGGCTTTTTTCAGATGTTTGAGGGAAGGATTACGTCGTTCATGTGGGGAGGGAAGGTGGCCAGAGTTAGAAAAGTGCTGCTACAGAGGGGAAGGCAGGCAGGGGGTTTGGGTCTTCCGAACCTGATGTATTAATACTGGGCAGCGAATGTGGATGTGGTAAACCACTGTTGCACCTGTATTAGGTGATGTACGGTAGGACCTGTACTACAGGTTCGCCGGTAGTCCCTGCCTGTATGAATATGCGTGTCCTCCAGCCAGCAGCCATTTTGCCAGCTGCTGTGGGAGGCCACACATTTGATAGCAATAAAGCCTCAGTTGGATTCAACTATCGTCTTTGTCCAATTGATCGTGCCTCAATTTATTGCTATCAGTTTCGAAGGATGGACCTCCGTATTAAAACGGATCGCCTGCAGCTGGATCCTCACTCAAGCGACGCCAGAAAGGACTTCCAGCACTGGCTAGCTTGCTTCGAAGCATATATCAATGCGGCACCAACCCCTGTCCGGAGGCTCAGAAAATTCAGATTTTATATTCCAGGTTGAGCTCCAAAGTCTTTCCGTTAATTCAGGATGCGCCGAACTACGCCAAAGCCATGACTCTACTCAAGGCCAACCACGCACTGAAAACGAACACGCTCTTCGCCAGGCACGCACTCGCCACTCGCTTTCAACTCCCTGGTGAGTCCATAGAAGACTTCTGGCGGGCCCGAATCCCACTCGTCCGGGACTGTGACTGTCAGGCCGTTACGGCCACGGAACACTCAGACCTCCGTAGGCTGGACGCTTTTGTGACTGGAATTGTGTCAGATCTCATATGCCAGTGACTCCTCGAAGGGGCCACGCATGGCCTCGCAGAGACTAAAACGCTAGCGCTCTCCATGACGGTCGCCCTGCCCAAAATCCAGTCCCACACCCCCAGCCGCGCGGCCTACCCCTCCTACGCTTCGCGGACCCCACAGACAGCTGCCCCAGTGGGGGAGCTGCCCACCCAATACGCCTGCGCTGCATGCCAGCCAGCGAACCCCGGGGGCCCCGATGCAATTTTTGCGGCCAACAGAAGCACCCCCGCCAACGCTGCCCGGCCCGCGCTGCCCTTTGTAAAGCCTGCGGGAAGAAGGGCTACTTCACCGCGGTGTTCCAGGCCCGCTCAGGAGCCTCTATTGCCCCCACCCCCCTCGGTCATGGACAATGGGCGCCGCCATTCCCCCTCTCAGACCACGTGCGGCCAGTGGGCGCCGCCATCTTCCCCTCCCCACAACACGTGCATTCCATGTTCCGTCTTGTTTCACCCCCCGCAACGTGCGTTCCATGGGCGCCGCCATTTTGTAACCCTCAAGATCTTCGGGTGCCGCCATCTTGTCCACCCCTCAGCACATGGGCACCACCAGCGTTCCAGGACCCAGGCTCACCAGCCGCCCCATTACCCGATGACCAACCAAGACTCGCCTCCATGTCAATCGACCAGTCTCGTCCACATAACCTGACCAACGCATCCACCAGCGTGAACGTCGACGGACATGTAACCTCCTGCCTGCTGGACTCCGGGAGAACATAAAGCTTCATACACCTGGATACAGTAAGGCGCTGCTCCCTCACGATACACCCCGTCAACTAAAAAATCTCCCTGGCCTCCGGATCCCATTGCGTAGTGATCCGGGGGTACTGTACGGTCACGCTCACGGTCCAGGGCGTAGAATTCAGCGGCTTCTGCCTCTACGTCCTCCCTAACCTCTGTGCTGCACTAATCCTCGGCTTGGACTTCCAGTGCAATCTCCAGAGCCTAACTCTGAAATTCGGCGGGCCCTTAACACCCCTTACTGTGTGCGGCCTCACGAACCTAAAGGTCGACCCATCTTCCCTCTTTGCCAATCTAACTCCAGATTGCAAACCCATCGCCACCAGGAGCAGACGGTACAGCACCCAGGACAAGACCTTCAACAGTTCCGAAGTCCAGCGGCTGCTTCGGGAAGGCATCATTGAGGCCAGCAACAGCCCCTGGAGAGCCCAAGTGATAGTAGTTAAAACTGGGGAGAAACACCGAATGGGCGTGGACTACAGCCAGACCATCAATCGGTACATGCAGCTCGACGCACACCCCCTCCCACGCGTTTCTGACATGGTTAACCAGATTGCACAGTACCGGGTCTTCTCAACGGTAGACCTGAAATCCGCCTACCACCAGCTCCCCATCCGTAAATCGGACTGTCCATACACCGCCTTCGAGACAGACGGCCGCCTATACCACTTCCTTAGGGTCCCCTTTGGCGTCACAAACGGGGTCTCGGTCTTCCAAAGGGAGATGGGCCGAATGGTCGACCGGTACGGGTTGCAGGCCACCTTTCCGTACCTAGACAACGTCACCATCTATGGCCATGATCAGCAGGACCATTACGCCATCCTTGCTAAATTTCTCCACACCGCCACTCTCCTAAACCTCACTTACAACAAGGAGAAGTGCGTGTTCAGCACGAACCGCTTAGCCATACTCGGCTATGTGGTTCAGAACGGAGTTCTGTGGCCCGATCCCGACCGCATGCGCCTCCTCATGGAGCTCCCCCTCCCCCCCTGCCCCAAGGCCCTCAAACGCTGCCTGGGGTTCTTTCGTACCACGCTCAGTGGGTCCCAAACTATGCGGACAAGGCCCGCCCACTCATACAGTCCACCCAGTTTCCCTTGACGGCCGAGGCCCAACAGGCCTTCGCCCGGATCAGAGCTGATATTGCCAAGGCAGGAATGCACGCAGTAGACGAGACACTGCCCTTTCAAGTAGAAAGCGACGCATCAGACTTTGCCCTTGCTGCCACCCTCAGCCAGGCAGGCAGACCCGTGACATTCTTTTCCCGCACCCTTTATGCCTCTGGAATTCGGCACTCATCCGTCGAAAAGGAGCCCAGGCTATCGTTGAGGCTGTGCGACATTGGAGGCATTAACTGGCCGGCAGGAGATTTACTCTCCTCACTGACCAACGGTCGGTAGCCTTCATGTTCAAAAACACACAGCGGGGCAAGATCAAAAATGATAAAATCTTGCAGTGGAGAATCGAGCTCTCCACCTATAATTACGAGATTATGTATCGCCCCGGCAAACTCAACAAACCTCCAGACGCCCTATCACGAGGTACATGTGCCAGCGCACAGGTAGACCGACTCCAGGCACTGCACGACAGCCTTTGTCACCCAGGAGTTACACGGTTGTACCACTTCATTAAGGCAGGAAATCTGCCCTACTCCGTCGAGGAAGTAAGGACAATCACCAGGGATTGTAAGGACAATCACCAGGGTCTGTGCGGAGTGCAATCTGCACTTCTACCGGCCGGACCGCGCACGCCTGGTGAAGGCCTCCCGCCCCTTTGAACGCCTCAACGTGGACTTCAAAGGCCCCCTCCCCTCCACCGACCATCACACATATCTTCTCAGTGTGATCGACGAATACTCCAGATTCCCCTTTGCCATGACAACTGCCACCGTCATTAAAGCCCTCAACACAATCTTCACTCTGTTCGGTTTCCCCGCCTACATCCACAGTGACAGGGGTCCTCATTCATGAGTGATGAGCTGCGTCAGTTCCTCCTCAGCAGTGGTATCGCCTCCAGCAGAACGACAAGCTGTAACCCCTGGGGAAACAGACAGGTAGAAAGGGAGAATGGGACGGTATGGAGGGCCGTCCAGCTGGCCCTATGGTCCAGAAGCCTCCCGGCCTCCGGCTGGCAGGAGGTCCTCCCCGATTCACTTCACTCCATTCGCTCATTACTCTGCACTGCCACGAACAATACACCCCATGAACGTATTTTTGCCTTCCCCAGGAAGTCCACAACCGCGGTGTCGCTCCCGACTTGGCTCGCAGCTCCGGGAACCGTGCTTCTCCGTAAGCACGTCCGACTCCACAAGGCGGACCCGTTGGTGGAGAGGGTGCACTTGCTCCACGCAAACCCCCAGTACGCCTATGTGGCATTCCCCGACGGCCGCCAGGATACAGTCACCCTCAGGGACCTGGCAGCAGCAGGTTCCACCCCCACACCCCCTCCGCCCCTGGCGCCAGCCTCCCCTCTTCCCCCCCCTGCCCACGCCCGACGATGAAGAGGATTTTGGCACGCTCCCGGAGTCACCATCAACCAGATCAGCAACAACATCGCCGACACCACTGCGTCGCTCCCAGAGGAACATCAAGGCCCCGGACCGGCTAAACCTCTGACCAGTCCAATGGACATCAAAGGACATTTGTTTGCTCAAATCTTGTAAATATTAACTCATTGTTGTATATAGTTATCCACCACCCCTGCCGGACTCAATTTTTAACAGGGGGTGAATGTGGTAAACCACTGTTGCACCTGTATTAGGTGATGTACGGTAGGACCTGTACTACAGGTTCGCCGGTAGTCCCTGCCTGTATAAATATGTGTGTCCTCCAGCCAGCAGCCATTTCGCCAGCTGCTGTGGGAGGCCACACATCTGATAGCAATAAAGCCTCAGTTGGATTCAACTATCGTCTTTGTCCAATTGATTGTGCCTCAGTGGAGAAGGTGCGGAGCTGGGTTAGAGGGTTTGATTCCCAGTGGGTCAGAATGGAGGAGAGTTTGTACAGGGGGTCGGGATTGAAAGCACTAGCAACAGTGCCGCTCCCGATAACCCCGGGGACGTACTCAGGGAATTCGGTAATAATAGCTTCTTTGAGAATTTGGAGGCAGTTTCGTCAGCACTTCGGGTTGGGGGCAGGGTCAAGGGAAATGCTGATTCGGGGGAACCGCAGATTTGAGCCAGGGAGGTGGGATGGAAATTTTCCAAAATGGGAGGAGAAGGGGATTAAGACACTAAAAGGTTTGTTTCTTAGGGGCCGGTTTGCAGGATTGATGGAGCTGGAAGCGAAGCATGGGCTGGAGCAGGGGGAAATGTTTAGATACATGCAGGTTCGAGATTTTGCCAGAAAGGAGATATAGGGCTTCCCGGTGGAGCCGGCCTCCACATTGCTGGAGGAGGTGCTGATGACAGGGGGACTGGAGAAGGGGGTAGTGTCAGCGATTTACGGGGGTATTTTGGAAGAGGAGAAGGCACCACTGGAAGGGATCAAAGCAAAGTGGGAGGAAGAGTTGGGAGAGGATATGGAGGAGGGGTGCTGGTGTGAGATGCTCCGGTGAGTGAATGCCTCCGCCTCGTGCATGAGGTTGGGGCTGATACAGCTGAAGGTGGTATACAGAGCACACCTCACGAGGGCGTGGATGAGCCGATTCTTTGAAGGAATAGAAGATGTGTGTGAACGTTGCGGGGGGGGGGGTGCCCCGCTAATCACGTTCATGTGTTGTGGTCCTGTCCAAAGCTAGAGGATTATTGGAAGGATGTTTTTAGGGTAATTTCTAAAGTGATGCATGTGAAACTGGACCCGGGTCTCCGGGAAGTCATATTCGGGGTGTTGGACCAGCCACGGTTGGAAACGAGTGCGGAGGCAGATGTTGTAGCCTTCGCCTCGTTGATCGCCCGAAGGCGGATCCTGATAGGTTGGAGAGCAACCTCTCCACCCTGTGCCCTGGCGTGGTGGGGGACCTGTTGAAATTCTGGACTCTTGAGAAGGTTAAGTTTGAACTGAGGGGAAGGATGGAGGGGTTCTACAATTCATGGGCATTATTCATTGTGCACTTTCAAGAACTGGATAACATTGAACATTAGTTGGGGGGGGGGGGGGGGGTGGGAGGGTTAGGGTGAGGGGGGGGCTGTGTGTGTTAATGGTGACGATGGGTGATTCCTGATTCCATTTTGTCATTTGTTTATGTGAACATGCGGGTTAATGTTTGGGGTTTGGTGGGAGGATGGGATCGTTGTTATTGATATGGGGATTGACATATTTGGTACTGATTATTGTTTATTGTCGGTGGGTGTAAATTTGGGAGAAAATGTGAAAAGGAGGAGAATAAAGAAATATATTTTTTTAAAACAGGTTGCACCCAAGACATGTGAAGCCTCTGTCATGTTATTCTACAGGCCGGCCTCTACCCTCACCCAGTCCTACTCCCCCAAGCAAGGTGCTCCTAGATCTGGGCACCCCTTCCCCAAGACATTCTACGTGCAGGTGATGGGTGTGAGCAGACAAGCAGGTGTCCGCCTATGGCATAGATTGAGGATCACCAGAGCTCACCTCACAGTGGGTTATCATCACCCTGCTGCTTTGTGTATTGGCCCCTGCCAGTGCTGACATTGGCCCATCACCCCGGAGTGATGTTGCACAGACCTTGGGAGGGTGGACAGTGAATGGATGGAGGGTAATGGTTATAGGGGGGAGAGAGGCGAGTCAGGAGGGGGGGCAGGATGGATGGTGGGGGATGGTTGGTGGGAAGGGGAGGGGGGATGAGATGACAGATGAAGACACATGCTATGAAAAGCGGGTGAGGATGAGGGCCTCCCTAGTTCTCTGGGCATGCCAGATCCTCATTATCACTGCCTGTCCTCCATCCTCTGGCTTCTCCTGCGGGGCCTTCCCTCGGCTCATCCTCCAGCCCCTCCCGGGCCAGCTCCTCCTTGTCCTCCTCCTCAGACTAGGCCACATGTCCCTTCTCCTCCATCTCCAGCACATTGCCCCCTGCTGTGCCAGGCTGTGGAGTGTTCTGCAATGCACCACCAGAGTGGCCGAGGCATCAGAACCGGATTTAAGCAGTCCGATGCTCCGCTCAATGACAGCCCGGGTGGCCACATGGGCCTCATTATATCGGATCTTCGCATTAGACCCTGGCCTTCGTACTGGCGTCATTAGCCAGGATCTCAGAAGGTACCCATTATCCCCAAGAGCAAATCTGTCATTATGTGGTGTCCCTCGAAGACACCGGGGATCTCCGACTGTCCCAGGATGTAGCTGTCATGCACACTCCCTGGGGAATGTGCTCACATGTGCATGATCCGGAGGTGGTGGTTGCACACAAGTTGGATGTTCAGGGAGTGGACCCCCTTCTTGTTAATGAAGGGTAGTGGGTGACTGGAACTCGCTGCCGGAGGAGGTGGTGGAAGCAGGGACGATAGTCACGTTTAAGGGGCATCTTGACAAATACATGAATAGGATGGGAATAGAGGTATACGGACCCCTGAAGTGTAGAAGATTTTAGTTTAGACGGGCAGCATGGTCGGCGCAGGCTTGGAGGGCCGAAGGGCCTGTTCCTGTGCTGTACTTTTTTTTGTTCTTTGTTTGTTTGGTACTCCTGGACAGCCCGTTGCGCGCAAGGCGACATGCAGCCATCTTTTACCCCCTGTACCTGGGGCATCCCGGCAATGGTGAAGAACCCTGCTGCCCAGTCATCTTGATTTGCTTGGTCCAGGACAATGCTTACATAGTCAGCTGCCTGATAAAAACAGAGCATCTATGACTTCACATTGTAGGTTATAGGCTGTAAGGCTGTAGATTAGGACATAACACACAAAACCCTGCTTGAACCCTGGAATGATCCCAAAGCATAGAATTTCAGGGCTAAGGTGACCTTGATGGCCATCGGGAGTGGATATCCTCCTCCTCCAAGAGGGGTCAGGTCTGCAAGGACATGTCACAGGTGCTGCGTCGTACCCTTGTTGAGGCGGAACCTCCTGCGGCACATGCTGTTCGACATCTTCTTGAGCAACAAGCGACAGGGTCGCTGGCCTCCCCCTCTGCGTCCCCCCCACCCCCCTTCTCCCAGCCAGATGGGCGTCCGGGTCCTCAGAGTGTGGGGCAGGCCGCTGGACATGGACTGCCACCTTGAGCCTCCGTCAACGCTGCTGCCGCCGCCTTCTCCGGCATCTGGCCCCATGTCCTGCCACCGGCACCGTGAGAGCAGCTGCTGTGGGGCCCACAATAACATCCACACTGTGATGAGAGACTGACAACCTGTTGCAGCTTCCACCCCGGGACTCTCAAGCCTCACACTCACATTCCCTGCCATCTCTTAGGGTGCCATCCAACGAGCCGGTTGTGCTGGGAGACCCCAACACACACACCCCTGGCCACAGCAAGACCCCTGGGCACCGGGCCCCAAACCCAGGGCTCCAGAGCCAGGACCTCAGACCCCTACCGGGAACATTACTTGGACCGGACTCAGTTACCACCACCACCACCCTCCTGCTCCCCCCCCCCCCCCCCCCCCCCCAACCCACACACAAACACATTCCACACACTCACGCTCTGGTCACACAGATATCCCCTTGCCAGCTTTGGGTGTTTGCTTTTTGGCTGCTGCCTCTGCGGTGCTGACGCTTCTAGTGCTCAGGGAAGGTGTCCCTGCCTCACAGTCTGATTGGGATGCTAGACAGCAACATGGCACATCTACCCATGGGAATCCACCTGAGAATATTTTGTTTATTAAAGGGCCAACAAAATCTTTGTACAAATGAAATAAAAAACAAACTACTTAAAAATCCACATATCACATGACCCATTAGCCAACAAGAAAAATGCACCGTGCCATACACATAGGCACCTTCTAACTACTGAATATTGGTCCAAACACAAAGCTACAACAGTGTATTTATACAAAGAAAACCAAATACACATTAAACATTACACAGTCAACAGTACAATGAAGTCACCAGCATCTGGATCAACTCACCGCTCCCTCCCCCTCCCACAGCCCCCAGCAGCAGACTCACATCAGTGGAAAGTCACTAGGGGGGTAGCGTAACAATACACTGGAAAATCACACCGACACAGAGCATGGTGGAAGACTGAGAGCACCTCTTTCCCCTCTTCAGCACTGGCAGTAGGTTCCGGACTCCAGGCCACAGAAGCAAAAGGGGTTGCAGCAGATAAACACACAGCCTCCAGGCATTAAACAGTAAACAATAAACAGTACAATAACTCTCCCCCCCTTCCACAGCTCCAACAGTAGACTCGCATCAGTGGAAAGTCGCTCAAATATAGCATAACAGAACTCCGGAAAGGTCACACTGCCACAGAGCATGAAAGAAGAGCGAAAGAACACCCTTGCCCCTTCATGAGCACTGGTAGTAGGTCATATTACTGTCACCCTTCCCCTTGTTCCAAGCTACAGAAACGGGGCAGCATCAGACAAGCACATAACTTCCCAGCATTAACCATTAAATAGCAACAGTACAATAGCAAACACATGGCTTCTGGACATTAAACATGAACAGTCAACAGTTTAATAAAATCACCAGCAATCTGCACGGTTTCCAGCCACTAATCATTAAGCAGTCAACAGTACAATAAAGTCACCAGCAGTCTGCAAAAGTATTTCTTCAAGACCTTCAGCAAATGCTCAGTTAATTGGGCCGCCACCCATCCCCTCGTTCAGCACCAGCAGCAGGTCATCTGACTTCCTCCATTTCCTTGCTCCAGGCCACAGAAGTAAAAGAGGCAGCAGCAAGCAAACACACAGTTTCCAGACATTAAACATTGAGCAGTTAACAGTATAAAAAAAGGCACCAGCAATCTGCAAAAGCAGTTCTTTATACCTCAACAAGTTACTCAGTTGAATCGGGCCGCCGCCCTTCCCCTTTGTCAGTCCTGGCAGTAATTTCATCTCACTTCCTCCCTTTCCATATTCCTGGCCACAGAAGCAAAAGAGGTGGCAACAAACAGACACACAGCTTCCAGGCAGTCACAACAGCATTCGGGTCACTCCGCCTCCCTGTCTCGCTCTGGCAGCTCCCAGCAGCAGACTCTCGAAGGCAGGAATAGTCATACCAGAAAGTCACACTAACATGGAGCACAGCAGAAGCATAGAACATAGAACATAGAACAATACAGCGCAGTACAGGCCCTTCAGCCCACGATGTTGCACCGAAACAAAAGCCATCTAACCTACACTATGCCATTATCATCCATATGTTTATCCAATAAACTTTTAAATGCCCTCAATGTTGGCGAGTTCACTACTGTAGCAGGTAGGGCATTCCACGGCCTCACTACTCTTTGCGTAAAGAACCTACCTCTGACCTCTGTCCTATATCTATTACCCCTCAGTTTAAAGTTATGTCCCCTCGTGCCAGCCATATCCATCCGCGGGAGAAGGCTCTCACTGTCCACCCTATCCAACCCCCTGATCATTTTGTATGCCTCTATTAAGTCTCCTCTTAGCCTTCTTCTCTCCAACGAAAACAACCTCAAGTCCGTCAGCCTTTCCTCATAAGATTTTCCCTCCATACCAGGCAACATCCTGGTAAATCTCCTCTGCACCCGCTCCAAAGCCTCCACGTCCTTCCTATAATGCGGTGACCAGAACTGTACGCAATACTCCAAATGCGGCCGTACCAGAGTTCTGTACAGCTGCAACATGACCTCTCGACTCCGGAACTCAATCCCTCTACCAATAAAGGCCAACACTCCATAGGCCTTCTTCACAACCCTATCAACCTGGGTGGCAACTTTCAGGGATCTATGTACATGGACACCTAGATCCCTCTGCTCAGCCACACTTTCAAGAACTTTACCATTAGCCAAATATTCCGCATTCCTGTTATTCCTTCCAAAGTGAATCACCTCACACTTCTCTACATTAAACTCCATTTGCCACCTCTCAGCCCAGCTCTGCAGCTTATCTATATCCCTCTGTAACCTGCTACATCCTTCCACACTATCGACAACACCACCGACTTTAGTATCATCTGCAAATTTACTCACCCACCCTTCTGTGCCTTCCTCTAGGTCATTGATAAAAATGACAAACAGCAACGGCCCCAGAACAGATCCTTGTGGTACTCCACTTGTGACTGTACTCCATTCTGAACATTTCCCATCAACCACCACCCTCTGTCTTCTTTCAGCTAGCCAATTTCTGATCCACATCTCTAAATCACCCTCAATCCCCAGCCTCCGTATTTTTTGCAATAGCCTACCGTGGGGAACCTTATCAAACGCTTTGCTGAAATCCATATACACCACATCAACTGCTCTACCCTCGTCTACCTGTTCAGTCACCTTCCCTTCCCTTGGAAGCCCTTCTTCAAACTGGTAGTAGACCTGCTTATATCCTCCTTTCGCCTTATTCCCAGCCACAGAAGCAGAAGAGACAGCAGCAAACAAACACTCGGCCTAGAAGCAGGAGGAATCAGCAAACATAACCTGCAGCCACTTGACAATATTTTGTTTATTAAACAGTCAACAATTGCTTTATAACAAAGAGATTAAAGAAACAAGCTACTTAATAGTCCACATATCACATTAACCATTATCCAACAAGGAAAAGGCACCATGCCATGCATACAGTTCCCATAATCTCTCCAGCAAAGACTACACCTACCTCCACAATATAATCGACCTCTGCTCCATTTCGCCATCTGCAGCTGAACAACTCATCTACAACCTGTCACCTCCAGGCTTTGGACTATTCCAAAATTTTCTTCACCAACCTTCCAACTCAAATGTCTTTAAAACTATGCAGCTCATACCTTATACTGCACTGATAGTGATCAACTATTTCCTGATAGATCTGATAGGTAAAAAGACTATTTTAATGTAAATATTAAGACCCAGTTTTAAGACCCATTTTAAAATGAGGATATCAGCACTCATAACCTCAGGTCATAACAAAACACATAGTTCCAACAGAAGCACAAAAGCCTGACACATGCATAAACTAATTGGAGATAAAAACAACATTTTCACGAATCAAGATGAAAAAGCTATTGTTCTGATGAACATATTTTCAAAGTCAGTTTGACATTAAGAAATAAGCTGTGCCAGTAAGCGAGATCAAGGTCAAGTAAGCACCATAGCAATATGAAGATACCATTGTCCAGAATGTGGATAAAGCAAAGTCAGCAGAAAACCAGTAGAAACCAGTCTTGATAATAGCACAAAATCGCATTCCATAGCATACACAAATATTCAAACATAAAACATTCAGAACTTATGTTGCACATTGAGGATTGACAGTTAACCATCAAATCAAATGTATTTGATTCTCACCCAAACCAATTAGGACGACAGAGGTGTAGACAGATGGCTTCAGACTGATAAAATTCTCTTTAAACATGATGGTCCGCACGGCCATCTTTTTTCCAGGATCATCCTATACTTCGACCTAACTATTCGCTATCTCTATTTTCATATTTTCACTTTTCCACTCTAACTCTTGAAGTAAATGCAAGCTGTTTGCGGTAAGCAAGAAACCATTTCTGTATTATTTTGAAAGTTAAATTGTTTATAGGTTACTTCTCTTTAAGTCCTTTGCTAGCCGGACTTTATTGAGAATAGATTTAAGTGTCTCCTAATTGTAATCAAATAGAGGCAATAAAAGATTCTTGTTGCATCCGAGAAGTTTAACTCAAATTTCTACTGAGATTTAGTGTCGCAAGACTTCACTAAATCCGCATGGTAGATCTCTCCAACTGCACCTACCTCCACAATATGATCGACCTCTGCTCCATTTCACCATCTGCAGCTGAAAAACTCATCTACAACCTGTCATCTCCAGGCTTTGGACTATTCCAAAATTTTCTTCGTAAGAAGTCTTACAACCCCAGGTTATAGTCCAACAGGTTTGTTTCGATGTCACTAGCTTTCGGAGCGCTGCTCCTTCCTCAAGCTAGTGACATCGAAACAAACCTGTTGGACTTTAACCTGGTGTTGTAAGACTTCTTACTGTGCTCACCCCAGTCCAACGCCGGCATCTCCACATCAAAATCTTCTTCACCAACCTTCCAACTCAACTGTCTTTAAAACTATGCAACCCGTATCTTATACTGCACCAAATCCTGTTCACCTATCAGTCTTTTCTTCACTATCCTACATTGTCTCAAGGTCTGCAAACATTTAAAATTTAACATTCTCATCCCTGCATTTAAAAGCACATGTGACTGACCTTGACCTTCCTAATTCTGTAACCTCCTCCATCATACAACTTCTCTGAAGTCCTCGTTTCTCATCCCTTGACCTCTTATGCATCATCCCATTCATGCTACCATTGTTATTGTGCCTTCAGCCAGCTAGGTTTCACACTCGGAAAATTCCCTCCCTCTTCCTTCTGCCTTGACAGCTTCCTCTCTTCCTCAGATTCTCTTTCAAACTCTCTTTGGTCAAGCTGTTAGACACCCCTTCTCCTTCTTTGGCTTGGCATTAAATTCTTTTTAATGCCACCTCTAAAAACGGCAATTCGGGATGAGCAATAAATGTTGACCTTGCCAGTGACGCCCACATCCCATTACTGAGTAAAATAAACTGCAAATCTACACTAATATACCACTTGTAACACAGTAAAACATCCAAAGGCATTCTTTCATGCAAAAAGTGTTATACAAATCATGCAATTAATAATTATTAAGACTGCAAGCTAAAATTCACAGAAGCATTTTATAATCTGTAAAGTTCCTTCACTGCATAGTAGATAAACCTCAATTGATAAAAATTACATTCCCTTGCCTTAAAAAGAGACGTTTCTGCTCGAGCAACAAAATGATACTTTGTGCATGATGTGATATCCTGCATTTCTCCTCATTAAAAAATGCATTATTTGACTAACTGTGAACATTGTATTCAAATATCAGTTTTAGGGTTTTTTTTCCAGTTAAGGGGCAACTTAGCATGGTCAATCCATCTACACTGCACAGCTTTTGGGGTGTGGGAGTGAGACCCACAGGGAGAATGTACAAACTCCACACAGACAGTGACCTGGGGCCAGGATTGAACCTGGAACCTTGGCACCGTGAGGCAGCAGTGCTAACCACTGCACCACTGTGTCGCTCTTGTTTTTAATTAAGCTGGAGGTAGTCAGGATCTCCTGCCACAATTAGAAGCCACATTTGTTCAGGTTTTAGTCGAAAAACATATGGTGATGGCTGATCATACAACTTGTCTATTTTGTCCAAAAGGTAGAAACTGATTCATGGAGTGGTCACTGAACATGTAATTTCTGTTGATGGACAAAACATTGCTCACAAACAACTGTCAGTAAAATAGTTCAGTTCTTAAAAATCTGGAAATAAAATCTGGTGCTACTAAAAGTGAACATTGAGCTGCCAGATGTTGGGGAAGAGAGGTACACAGACCTTGGGGAGTGGCTTTGTGCCTCATAAATATTGGGCGGGATTCTCCACCCCACGCCGAAGTGGCTGCGCCGTCGTGAACGCCGTCGAGTTTCATGACGGCGCGGAACGGCCCCGGTCCCGACCGATTCAGGCCCTGACAATGGGCCAGTATCGGGGCCGCGTCATCTACCCGCGCCAGGCCTTGTCGCCCGCGTAAAAGCGGCCCCGAATAGATGACGCGGCCGGCGCCACATAACGGACGTCATCCGCGCATGCGCGGGTTGGCCGGCGCCAACCCGCGCATGTGTGGTTGCCGTCCTGTCCATATCCGCCCCGCAAGAAGATGGGGACGGATCTTGCGGGGCCGCGGAAGGAAGGAGGTCCTCCTTCAGAGAGGACGGCCCGACGATCGGTGGGCACCGATCGCGGGCCACCCCACATTCAAGGTGAAGCCCGGTGCAGGATCCCCCCTCGCCCCCCCACAGGCCGCCCCCCCCCAGCGTTCACGCACCGCCCACGACTGTAGCGACCAGGTGTGGACGGCGCTGGGGGGAACCCGCCATTTTGGCCTGGCCGCTCGGCCCATCCGGGCCTCAGAATAGCGGGGGTGCCGGAGGATCACCATTTTGGGTGTCTCCGGCGATTCTCCGGCCTGCGGCCTGCGAAACTTGACCGGCCCATTCCCGCCACTTGGGAGAATCGCGGGAGGGCGTCGGAAAGGCGTCCCCGGAAATTTTGGCGGCCCAGGCGATTCTCCCAACCGGCGTGGGAGTGGAGAATCGCCCCCCTCGACTCTGGATTCCATGAAATCTCATGGCTGATGGTTAAACATGGACGAGGAAACCTTCACTCTCCTAAGCTGATGAGTCAGGACTCCTCCATAATAACCATCACTTGCATGTCCCTTTGCCCAGTCAGAGTAATGGAACTCTGATCAACTTTGTGAATCCCATCATCAATGCCAGTTCAGAGCACACAAGTCATATCAAAAAATCATACGTGCCGTTCACATTTCCATGACTGGGTCTAAATATCAAGAATTATAATTGGTGAAGGTTTACCTTATCTGACTTGATGGAACGGCAGTCAAATTTTAGCTGAGTCCAATATTCGACATAGAAGCAAGGAGTTTCTGACCTTGTTAAAGAAGAGATTTTCTGATGATATCAAAAGAGGAGGTGTAGTTAATTCTTCAGAATACCAAACAAAAATGCAAAGGGATATCGATAAGATGGAGAAATGGACAATAGTGGCAATTGTAATCCAATGTTAGGAACTGTGGGGTCATGAATTTTGTCTTAAAAAAATAACGGCAGTAATCATACTCTGAATGGAAGAAGAATTGGTACTACAGTGCAAGAACGGAGAGATTTGGGGTTGCAGGTTCACAGAAAATGAAAGGAAGCACTTCAAGCTGATAAGACATTAAAAAGTTGCGATGATTAAAAACTTTATTTCAAAAAGATATAAAAAAAGGACAAAAAGAGGTAACTTTCATTTTAAAGGGGTGCCAGAATAAAGAAACTTTGGGTTCCTATACATAACTCTTTGAAAGTGGCAGGGCAAATTGATACAGCTGTTTTAAAACAAAACAACTAAAATCAGTGGGCAGGATTCTCCGGCCCGCCAGGCCAGTTTTCCAGCATGGTGCGCTCCCGCTGGCATCAGGGTTCTCTGTTCCTGCAGCCAGCGAATGGGGGGCTGGATTCTCTGCTCCCCGACCCCGAAATCGCGTTCGGCGAGGGGGCGGAGAATCCCTGATGATGCCAAAATCGGGGGCGGCCATTGCCTGAGGTCCTCCTTGCGATGTTCCGTTCCCAACCGGCCGAGTTCCCGATGGCATGGGACTCTCATGGTCTCAGACATTGTGAACTTAGCGTGGCGGCTGCGGACTCAGTCCGGCGCCACCACAGTCAGGGGAGGGCAGATCCGCGGGCATGGGAGGCTTCATTCAGGGCTGGGGGTACTGTGGACGGGAGGTCCGGGGCGCACGAGCGGTCAGGTCCGCGGGCTGAGTCCACCATGAAGCATGGCGCAGCCGCTGCAGGCCGCTGCCGTGCGCATGTGCGACCACAGACCCGGAAATGCTCAAGGGTGAATCAGCAGCTAGAGCCTGGAGCTCTACGCTGCCTCCCTGCTGGCCCCCAGCAAAACGGTGGCCATTTTCACTACTGTTTTCACGCCGGCGTGGGGACTTAGTCTCCCAAAGGGAGAATCCAGCCCGGGGATTCCCATTGTGGCCACCCACGCCGTCGGGAAACTGGAGGGTGTGAGTGCACTGTCGGCAAAGCAGAGGATCCCGCCAAAGGAGAATACCGCTGATTGCCTTTATAAATTGACCACAAAAGTCAGGAAGTTATGTTAAACCTTTAAAAATCACTGGGCACAATCCAAAGATGCACAGGGAAGGTGAATTGGCAATGCTAAACTGCCCCTTAATTGGAAAAAAATGAATTGGGCACTTTAAAAAAAATAGAAATAAAAATCACTGGGCAAAAAGCAGTTGGAGTATTGTGTTCATTGTTGGGCATAATACTTTAGGAAGCAAGTCAAGGTTTTGGAGAGGATGCACAGGTGATTTCTTTGGATGAGCAATTGGCACATTCAAGGCTATGGGCCAAGTGCGACCCAATGGGATGAGGTAGGCAGGTCAGGTGTTTTTCATGCCTCGGTGCAGACCCGGTGGGCTGAAGGGCCTATTCTGTGCTATATTATTCAGTGATTCTGTGTGATTCTGTGATTCTCATTGAATCTCGCTCGCTCTCCATGCCATTCAACATTTATCTTTTCAAAGCAATTATCTAATTTTTTGAAAAGTTATTTGCTGTATATAATAGTCAGCAAATGTTGTGCATTCACATATCACTTGGGTTCAAGTAATGCTCCATTTTAATTGCTTTTGTGTAGAGATTGACTCAAGAGATATGTATCTTAAACTTCACTCAAATGATATAAATACAGTTAAAAATCTGGCTCTATGTCAAACCAATGTATTGCCAGTTGTGAAAAATATTTCATTAAATTTCTAGATAAATGGCTAATCGTTAATCCAGGCAGAATTTTCCATTCTGAAGTCCAAGTCTGGTGGTTGGTGGGAAAGTCGGCATGATTCCCGCTGGGAAGCAGAGCAGCTGAACATGCGCAATCTTCTACTTTTCAGCTAAATAATTATGGAACCCCAATGAGCTCAGCGAATCCCGTGGCAGAGCGGGAAGGGAGTTGCCCACCCCGCCATTACCTTATTACCTCAGAGAGCTGAATGTCTTGGAACCATATTTAAATAACCCCCAGACAGATATTCACTCATTGCAGGCCAGGAACTCCACTTTACTCTTCCAGAGTCAATGTAGATGCAGCTCGTACAGGAGAGATGTAAACAACTACAGCCTGGGACTTACGAGGGCACCTCTGGCATTGCCTCTCGCTCATTTATCAAAAAGAGCACTGCCTGCAATACACCCATTGTTGGGTAAAAGCCCGCTGCTGCAGTGGTCCATGTTTTCCAGCATCCTGACCTCCTAGAGGCCCCACTTGCTCTTGTTGCTCAGTCCCTTTCTCCTCCTGGCCTGTGCCAATCGGTAATCAGCCCACCTTCTCTTCATCTGGATTAGAGCCAATACCAGGGCAGGTTGCCTGCAGCCTGCATCATTGACACCTCAGTGGATGAATTGAAGTGACACATTTAGTTGGGATGTCCTTTATAGGTTTCCCTCCATCTCAAAGACAGCAGGCCAGTGCTAAGCTCTTCACCTGGCCTCCATTTAGACATGGTATACCCACCCCACACCTCCTGGTAAAGAATATCCTGGAGGACCAGGGACAAATATTCCCTCGGTTATACATAATACTATTCCTTGACCAGGGTGATGAGAGCCATGTTTGAGAAGCTGCCTCCTGACACTATTCCACTTGTCTCCACTATCCTCAAAACTCTATAGACAGACCATTGCCCTTGGCAGCATAGAAAGACTATTTTCCCTTGCCGGCCTAGACCATTCACCCGGGAGGATGGAGATGTGGAGTTGACAATTGGCTGCCGTACACTAGCCGTGTCCTTGGAGGCATTCCTCCTCCCTGCCTATATTTATTCCTGGCTAGCAGATGGCAAATGGCACAGAATAAACGGCAGCTCCACATCTCCCTGGGATTTCAATGACATGATAACTATGAATCGGAACCTGCTGCCATGGGGGCTTCACCATACACAGGAGAACATAACTGAATGTGATTGGTATCCAGTTGCCTCATAAGTATTAGGACGTTCCTTTAGTTGATCAATTGTGCTGGCCTTGAACTCCACCCACCTGAAAAGACGCTCCTTCCACATCCAGGAATCTCGCTGACTGGCAAACTGCGTGGTCAAGGTCAGATTTGAAAAATGGTGCTCGTCACCTTTCAAAGTCACTTCACTATCTTCTAACCTCCCCTGTCACCTACCACTTTCCCCCCAACACCTTTGACTGATCGAATATCACCATTCCTCCCCCCTCTGTCACCCTAGAAACTCCCACCATTACCCTGGACCCTATCATGACCCATTTCCACATACCCTTCCCTCCTCTCGGAGCTCCCCATGCCCACCCTGACACTGTCCCCTCCCATTTTGTGAGCCACCTGTCTGGTCCCCCTCCATGACCATGCCCTCGATGAGATGATCACCAATCACAGGGTTTTTCCAAGTGCAGTGCACGCCTGTAGAAGCCAGCTATTTTCTAAAGGTAAAAGATAGCTATTTAGCATTAAGCCCCTAGTCTATTAAATACCATTTTAAAACTCACTCATAACCCTCAGGTCATTTCAAAACACACATTCAGCATTTCAGAACATAGCTGCAAACAGAACACAGAATTCCTATGCAGCTAACAAATACAATTCCAAGATAAAGTAACCCAAGGACAAGGCAAGCTCCATGGCAACAGCATAGAGACCATTGTCCTAACAAGCAAGTTTATGCGATAAGGAAGACGAATCGCATTCCATAGCTCGTACAAGAATACATTTTAGGTTAATGTTGCCTATTAATGACAGACGGCTGAGCGTCGAATCAAACTTATTTGATTCTAACCCAAACCAATTAGGATTACATTGGGTATAGCTAGATGGCTAACGTCTGATATGATTTAGTATAACTGTGATAGATCGTACGGCCATTTCGTACTTCATGAATCATCGATACTTTGATCTAACTTACTCGCTGTCTCTCTATCTTTCATATTTCATTTTCTGACTTTGACCTTTTGAAGTTATTGCAAGCTGTTTGCCGTAACAAGAAAATCATTTCTGTATTACTTGAAAGTTGAATTGTCTACAAGGTTGCTTCTATTGAGTCCTTTGCTAGCTGGACTTATTGGAGAATATGACTTTAAATGATTCTCAATTGTAATCAATAGAGACAAATAAAACAGATTCTTATTTGCACCTGAGAAGTTTTAACTCAAATTTCTACTGAGTTTTAGTGATCGCAAAGTGCTGCTAAATCCGCATGGTAGATCTCACAGCGCCCCACAGGTGGATCGTGGGTGGGTACGGGAGGTCCTGGCGTTCCCGCGGTGGTCCCAATTGCGGGAGAAGCGCACAACGACTGCTAACTGCATTTCTATTATGATTGGCTTGGGCATCAAGGACCCTGTATGTATGTCCTTTCGGCGGCAAATAAAGGAGAAGAGTTTTTTCCTTTTTCTAGCTGCTGGCAAGCAAGGCAAGAGGACTGTGAAGATGAATCATTTTCTTGTAAGAAAGAGAACATCGGAGACACAAATAGACAGAGTACATATTAGCCAGGATCTCACATCTGAATCTGCTAGAAAGAGCTGCTCAGGAGAGGGCAGGATAGAACAGAGCAGTGCTAGTGTTAGCTCCGTACAGAGCTCCAGGCCTCTGGTTAACAGCCTACTCGGGAACAAAGCAGTATAAATATCATTTCCTGAGGTATGGCTTTGTCAATTGTACCAATGCAAATAAGGATGCAAAACCCATGTGTGTCATGTGCAAGGAAGTACTGACAAATGAGAGGAGAAATTTCAGGTTATGAAAGAGAAGTGATGGACGAAAAGTTCCTTTTGAGGTTGAGATCCCAGTGTCAGTTATTAACTAACAACTGACTCCAAATGAAAAGATTATGCTGCTGTACCTGACCTATGACAGCACATTTAAAACACACTAAAAGCCCGTGAGGCTGTCAGCATTCTGGAGCAGCATCTCTCAGGAGATTCCAGTGCTGAGTAAAACAAGTATTTTGTTGCTATTACCTGTCACGCAAACATATATGTGCAAGCTTGGGTTTTCACACAAAGATGAAGGTGGCACAAAGGAACTGGCTGAAGTCTGCCCTCTCCTGTAAACCTGATTGGAGTGAGATCATGAAGACAAGCAGGCTCCCCCTCTGTATTCGTATTTCTGTACTACCAAACGACTGTAAATATTTTTAAAGGTCTTCACAGTTTTCGTGTTTTTTTCAATGTTTATTCACAGAATGTGTGCTAAGACGAGCAAGGAGGGGACATGAGAAGTATTTGGCAGGAAGGATCAAGGAAAACCCAAAAGCTTTCTATAGGTATGTCAGGAATAAGCGAATGACTAGGGAAAGAGTAGGACCAGTCAAGGACAGGGATGGGAAATTGTGTGTGGAGTCTGAAGAGATAGGCGAGATACTAAATGAATATTTTTCGTCAGTATTCACTCAGGAAAAAGATAATGTTGTGGAGGAGAATGCTGAGCCCCAGGCTAATAGAATAGATGGCATTGAGGTACGTAGGGAAGAGGTGTTGGCAATTCTGGACAGGCTGAAAATAGATAAGTCCCCGGGACCTGATGGGATTTATCCTAGGATTCTATGGGAGGCCAGGGAAGAGATTGCTGGACCTTTGGCTTTGATTTTTATGTCATCATTGGCTACAGGAATAGTGCCAGAGGACTGGAGGACAGCAAATGTGGTCCCTTTGTTCAAAAAGGGGAGCAGAGACAACCCCGGCAACTATAGGCCGGTGAGCCTCACGTCTGTAGTGGGTAAAGTCTTGGAGGGGATTATAAGAGACAAGATTTATAATCATCTAGATAGGAATAATATGATCAGGGATAGTCAGCATGGCTTTGTGAAGGGTAGGTCATGCCTCACAAACCTTATTGAGTTCTTTGAGAAGGTGACTGAACAGGTAGACGAGGGTAGAGCAGTTGATGTGGTGTATATGGATTTCAGCAAAGCATTTGATAAGGTTCCCCACGGTAGGCTATTGCAAAAAATACGGAGGCTGGGGATTGAGGGTGATTTAGAGATGTGGATCAGAAATTGGCTAGCTGAAAGAAGACAGAGGGTGGTGGTTGATGGGAAATGTTCAGAATGGAGTACAGTCACAAGTGGAGTACCACAAGGATCTGTTCTGGGGCCGTTGCTGTTTGTCATTTTTATCAATGACCTAGAGGAAGGCGCAGAAGGGTGGGTGAGTAAATTTGCAGACGATACTAAAGTCGGTGGTGTTGTCAATAGTGTGGAAGGATGTAGCAGATTACAGAGGGATATAGATAAGCTGCAGAGCTGGGCCGAGAGGTGGCAAATGGAGTTTAATGTAGAGAAGTGTGAGGTGATTCACTTTGGAAGGAATAACAGGAATGCGGAATATTTGGCTAATGGTAAAGTTCTTGAAAGTGTGGATGAGCAGAGGGATCTAGGTGTCCATGTACATAGATCCCTGAAAGTTGCCACCCAGGTTGATAGGGTTGTGAAGAAGGCCTATGGAGTGTTGGCCTTTATTGGTAGAGGGATTGAGTTCCGGAGTCGGGAGGTCATGTTGCAGCTGTACAGAACTCTGGTACGGCCGCATTTGGAGTATTGCGTACAGTTCTGGTCACCGCATTATAGGAAGGACGTGGAGGCTTTGGAGCGGGTGCAGAGGAGATTTACCAGGATGTTGCCTGGTATGGAGGGAAAATCTTATGAGGAAAGGCTGATGGACTTGAGGTTGTTTTCGTTGGAGAGAAGAAGGTTAAGAGGAGAATTAATAGAGGCATACAAAATGATCAGGGGGTTGGATAGGGTGGACAGTGAGAGCCTTCTTCCGCGGATGGAAATGGCTGGCACGAGGGGACATAACTTTAAACTGAGGGGTAATAGATATAGGACAGAGGTCAGAGGTAGGTTCTTTACGCAAAGAGTAGTGAGGCCGTGGAATGCCCTACCTGCTACAGTGGTGAACTCGCCAACATTGAGGGCATTTAAAAGTTTATTGGATAAACATATGGATGATAATGGCATAGTGTAGGTTGGATGGCTTTTGTTTCGGTGCAACATCGTGGGCCGAAGGGCCTGTACTGCGCTGTATTGTTCTATGTTCTATGTTCTATGTTCTATCACTGGCTCGGGCAGCATTTATTGCACATCCCAAAATGCCCTTGAAAATGTGGTGTTGAGCTGATTATTTAGATAAGGGGTGAGTAAGTTGGAAAATGAATGGGTGGCTGAAGTAATTTATCAGTGGGTGGATGAGTGAGTTGGGTGGTGAGTGAGTAGGGCATAAGTGGATAAGCCTGTCGGGGAGTCAGAGGGCAGGAGAGTTAGTAGGTGGGTAGCCAGGTCAGTGAGTGGGTAGTTGGGAAGGTGGATAATCAGGTGGTGAGGGTGGACAGCCTCATGACTGTGGCGGCACTGGACACAGTCCGCAGCTGCCAATCCGAGTTCCCGACTGCTGAGACCACACATCAACTACATGGTCGGGAACTCGGCCCGTCGGGGGCAGAGCATCGGGTGAGGGCCTTCAGGTGACGGGCTGAGGTCCTCCCAATGGCATGCGGTGCTCACCGCGATGGCACCCTTTTGGAGGGGGCGGAGCATACTAAACCTGCGTCAAACAGGCACCGCCCCCGATTTCGGTGGCAAAAGGGATTCCCCCCCCAATCGGCGATTACAAAATCAGTGTCGGGGAGTGGAGAATCCCACCCCACATGTCTGTGTAAATCCTGTAAATTCCAAGATGTTTTAAAGTTCTGTAAAGAAACTGTTGCTGATTTATTAGTATAGACATTTCTGCATTGCTCTGTGAAAAGTAAGATAAATAACAACCTGGCAAATATATAACATCCATGCCCCTATCCAGCAGCAGTTGCAGCAACACAAGTCCTGCCTGTGGGGCTACCATCCTTCCAAGTCTTCTGTCCTTCTGATTAGTCCTGCAGCCTCAGAATCCCCTCCGCTGTCCTTAATTGGATTGTGGATGCTGAAATGGCCAATTAAGAAGCCACTTCCGAAAAGATCCTACCAATGACACTTTGCAGTGATTGTGGGGTCAATACCTGGAAATGCGATTATTCTTAAAGGGCATATGAATCCAAATGGTTTCAGCAGTAAGAAAAATGCAACCAAGTGCAGAATGGTCGCTTAGAACTTTCTTTCCTTGGCAGTTTTATTTCATGTCCTCAATCTGCCACAGGGTTTTGTAAATGCCCACAGGAGTAGGGCAATGAGTCCTGAGCAGTGCTCACTCCCTCTGAAGATACATTGTGACAAGACCCATTCATATCACACAGTCGTTCAAATGGTCAAGCATTGGCAGGGCCAGTAAAGAGAATAATGAGCTTTCACCTGTGGATTCACCTGATACAACTGCTGGAAAAGCAGATGGATGACGATATGGATAGCAGTGAAGGGTCCTTGTTGGAAGTTACAGGTCACTCCAAGCACTGTTCGAGTGGAGGCAGATGCTGAAAAGCAAAGCCATTGGTAAGTAGGATACTTCTGAAACAGCAGCAAAGAATGTATGTTTTACTGGCGTATTTCCACCTACAATAGGTGCACTTTTAGAGAGTAATGTAGAAGTCAATCTCAATCATGAGTGACATAATGTTGCAGGCGTCATCAATTATGTCTTCCTCCATGGAAAGTGTGGTCACCTCCTTAGAGCTCATACAAAGGCATGCAGAACCTCATTAATGACTTGTACACTGAGTGCCACCTTCAACAGTATTCTTGAAATGTTACCACGGTCGTTGATCACCTTACTAATTTGCACAAAGTGCTCTTTAACTCATTGTTATGAGGGAAGTGCGGTTAGCCATGAGAGGAATAATGTTGAAAGGAAAGAAGTGCGGACCCCATTCAAAGTGCTTAAAAGTCTCACTCATCTCAATGACTGCCCACAGTGCTCCCTGTGTCCACTAAGCCCTCAGTTCCATTGCCTACACTACACATAAACAGGTGCAGGTAGATCAGCCATTGTTGGGGCGCCAAAACTGAAAATACCGGAAACACTCGGCAGGTCAGGCAGCATCCGTGGAGAGGGAAAAACAGTCTCAACATTTCAGGTCAATGATCCACAGATGCTGCCTGACTTGTTGAATGTTTCCAGCATTTCCTGTTTTTATTTGACTGAACAAAACCTTTCCCGCAATCAGGCAAGGAATCAATTGTTAGTTTTCAGTATTTATCGAGTTATTTCCTCATTATGTCATAAACAATCCCCTCACTCCCCTCGCCCACGCCCCCCACCTGCCAATTATTGTTCATCTTACTGAGTTCTTGCCTTTTGATTGGCGAGTTCCAGGAAACCCGTACACCTATAATTAAATTCCATAAACCATGTTAATATTGCTGTAATTGAATGACGAACACACTGACATTGACAATCCTCCTGCCCCGTTGCAGTTAACTGTGGAAGTCGGCAACGTGGACCAGCTTTCCCAACGTGACGTGAATTTCCACACTTTTAAAACCTGCCCTTCCACCCGCTGCTGCAAGTTAAAATTCACCAGCAGGTGCCTGCGTGCCAAGTGGGAAATACATATTGACTGCCTGAACTGAGACCATTTTCAGCCACAAATCTTGAAAACAATATTCCATCAAACAAGTGACAACATGGTAATTTTTCTTGATACTGTTTGACATGGCTCCTACGGCTAGAAAAGCATGCAGCCCATGATTAAGATGCTGGCAGCTGCTGCTGTGGAGTAAAGTCCTGTCGTCGCACAGAGAATCCTTTGCAAAGATGTTAATTTATTGCCTCAGCATCTGCTCATAACCCAAGCTACAATTTGTCACTGGGATGTACATGCTCATAAACCGACCGTGCATTAACTTCCATATTTATTCTGAGTTTATACTCATTTTGTTTAATCCTTACTTTTTTCAATAATATTGCAACTTTGTGCTCTTGACCGTGACGATAGGCATGCTTCACTGCACAATGACAAAAACGAATTAAATTTACACAGCCTGGTGATGGTAATATATTGGTGATCAGTGAATCGCATCACAAAGTCATTGGTTCTGTTTTGGGCCAGGGCTTGGAAACTCCAAAGTGTGTTATGGAGTCCACCTGACCTATAACTTTTATGTTGAATTTAGCTTGGATGAGCACAAGAGCTTTCACTTGACGTGTGATTCAGCAGTCTTCCCAAGCTTCTCAATCAAAACAAGCTTTATTCTAAGAACTTAGTTAACATATGTATATAAACACACAGCAATAATTGTTATCAATTACAAACATTAAAGGCAGCACACAGCTACAGTTGCCTATGTATAGCATTTAATGAATTCCCCCTTAACTGTTCCAATTCAAAAAACAGAATCCCATAAACCAAAATCCCTTATTCAAGGGCTTGGACCAGCACACTGTATTCTCACTTGAATGAGACTGGCTTTCCCTGAATATACCTTTTAAGTTACTGAAGCAGGTAGTAACAACCTGTTTACTTCTGGAACAGATATTTAAAATGAAAATAGAGAGACAGACCAAAACACTTATTTTTTTTGCCTGTAGTCCACAGCAGTCAAAACTGAAAGCAAAAGTAAAAACAACTCACAGAGCCACTGCCCAGCTCCACCCTCAAAATGACATCACTGAAGCCATGTGATAAGACAAAAACCTTTCTTAAAGTGACACTCATGTGACAGTTCAATCCCCATAGTTTCTCATGTGGTGACTGCCAAACTTTATATCACACTGTTGTAAAGGGGACAGAATGGGCTATTGAGTAAAAGTAGAGTGTTTCTGTACAAAAATAACACAAATTGAAATTGTAAAATGAAGTAGTGAGTGGCTGGGATGGGTCCCCTGGTGCCATTGAGACCTGAGGTGACTCATTTCATAGGGAAGCTGATGTCCCACAGGCAAATGGCATTGGCTCCACGTTTGAGGCTCCCTCATTTGTATGCATTAGTGGGACCAAAGGCGGCAAGCTCAATGCTATTTCTCAGAGGGACAGTAACAGCTGCATCCACTGCTTCCAACCCACTGGCGCTGGGCACAGAATTAAAGGTGCTGCTGGTTAGCGTCATCACCTACCCAAAAAATGACCAATCAGGTTCTGGAAGCTCCATGCAAGCTTGGCAGTTAGGTTGATTCTGAGGGTATCTGTAGTGCTCGGAGTCACTCTGGAAGTCATCAATATCTTTCTAAGCTGTTCCTGGCATTGTGATGCTGTAGGTAACTTCTAGGCTGTCACTGTATGTCCATGAAGTCCTACACATAATGGGAAATTTCCAACAAAGTCTTGCAATGGCGTACTGGTCACCTCCCACTTGTCCATCCTTTGAACCATATGCATTGAAACTGTCTCTACTGTCTGCAAGCATAACACATGCTCCACAAAAATTGAGGAGTCGTCTGCTAAAACTTGTGTTCCTGGACATTTCAGACAATGGTGATTATTCCTCTCTTTGAAGGAGGAACAACATTCTCTATTTCCATTCTCAAACCTTCATTCTCACTATGCTCGGTTCTTCATTCATTGACAGGTTGAAGGATTTCTACCTTTCGGTTACCAGCAGCATTTTGCGATTACTGGAACTCAGCAGAAATGTAAGTTAAAACTTCTCAGATGCCAACAGGAATTGTTTTATTTGTCTTCTATTGATTACAATTTGATAGTCATTTAAAAGGCAATTCGTAGACAATTTGAAGCTTTCAAAAAAATCACAGACATTATCTTCTTGCTTAGGCAAACAGCTCAACAAAACTTTTAAAAGTTAAAGTCTGAAAATTAAATATGAAAAAGAGAGAGAGAGAGAGAGAGAGCTAATCTTCAGCTTCAAACCAACAAAACAAAAACTAACAAACTACCCACAAAAACCGACCCTACCAATCTACCTAAACCTAATCTACAACAAAAACTCCAAACTAAAAACTCAAAAACAAAACTCAAAACTCAAAATGGCGGGCCGAAACTTCTTCAGTTATACCCTTTCATATCTATCTTAAGTCATCTCATCACACCCCAATATAATCCTAATTGGGTTGGGTTAGACTCAAACACATTTGATTTGACGGCAAGCCGTCCATCTTCAATATGTAACATTACATCTAATTGTTGCGTGTCTATATACTTGTGTATGATAAAGAATGCAATATGGTGCTTTATCAAAGCCAAAATATGCTGGCTTGGCTATTGCAACAATGGAGACTTCATGTAATCTCTTCATGCAATGCTGGACAATGATTTGCAAAATTTAAATTGCTATGTTTTGAGAAAGTTGGAATCAAATATATATTTGATTCGATGTTTTATAAACTGTCCATTAAAATATTTCAGCCTTATAAGTTATGGAATGTGGTTCACGCTGTAATTACTAATGGCCCGAAAAGAGAACAATAGAGCTTTTAAGTTACTGGACTCTTGTCACCTCATTGCCATGGAATTCAGCCCTTGTCCTTGAAGAAATGTAGTTAAAAGTGTTTGTTTTATCAGGCTTCGGTGTTACTTTAAAACTATGTAAAATGAATTTGCAGAATATGTGTCTCTTCAATCCTTAATTTAAAAACTGGGGCTTAATATTTACGCTTAAACAGCTATCTTTTACCTATATTAGTTGTATTAGAAATACCTGGCTTCTACACAGCCCTCCTGACACCCTTAGAGGGTGCAGCTGGCTTGATGCGTGTACAGTGTAGCCAGTTAAAACGGCTAACTCCCGATTTAGAATGGCTAACCCTGATTTAAAATGGCGAACGGAAAAGGCTGATGGGAAAATCAGCCAACAGGACTAAAGCAAGCAGCTGCAGGAAAACTGTGTATTCACCTCTGGGAAGGCCAGACAAGATCGATACCTGTAGCCATCAGCATAACAAAACACCAGCCATCTGAATACTAATGAGCAATCCCCGGGAACAATGCGCAACAATTTAGACACACAAAGCCAACCCAGACTTTTCGGCGCCAACAGAAGCCTACACAAAGGGAGGTGAACGACCACTTCAAGACCGCCCATCGATCAAGAAATCGCTCCAGCATTGGAGAATATCGAACCAAGTGATTGGGACAAAGTCTAATCACTTGGAATCAGGTACGGGGTCCGCCCCAAAAGGCGGGAAGCCCCTGGGGACTATAAGAATAGAGTCCAAGTTCAAATCGACCCTTCTGCACCCTTCTTCCTCCTGCCACCCTTCTGCTAGCCTTCTGCAACAGCCGCTCAAATCGTAAGTCTTACTTCAACGCTCGCTACGAGATAGGCGCTCCTAGCTATTGATCTGTACCAGCTTCGAATCCCGCAGGCTCAGAACCCAAACAAAAGGCCATTCGTTTCCCTGACGTGGTGGGCCATTTCCAAGTTAAGTATTGGCCTGTTAGTTGTAGGAAGTAGCTTAGAAGTAGAATTTATGCATAAGCATTGATTACTGTATATAATAAATGTGCGTTGATTTAACTCTTACTAAGCGGTGCGTTGGAATATTGATCATTACTCGGACTTGAACCACGTGGCGGTATCAGAAAGATACCTGGCGACTCAAGAGCAAAGGTGATAGAACAGAGCAATTAAACTAAGGTTAAAATTAGCAACATTATTTGGCGACATCCTGACGGGACCCGATCTAGAAGTGGAAAACCACTCCGGGAGAACCCAAGATTTTGAATTAGAGATCCAATTTGAAACAGAAAACCACAAGTGTTCAAGCAGTTCTGATCAATACTCATAATTCGGTAGTGTGTGTATGCATGCGTAACTAACAGGGCTATAAGGTAAAACTGATAGATTTTTGTTGCGTCAAAACTGTCGGAGGTTTGTATATCAGAAAGTAGCGAAAGCCATACCCGTATTTACAGCACCGCCTTAGCTCCACTGTTCCAAATTTAGAAGAGGCATTCAGATAGGCAAGATGGCAATGCAGGCAATGCAGCGCCTCATGAACCCTGAGGAATTTGCGGTCGCAGCGACCAGCAGCAGTAGAGTGGGACAATGTCCCATTTGGGAGGAAGAAATCAGGAAATATCTCAAAGGGAAAGGATGGCCCCTTTGGAATGATTTCTGTGATAACGAGGAATCAGGTCCCGGGAGTATAGGACATACTTGGTGGGAGAACCTGAGCGAGATCCACAAAAAGAGCTTGGGGAAAGCTCGCAAGCCGATGGCAATCGTGTCCAGCTTGGCACAATTGCGAGGCACAGAGGAGGTCGTTAGGATGCTCCGGGAAGAAGTTGAGGGCATACATCGGATGAGTAAGGTCGATATAAGCGAGGTAGAAAAGGAGAATATGGAATTGAGGAGGAAATTGGCAGCAAAAGATGGAGAGGTGGGTGACGCCAAAAGGGCTTACCAGTCTTGTCTGGCGCATTTAAGCAGCTTCCAGTCTCAATACGAAAAGGCCTATCAGGACACGCAACGTGCAGTCCTGGTACGTGAGGAAACAGAAAAACAGGTAGAAGCGTTACAGAAACAGTGTAGTGATCTAAAGGCAGCATTAAGAGCACTTCATGCTGCCACCACAGAACAAAGACAAAGCACATTAGACCACGCAAAGTGCCGGAAGCAGATTACAGAGCTGCAATCACTGCTTTCTGTTCAAAAAGGTTTTCAGGAAACCTTTGGGGAAAAATTAGATCAGGAAGACGGCACTGATTGGGAAGAACTGAATGAAACAGCGCAGAGATATGTTGAGGGAACATGTGCGCAGGGAAAGCCCCAAAAGAGAAAAGCACCCCAACCCCTCACACAGCAGATAGTTCACGCTCCAATGAACCCAGTAACCACCCGCCGCACGGCCACACCAGACGATGCGGAATTTCTATATTCCACCCCCTTAACAGTGACCCAATTATGGGACGCGTGCGATAAAATCACACCGTTCCTCCCCACCTCAGACCCCCACCATTTCTTTGCCACAGTTAGACGCCAGGCGAACATGTACGGCCTGGATGAGCGAGAGCATGTAAAGCCCATGGTTTTAAATTTAGATCCCTCAGTAGTAGCAGCCCTTCCCGACCCACAGAATGTAGGAGGAGGCACCCTTGCAGAGATGCATACCGCGATCTTGGATGCGATCGTGTATAACCGGGGTGGCTCCGTAGATGGCCTCAACAAATGTAGGCAGAAGAAATCTGAGCACCCCACAGCGTTCGCTGGACGCCTGTGGATTCACTTCGCAGCAGTCTTTGGAGACGTAGACGGTGCCCATTTGTCCCCAGACAACATGGTCAAATGGACCCGCACCCTTATCTTCCATGCCACAGAAACAGGACAGAAAGCTTGTACGAGTTATGATCCCTCAGAGGAGGCCCATAACGAGAAGTGGGTAGTGAAAAGATTGTCCCGCGTTTGGGAACAATCTGTTCAAAGTAATCCCGCAGTTAAGAATAGCGAGGAAAAGCAGGCCGCCGCAGATATGCAGGCAGTAAAAACAACACACCACAACCCCGCATGGGTGAATGAGGGAAAGAACAGCCCCCCACCCAAGTCACAGGAGTGTTACAACTGCGGACAGTTGGGACACTTCGCAAAAGAGAGCAATGCCCCTAAAAAGCCACAGAGAGCCCAGCAGACGGGCACTCTGATTAAGAAAAAGACAGAGCCCATTCATAGCGTTAGCGCCCGTTCGGATCAGACGGACTTGACCGGAACAGACTGACGGTGTACGGGCTCCCCCAGTTGGGTCTGCGACACCCTTTGGGATAGGTCAGGACGACCGGTAGTTGCAGCAAAATTTTGGGGACAGCCCATCGAATTTCTCTGGGACACAGGAGGGTCCCGCACCACAATAAATTCCTCCACCATGTTCCAAAAAGACACATGGCCCACTACAGCCACTATCACCCTCAGCGGCTTTACAGGCCACTCATAGCAGGGACACATCACCGCCCCTGTACCCATTCAAATTGGTAACATTACCACCAAGCACCCCGTGGTTTTAGTTGACCTGCCCCACACAGCAGAACACATTCTGGGAATTGATTTAATCAATTCCCACAACTTATCATTCGATCCAGTCAACCAGTGTGTCTGGAAGATGGCGAAATGCGCAAGAGCCCCTGCAACGTTCATATTAGGCGAATTTTGGTTCAACCCGACCACGCTTAATACGGACAAGCAGGTTAAGGCAGTTCTACAAAAGAACAGGGCAGCATTCGTGACCCACAAGCACGACTGTGGACGGATGACTGGCTCCGTACAAATAACAGGACCTGACCCTAGATCCCCAAAAACAACATGGATTTCCCCAAGAGGCAGAGGGAGAAATCACCAAGGTAATAGAAAGCTTATTAGAGCAGGGCGTACTTCGATCAGTAGCCTCCACTAATAATGCCCCGATTTGGCCAGTGAGAAAGCCCGATGGATCATGGCGACTGACCATCGATTACCGGGAACTCAACAAAGTCACCCCCGCAGCAGCCCCCACAGTAGCTACAAGTCCCGAGACCATGCTCAAGCAGGAACTCAATTCCCGATTCTTTACGGTTTTGGACGTCAGAAATGGATCCTGGTCTATTCCATTGGTAAAGGCGTGCCAGTACAAATTTGCCTTCACCTTTCAAGCACAGCAGTACACGTGGACATGCCTGCCA
The DNA here is from genome assembly GCF_047496885.1 of Scyliorhinus torazame. NCBI lineage: Eukaryota > Metazoa > Chordata > Chondrichthyes > Carcharhiniformes > Scyliorhinidae > Scyliorhinus > Scyliorhinus torazame. Next base: position 264,234,957 of record NC_092713.1, on the reverse strand, counting down.
CAAGGCTTCCACAACTCCCCCTCCATTTTCCACCGACAGCTGGCAAATGGTTTAGCAAACTTCTCTCGCCCCGAATGTCTGGTACAGTATGTAGACGACCTACTACTGCAGACAGACACCAAGGAAGAGCACATTGAGCTTCTGTCCGAACTCCTGGAACTATTACACGCAATCGGTTGTAAAGTCAACCCCAAAAAGGCCCAGATTTTGGAAGAAAAAGTGATATATTTGGGAACAATTATCACGCACAGTAAACGCGAGATCGAGCACAAAAGGATTGACTCGATTGCTAAATTGCCCCTTCCCCAGAACGTTTCAGCCCTCCGTTCGTTTTTAGGACTGGTTGGCTACTGCCGAAACCACATTGACGGTTTCGCCAGCAAGGCAGCACCCCTCTCAGACCTCCTAAAGAAAGGAGCCCCCTGGGAATGGCTTCCGCAGCATACGGATGCTGTGGACTCTTTAAAACAGGCACTCATAGCAGCCCCCGCACTACAAGTTCCAGACCCGCTTTCCCCTTACGCCATAGAGGTAGCGACCACAGACCGCACCCTTTCAGCCGTGCTCCTCCAGGAACGGCACGACCAGTTAAGGCCCGTAGCTTACCCCTCCCGACTTTTAGATGCTGTGGAGCAGGGATTTTCAGCCTGTGAGAGGCACCTGCTCGCAGTTTTCTGGACAGTCCAGTACTTTTCGTATATTATCGGACTGAACCCCATCACAATTCTCACCGAACACACCCCCACCCAACTTTTACTGGACGGACGACTCAAGGACGGTACAGTTAGTCAGATTCGAGCAGCTAGATGGACCCTTCTTTTGCAGGGACAGGACATCACTGTGAAAAGGACAAAGACACACACCTATTTAGCCAACAATTTACAGTACCCCGGAACCCCCCATGAATGTGAGATTATCTCTCCACACCACAACAGAGGCCCCTTTATCGCTAAAACACCCCCCAGAAAGATAGGTAGTTCAACTCAGAGCCCCCTGCACACGGACACGTGTGAGCCCATAAAGATTTATGTGGATGGATCTTCCACAGTCTTGGATGGGAAACGCATAACAGGTTGCGGTATCTATGTCGTGGACGCGCAGGGACGCGCCCTCGAGGAAATATCGTTAAAACTACCCGGACACTTGGGCGCGCAGGCAGCAGAGCTCGCGGCCGTCGCATATATAGTTGAGCACCCAGATTCCTTCCCCAGCCCAGCAGACATATATTCGGACAGCCACTATGTCTGTAACCGCCTTACGGAATTTCTGCCCCTGTGGGAAGCAAGAGGATTTGTTTCCGCAGACGGAAAACCCCTCCCCTCAGCCCCATTGCTCCGTCATATTTTAGAAAAAGCCCAGAACAGGACTTTTGGGATCATCAAAGTCCGCAGCCACCATCGTTCCTCCCCCCCTGGAAATGTGAAAGCCGACGCACTGGCTAAAGCAGGTTCCAGACATGGGTATTTTGGGAAACCACCCGAAAGCGCGCCAGTGAGTGCAGTTCAGGTCTCGCAGACAAAGATCGAGGATCTAGTGGAGGCCCAGAAGCAGGACAGCAATCTCACGGAGATTGTAAAAGGGAAGCATCCAGCATGTTACGAGAGGTTTAGAAATACACTGACCACACATGACGGTGTGGTGTTAAAGGACACCCTTTATGTGGTTCCTGAACAGGACAGGAATCAATTGATTTGTTTTTTCCATGATGGTCATGGACATCAGGGAATCGATCCCACTACAGCCCATCTCAAGCAGCTTTGTTGGTGGCCGAATTTAAAGGAAGATGTAAACCATTACACAGAGAATTGTCTTATCTGTGCACAGAATAATCCGGACAGATATGCCAAAAAGGCTCAACTCAGCCACACCCGACCCGTTAATGGCCCCTGGACTAACCTCCAGATCGATTTTATAGGACCATTGCCCCCTTGCAGAAATGGCTATAAATATGTACTTGTGGTAATTGACACATTTACAAAATGGGTGGAAGCATTCCCAGCCCGCACAAACACTGCAAAAACCACAGCCAAGATTCTAACCCACCACATCTTTACAAGATGGGGACTCCCCCGCAGCATTGAATCCGACCAAGGTTCCCATTTTACGGGACGTGTCATGCAGAACATCCTCACGATATTTGGCATCACCCAAAAATTCCACATAGCATACCACCCACAGTCGAGTGGTATCGTGGAGCGCATGAATCGGACCCTAAAATCTACCCTCAGAAAAATGGTCCAGCAGAACAACACCACTTGGGACTCAGTCCTCCCTTTTGCGCTGATATTTTTGCATAACACTATTTCTACTTCCACAGGTTACACCCCACACACTCTCATGACCCGACGCCCCATGAAAGGCACAGAATATTTCTTAAGTTTGGACCTGACCAGCCCCGAAGTGACGGCCCTCACAGACGAGAAAGCCGTGGAGCAATTAGTTGCAAATGTTAAAACGGCTCAGCTAGCAGCCGCAGTAAAATTAGGCACCAGAAAGAAACAGAGCAAGGCTTGTTTTGACAAGACAGTGTATGCGACTGAGTATAGTATCGGACAGCAAGTGATGCTTTCTGTATATAACCCCAGCACATTCCTGTCACCAAAATACTCGGGTCCGTATTCCATTGCGGATAAAGTAAGCCCTTCCGTTTATAAAATAAAGTACCCCAATGGTAAGACTGCGTGGTTTCATATAAACCAGCTGAATGCTTATGGAACACAGTCGAACCACGCACACCACGTCATGCTCGACGCAGCACACCACGCCCTGCCCACAGCCAACGTAACCCTACCAACCCCCACCACGTCCAGCCCAGCCACGGACTCGACCTCGACTCCACCCCCAAAATATACACTCCGCCCTGGAACGCCCACAGACTGCAGCAGCAGAGACAGCGACTGTGACTCAGACGATAGCCACAGCATGCCTCCCTACTATCTCCATGCAACCGGGCCCACACCCAGCGACTCAGACTACGATCCAAGTGATCCCTTCCTGATCACTTTCTTGAACAAACCCCACCACCGACCACCGAACTACACTGACGACCCCGATTTTGTCCCCACACAACGAGACACCAATTATTGGCACCGCGACAACTCATACAGACTCGTCCGCAACGACGAGAGCGACCACACCTCACACCATACAACCCTTTCAGCCCTAATTCACTCCAGAGTTTGGCACCCGGGAGAAGAGGACGACCTTGGGTCTGACTCCCAAACCGATAACCCCTTTGCGACCCTGTTCACAACCGAGAACTGAGGTGTCCAGATGATGTTTTAAAAGGAACCGCTTGGGAGAAGTGTTGTCCTTTCTGATGGAACCTGCAGAATGTTTTATGTTGTTTGTACGTTTGTTAAATGTTGTACGTCCGACAGGAGAATTTTTTCTCACTGCCCCATGCCTATTCGGCCGAAACCTCTGAGGACTTGCCTACAGAGACTCACTGTTGCCAGACACCTGTTCAGAGGAACTAGCTTGTCTGCAGACACTTGTTCAGGTACCAGACGCCCGTTCGTAACTGCCCTTCTGGTTAAAAGGTAGAACCACTACGGCAGCCCCACCACGATGACTACATTTTAACCCGTTCTTGTCGGTTGCTCAAGCAGTGGAGAAACGGCTTGAGACCCGCCCTGCCTGGGAACTACACTGGTCAACTACGCTCGGGTAGGAGAGATACGGCATTGGTAGCCGTCCTACCCGGGGACTCCATCCAACTCTTACCCGTCGCGGCCCATACGCACCACATTTTGGCATTTTTCAGTTCAAAAAGTTTTTATTTGTTTAGGTAACCTTTAGGTTGCCGGCCACCTGCTATTTACATCCTGGAACATTTGGATGCTAAATCAGCACTGGTTCATTATTGGGAAGTGTGTCTTCTCCTAAAATTTGTTTTTTGAAAAAAAAAAATGAGGGAGTCACACATAGTGATCAATTATAAAGGGAATAATTGGCACCAAAGGACAGACACACTAGCGTGCGAGATATTAAACAAAGATAGTTACAGACAGTATGCTTGTTTCTACAGAACTCCAGAAGCTCCAGGACCGGAGAAAACAAAGAAAGAAAAGGAAAGAGAGCAGCCATGAGGCCTTCCTTCAAGTGGATCACCTGTGTGCTATTGGACATTTGGTTGCGCGTGAACGCGAACCCCATGACTTCAAGACCCCCAGCCGTTAATGTTTCACTTTCCCGCAGTACCCAGAGCCCAGTCACCAGCGACACTACATCATCTTGGTATGCCAGGTTTATAACCTGTACTCTCTGTCCTATATAATCGAAACATTACTAGCATTGGCGATACTCTGCTGCATCGTGCAGACTATGCGTCGACGGAAATGGAGAAGGAGAGCCTACCGTGCTCGCACCCCGGTATATAGGATCAGATCCTCTATGTTCGGTTACGACCAGACCCCCCGACCCCCGCGATCTATAATAAAGTAATAAAGTGCATTGACTTGCGTTATTGTTATTGTAAATAAAGAGATGTAAAGAACTTTTCATGAGCAAATTGTATGATCCTGAGCTTGACTGCCAAGACAGGAAAGACTGTATGAAATGCTATGATTTTGTTGTATGATTGAGGAAGGTAGGATAATGGAATGTTTAAGTGAGTGTAGTATATTAAGAATAAGTTAGAGTTTCCCAGTTTATTGTTTTGTAATGCATGTCCCTGTCTGACATAGCGCCCTTAGAATTGTTAGTTAAACATTTTTGTGCATAGCTACGGTCAGTGCAGAGGCCCCCCATGTCTGGGAATGGAAAGCAACATAATGATGTGATCCTTCACGCTTCGCGTGAGGATCACAAGGAGGGTACGTAGCCAGTTAAAATGGCTAACTCCCGATTTAGAATGGCTAACCCCGATTTAAAATGGCGAACGGAAAAGGCTGATGGGAAAATCAGCCAACAGGACTAAAACAAGCAGCTGCAGATAAACTGTGTATTCACCTCTGGGAAGGCCAGACAAGATCGATACCTGTAGCCAACAGCAAACAAAACACCAGCCATCTGAATACTAATGAGCAATCCCCAGGAACAATGTGCAACAATTTAGACACACAAAGCCAACCCAGACTTTTCGGCGCCAACAGAAGCCTACACAAAGGGAGGTCCTTTGTATATAATACATGTGCGTTGATTTAACTCTTACTAAGTGGTGTGTTGGATTATTGATCATTACTCGGACTTGAACCATGTGGCGGTATCAGAAAGATACCTGGCGACTCAAGAGCAAAGGTGATAGAACAGAGCAATTAAACTAAGGCTAAAGTTAGCAACATTATACAGTAAGATGCGAGGACAGAGCTACTGATGAAATAGGAGTTGATATTGAGGTGTGTCCTGGCAAACCTCAGAGACCATGTAATCTCCACGTCCAAGATTTCGGCAAATCCCAGAGGCCACATGACTCCCCGGCCAATGGAATTCGAGCGCGCGCAGATCTAGCTGGAGTGCGGGCCTTTAAAGCCCGCAGTCAAGGACTGGACAAGAGGAGGGTAGAACTTGTTTTGCTGTGTTATGTTTGGTAAATGGTTACTTGTAAATAGTTTTCTGTCTTAAATAAATAGTTGTTTTCATCCACTTGTTGTCCCCTCGAGTTTATTACATTGGCGACGAGAAGAAAATAAATTGGCACTCCAATTTCAAGGATAAGGAAAGTACTTTCCAGTCTGATTCAAAGCATGTTCAGTATGCTACAGAAGAGGTACCATCAAGCCATTTTTGATAAGCTTGAACTTTAAAAAGAAATTTTGAGCAGCCAATAATGTTTTCCAATTAAAGAGCAATTTACCTGCATATCTTTGGGTTGTGTGGTTGAAACCCATGCAGACACAGGGAGAATGTGTAAACTCCACTTAGACAGTGACCCGCAGCTGGGATCAAATAATTTACCGAACTTGTGCAGTTGGTTAGGAATCATTATCATCCTAAACCCTCGATCATCCTTCACAGGTATGAATTCAATTCAACAGTGGAGGGGGACCAGGGGGTGGGGGTGGGGGGGGGGGGGCGATGAGAAGGTGGGGGGGGGGGAATATTGCAACTTTGGGAAATCTCTGAATGATCTGTTAAGAGATAGACTGGTGTGCGGAATAAATAATGCATCCATCCAAAATAAATAATGAACTGAATCAGAGCTAGATTTTAAAAAGGTGATGGAAATAATTTTATTCATGAAAGGCGCCAAAAAAGGTGCACAAGAATTGCAAAGCGTACCTGGGAGTGAGGGGTAGCAAGCTGCAGTACCGGAGTCGAGGATGCCTGGTTGTACAGGGGAAGGACGACTGATGTGGGAAACTGGGGTTACGCCCGCCATTTTGATCAAAGCTCGAATTTCAGTGTTTCAGATTGGGTGGGGGGAGGGGGATCACGCCCCGGAATGGTGCAAGTTTCAGGAGTGTTGCAGGTGAAACAGAAGAGGTCACCTAAGGAATAGATGTAGGAACATGCAGAGCCTACCTAGCTCAGGAAGGGGGCAGAAGTCAGTGTCAGTCCACAGTATGGAGGAGTACCAGTCACCTGAGTGAAATCTGTTAGCGTTGAACCATATTGACATGGGCAAAGTGGCTCCAATAACCATGTATTGCTATAAATGGATACTCTTTGAAGACACCACGGCCAGGCTAGTCACTTGTACAAGAGGGGGGCTTAAAATCAGGCGGTCCACAACGACCCCAGTAGTGCTCGGAAACAGTCAGCTCGGCGCCCGCTTATTGTCGTGTTAGGACAAGGACTAAGTTTAATGGGGCGTGACTGGCTCCAACATATTAAATTAAACAGAATAGAAATATTCAAACTGGGGGAGGGAGGCCTATATGAAGTCATCCGGAAAATTCTGAGGTCTTCCAAGAATAACTAGAAAACATAAAGCGGTTCCAAGCTAAAATATACGCAGACCCTGAAGCCATACTGTGATTTTATTTGACAAGGCCAATCCTTTATTCCATGTTGGAAAAGGTGGAAGTAGAACTTAAGTGCCTTGAAGATCTAGGCATCATTAGACAAGTGCAGTTCGCAGAGTGGGCGACATCTATCGTTCTGGTCGTCAAACCGGATAAGGCAGTGCTCATTTGCAGGGATTACAAACTGATTGTCAATCAAGCAGCCAAATTGGACTGATAGTCCATTCCCAAGATCAAGGATCGTTATGCTAAACTCGCAGATGGCTTGACATTTATTAAACTAGATATGAGTCAAGTTTACTTGCAATTGGAATTAGATGAATCAACATGAGAATATGCGACCATCAACACACAAGAGCTTGTACGAATATAGCTGTTTATCATTTGGAGTATCATTGGTGATTTTTCAATGCACCATGGTGAAATTATTACAGGGGTTACCCAGAGCTGTTTATTTAGATGATGTACTACTTACTGGTTCCACAGGAGAAGAGCACTTGTCCAATCTGGAAGAGGTACTGAAGAGCTTCATGAGCGCTAGTGTGTGCTTACAAATGTGTGTTTCAGGCCAGTGAGTTGAACTTTTGGGTTCCCTTGAAAGAAAAGTAAAAACCATAAAAGAAGCACCTGCCCTGAAAAATACGACCAAATTGAAATCCTTCTTGTGGATGATTAACTATTACTGTAGATTCATCCCAAACAGCCACCTTGTTAGCATCTTTGCTTATCTTACTAAAAGTGGTTTTGGAGGGTGCTTGAAGATGAGGCTTTCAATCAGGTAAACAACTATTTCAGTCCACTTGTCTAAGTGTCCATTTCAACCCAAAAAGGAGCTTGTCCTTATCTGTGACACATCTTCATATGGAATTGGAGTTGTGCTTTCCCATAGGTTGAAAGATGGAACAGAGAGGCCGGTCACTTATATGTCCAGAACCCTATCTGAGGTGGAGAAATGTTACTCCCAAATCAAAAAAGAAGGGTTAACAGTTCAGCATCAAAAAATTCCACCAATAGGAAAAACATTTCACAATAGCGACAGACCATAAACCATTATTTGAGTTATGCAAAGAAGATTAGCCAATCCCTCCCATTGCCTCTACCCGGATACAATGCTGGGCATTAATGCTCTCGACATACGAGTATATATTGGAGCATCAAACTGGGACCCAGATTGCTAATATCTAAAATCAAAATGCTGGCAAGGAGCTAATATGGTGACCTGTCATCGATGTCGATGTAACAAATATAGTTCAGTAATGTGACCAATGTCAAGGACAATGGAACCTGCCCACTGCTGCCCCTTTGCACCCATGGGAATAACCTGGTAGGTCTCGTGTGAGAGTACACATTGACTTTTGGCTCAACGTTCCTTTTATTGGTGGATGCGCAGTCAAAATGGATGGACACCAACCAGATGATGTCCACTACCTCTTACGCAAAGGTTGAAAATTCTGTCAGTTTTTTGCATTTATGCAGTACCCGCAGTCCTGGTTTCAGATGACGGTACTGCTTTTACCAGCATGGAGTTTCAACACTTTATGGTTTTCAATGATATCAGGCACATGAAAACAGTGCCATGTCATCTGTTGTCCAACAGTTTGGCAGAACGGGCTGTACAAACCTTCAAGTCTGGGAGGAAGAAGCAGCTGCCAGCCTCCATAGATATCAAGATTATGCGATATTTGCAATCATATAGAACCACCCCACACTCAAGAACAGGCATTGCCCTGGTGGAACTGCTAATGGGGCATTGATGGCATACCAGACTGAGCCTCATTTTCCCAAACTTGAAAGGCAGAGTCTAGGCAAGATATTCAAAAAATAAATCATGGCTCAGCAAAGGCAGAGAGAACATTTGAAGCGAACGACCCAATTTCCATAAGAAAGTTTGGAAGTGGTACTAGCTGGGTCTCAGGGATCATTGTAGCTAAGATAGGGCTAGTATCGTATAGGATCCTGAGAAAACATTTGGACCATTCGAGGAAAAAAGAGCCTCCATAAGTGCTGGTAGCATCAGTAATCCCAGACATTCCCACCGTTAGTTAGTGTTGATCAAAGAATTGAGGAGACTCAACAGGCCGTTGTAAACCCAAAACCGGATGCCGCCAGGGTGGAAGAAGCAGCTGCGAGGTGCTACCTGTACCAGGAGAAATAAATGGAGTGAGAGAATCCCCTGGGGAAAGGCCCCAACCAGTGATACTTTGTCGCTCTCAACATAAACTGAAGTCCCCCGATAGACTGGGATGTTGAGTTTGAGATTTTCAGGTAAGGGGGGGACCTGAAGGGGGAAGGATGCCACGGTGAACATCGGAGACCATGCGACTTCCTCGTCCGAGGTTTTGGCAAATCTTGGAGGCCACGTGACTTCTAGGCCAATGAGCGCACGCTGATCTAGCTGGAGAGCGGAACTTTAAAACCCACAGTCAAGGTCTGGATAAGGGGAAGGGAGGACTTGTTGTTTTGCTTGTGTTACGTTTGGAAAATGGTTACTTAGTTACTATTAGTAAATAGTTTTCGGCCTGTAAATAAACAGTTGTTGTTTTCATTCACTATGGTCACTTGGAGTTTTAGTTATTACAAGGTTCCCTAGTGATCTTCAGTCTCTTCCTCCAAAGTAACTCCAAAGATGTGAAACATGGAAAACCTTGTTCTTCTTCTCAGGCAGTCACTCGGGATTAATTATAATTCACTCCCACTCTGGTTCGACAGATTCTGAGATGGCTGATAATTCCAGGGCGAGATCTGTCGACTCTGCTACATGTGAGGCAGGGGATGCTTGAATCATAGAATCTCTACACTGCCGAAGGAGGTCAATCAGCCCATTGAGTCTGCGCCGATCATCCGAAAGAGCACTAATCCAGGTCCACTGTCCCGCCCACGCCGACCTATATCCGTAATCTAACCTGCACACCTTTGGACCCTAAGGGGCAAATTTAGCATGGCCAATCCACCTAACCTTCACATCTTTGGACTGTGGGAGGAAACCGGGGGAAACCCGCGTAGACATGGGGAGAACATACAAACTCCACACAGCCACCCAAGTCGGAATTGAACCCGGGTCCCTGGCACTATGAGGCAGCAGTGCTGGCCACTGTGCTACTGTGCCTTGCAGAGTTCCCTGAAGCAATGTGTACCTTGGGCAGAATATGGAGGATTCCATTCAAGGCACAAATGGCGTAATTTCTCAGTTGATTGAGTGCACGTGTAGCCCTATTGAAAGGGGGGCCACCCTCATCGAGACTCATATACACCAGGGCAATGATTAGTTGCAGCATCGGCAAATTCTCCCACTCCTGGCTAGCAGCCAAATGCTGGTGAGTCCCGAAAGGGCTGAGACAGATAGAGCTGCAGCTAAAGGAATGTATCATGAAGACACCCCATGGTGTTTGGCTGGCCCCTTGCCCCTCTGATAGAGACACATCTACTGAGTGAGCGCACAGACAAGCAACATCTGCATTGAAGGCAGTGTAAATTTTAAGTTTCCCATCTGCACTGTAGATTATCTCCATGCATGTGGGTAATTTGCTGGAGGTGCAGTATTGCTATGGCGAGGGTGGCGAAGAAGTTTAACGTGATGAAAAGGCCTTGTTTCACCACGGTCTTCACTGAGATAGCGTTTGTTGTTGTTCTGTTCTGAGGATCACAGCTTGCATTTCATCGTGGAGTAGGAGAACATTTGTGACAAATTGCTGAGGGCAGCCAGATTTGAGGAGGATACACCATAACCCTTCAAGGTTGAAAAAGCTTTTGTGAGATTGAAAAGATCTTGTTGAACTGAGCACACAATGACATTTCCCCTGAAGGCAAGGCCAGTATTTACTGTCCATTCCTAACTGCCTTTGAGAATGTTCTGATAGCTGCCTTCTTAAACCACTGCAGTCCGTGTGGTGTAGGTATACCCACAATGTTGATAGATGGAAAATCCCTGGATTGTATCCCAGCAAGGATGAAGCGAAGATTGTGTGTGACAGGGTAGTGTGTGCGTTGAAGGTGAACTGGAAAGTATTGATGCTCCATGTGTCTCCTGGCCTTGGTCTTCCAGGTGGTAGAGGTTTTGGGTTTGGAAGGTGTTGTCAAAGGAGCTTTGGTGGGTTGCTGCAGTGCATCTTGTGGATGGTGCACACTGTTGCCACTGTGCATCAGCAATGGAGGGATTGAATGTTTAAAGTCTTTTTTGGGGGGCCAATCAAGCAGAGTGTTTTGTGCGGGATGGTGTCAAGCTTCTCGAGTATTGGTGGGGCTCCATTCTTCCAGGCAAGTGGAGAGTATGCAGTCCTGAAGAAGAGACTTTCACCTCATTACTGTAGGTTGGATTCAAACTCAGATCCAATAGGTATAAAACCTGACTCTGAATTCAATGCACCGCTCAGCCCCTCCTGTGGTCATTTTCAAAATGTAGATGTAATTTATATGGACTTTTGAAAGGCCTTCAATAAGGTGCCCCAAAATGGACAAGTCACCTAACAGGTAGCAGAATGGACTGATGTTAAGACAGAAATCAGAGAGTGGGAGTAAAGGGTTGTTATTCACAGGGCTGAATTTTGCCAACCCAAGGAGATGGGAAGGGAGGCGAGGGTGCTGATAAAATCATGGGCAGCGAGCTATGCCAGATCTGCTCCCCAACATTTCCTCACCATCGGGGGATTTTACCAACAGTGGGGCTGGAATTGGGCAGGCTCTCTACCCCAAGCACGTGGGCAGCCAATTTGCAAATGCAAAGGCATTATTAGGGGCAATTTCCCCAGTGACATCAACATTTTTCCAAGGGCAGATTGAGCCCCCGGCCTCATGAGGAGGCCACTAGCTAAACAGAGGCAGCCTCCCAGCTGTAGCCTGAGAGGTGAGGGGTGAGGGAAAAGGGAGGCAAAACGAGGGCTGCAGTTAGAGGAGGCAGTCCTCCACTGGCCCCAGTGATTTCCCTGGAGGGATTTCCTCTCCAGCATTTGGCTCCTCAAAGTTTTTTAATGTTTTTTCCCAATCAGTTGAAGGCAGCAGGCCTCCAACCTAAGGGGAATATAAATTACTAAACCCAATTCTTGGAACAAGCAGTTTGTGCAAAACTCTTGAAGTCTGGACAAAGTTCTTCAACACTTTAGACTGTAGCAACTTTGCATAATATATAAGCCTCGAAACACTTCTACAATTGTAGCAAGAACGAGTCGAAATCAATCAGTAACCAACTTGATGGTGCACAGAACCTTGCAGTCTAGTAGATGATGACAAGAGCTGAGGTCCTTTAGGTTTGAACATCGCTCCTATGAAGTATGAACCAGAGGTACGGGCGTCACAGATGCCAGTTTGGAGACAAAACAATAGAATCATAGAATCCCTACAGTGCAGAAGGAGGCCATTTGGCCCATCAAGTCTGCACCGGTCCTTGGAAACAGCACCCTACCCAAGCCCACACCTATCCCCGTAACCCAGTAACCCCGCCCAACCTTTTTGGTCACTAAGGGCAATTGATCATGGCCAATCCACCTAACCTGCACATCTTTGGACTGTGGGAGGAAACCGGAGCACCCGGAGGAAACCCACACAGACACGGGGAGAACGTGCAGACTCCGCACAGACAGTGACCCAAGCCGGGAATTGAGCCTGGGACCTTGGAGCTATGCAGCAACTGTGCTAACCAATGTGCTACCATTACCCCTAATACTTTTAGCTCTGAGCAACCTGACACTAATGTGAAGGATTTCAAAGTTATGAAACGGGATTCTCCGACCCCGGTTTTCACCTGTTTTCGGGCGGGGGCGGGAATCATGCCATGCCGGTCAGGGGATGTTGGCAGCAACCCCCCCTCCACCTTCCCCGTCCCCCCGTCCCCCGTCCCCCCATCCCGTCCCGGCAATTCTCCGGGCCCCAATGGGCCGAGCGGTCGTCGGTTTCTGGCCAGTCCCACCGGCGTGAGATTGGACACAGTCCCACACGGCGGGACCTGGACCTGGACCTGGCTGGTAGGCCGGCGGGTGCAGTCCTCGGGGAGGGGGGGGGGGATCTGGCCCGGGGGGGGCCCCACGGTGGCCTGGCCTGCGATCGGGGCCGACCGATTTGCGTGCGGGACTGTGCGTGGGGGCACTCCTTCCTTCTGCACCGGCCCCTGTAGGGCTCCGCCATGGCCGGCGCGGAGAAGACACCTCCCTGTGCATGCGCCAGAATACGCTGGCCGGTCTACGCATGCGCTAAACCACGCCGGCTGTTCTGCGCATGCGCTAACTCGTGCAGTCCCTTCGGCGCCGGCTGCCGCGGCGCCAACCCCTCCGCCGCCAGCCTAGCCCGCGGAAGTGCGGAGAATTCCGCAAATTCCAGTTGGTCCGACGCCTGAGCGGTCCGCGCCGTTCTTGGCGCCGGCGTCGGGCTAATTCACCGATTGCAGGGAATCCCGCCTCTGGTGTTCAGAAAAGATTGCAGTTAGAATGTATACATTTTCAGTGAATTTGGTTCTGGAAAGCAGAATTTATTTGACCGCATAGAACTATAAAGTCCCTACACTGCAGAAGGAGGCCATTTGGCCCATCGGGTTTGCAGCAACCCTCTGAAAGAGCATCCTACCTAGGCCCACTCCCCCGCACTATCCCCGTAATCCCACCTAACCTCCACATCTTTGGACACTAAGGGGCAATATAGCATGGCCAATCCACCTAACCTGCACATCTTTGGGCTGTGGGAGGAAACCGGAGCACCCGGAGCAAACCCACGCAGACAAGGGGGAGAACGAGAAAACTCCACACAGACCGTCACCCAGGCCAAAATTGAATCTGGATTTCGGGCACTGTGAGCAGCGGTGATAACCACTATGCCACTGTGTGCACATGCTGAGATTGTTTTTCAGGCTGTTTGGCCTTGTAGATTTCAATGATGACACTTGAAATTGTGTCTTTGGTGTAATGGTGGGCAGATAGAGAAGCCTTTGGAGTGCAGTTTTTGCACTCAAGTGTGGGAGGGGTCGAGGACCCAGGTTCGATCCCGGCCCTGGGTTCTGTTTGTGTGGAGTTTGCATGTTCTCCCCGTGTCTGCGTGAGTCTCACTCCCACAACCCAAAGATGTGCAGGGTAGGTGGATTGGCCATGCTAAATTGCCCCATAATTGGAAAAAAATAATATATTTTTTTAAGTTTAGAGTACCTAATTCAATTTTTTCCAATTAAGGGGTAATTTAGCGTAGCCAATCCACCCAGCCTGCACATCTTTGGGTTGTGGGGGCAAAACCCACGCAAACACGGGGAGAATGTGCAAACTCCACATGGACAATGACCCAGGGCCGTGATGAAACCTTGGACCTCGGCGCCGTGAGGCAGCAGGGCTAACCCACTGCGCCACCGTGCTGCCAATAATTGGGTAATCTAAATTTATTTTAAAAATGTGTGGAGGGGTACAAGTGGGAGGGGTGTTTAATTGGATTCTCTCTCTTTACTTGGTGAACTTTTTTTCCCAACAGCACTGTGGGTGTACCTATACGACATGGCCTGCAGTGGTTCAAGAAGGTGGCTCACCATTACCTTCTCAAGGGCAATTAGGGATGGGTAATAAATGCTGGTCTAGCCAGCGATCCCACGTCCCGTGAATGGACAAATAGGAAAAAAGAAAGCACCCAATTATAAATTGCAGTCTCGTTTCCCTGGATCTGGCCCCACCTTCACTTTATCCTTTTCACCATCTGTCAGTTGTGGTGATGCGAGGCCCTCAGAATCTCCTGCTCTTTAGCTTCAGCAGGGTTACACCCCTTTCTGCACAGTGATCCTCTGCACAAACATAAGAATTAGAAGCAGGGGTAGGCCACTCAGCTCTTCAAACATTCTCCGTAATTCAATGAGATCATGGCTGAACTGATTGTAACCTCAACTCCACATTCCCACCTACTCCCAATAACCTTTTACTCCCTTGCTTATCAAGAATCTATCTAGCTCTGCCTTTAAAATATTCAAAGACTCCGCTTCCACTGCCTTTTGAGGAAGAAAGTTCCAAAAACTCATAACCCTCTGAGAGAAAACTGTTTTACTCATCTCTGTCCTAAGTGGGTGACCCTTTGTTTTTAAACAGTTGCCGCTCATGCGAGATATTCCTGAAAGAGGAAACATTCTCTGCACATTCGTTATTTTCTAATCCAATGGAAACTTCCCCGAATGTAGGGAATTTTAGAAAATCGAAACCAACGCATCAACTATCTCACTAGCTACTTCCTTTATGACCCCAGGATGCAGTCCATCAGGAGCCGAGAACCTGTCAGCTTATAGCTCCAACAATTTCCTCAGTAAAACCTTCCTGGTGATTGTAATTTTTGTGAGTTCTTCCTTCCCTTCAATTTCCTGATTTGATTTTGATTGATTGATTGATATATATTGTCGCACGTACCGAAGTACAGTGAAAAGTATTTTTCTGCGGCCAAGGGAACATACTCGTACGTACATAATCGACAAAAGAATAATTAACAGAGTACATTGACAGTGGTGCATCGACAAATAGTGATTAGTTACAGTGTGGAACAAGGGCCAAACAAGAGCGTCATGAATAGTGTTCTTACAGGGAACAGATCAATTCAAGGGAGAGTCGTTGAGAAGTCTAGTAACTGTGGGGAAGAAGCTATTCCTATGTCTGGATGTGCGGATCCTCAGACTTCTGTATCTTCTGCCTGATGGAAGGGTCTGGAAGAGGGCAAAGCCTGGGTGTGAGGGGTCTCTGACAATGGATCTATTTCTAGGATTTTATTTATATCCTTGAAGAGTGAAGACCAATGCAAAATACCTGTTCAACTCATCTGTCAGCTCCTTATATGCCATCATTAATTCTCCAGACTCACTTTGTATTGTACGAACACTCATTTTGTTAGCTCATTTCTTTTTAAAATATCTGTAGACACTCTCCCAATTTGTTTTTTTTGCTTGCTTTCTCTCGTACTCTAATTTTCCTTCTTATCAATCTCTTAATAATTCTTGACTGTTTTTTATATTTTGTCCAAGCTGCCACCTATCTTTGTCTTTTTTCTTTATGTTTGACAATACCTTTAACTTTTGGTGGTGGGCACTTCCCTTGGAACCCTTTTTTTCTCTTCTGTGTATTTTGAAAATCCCCATAAGTCTCCACCACTACTGACCTATCCCTTAATCTAATTTCATATAATCGCTGCAGTGCAGAAGGAGGCCGTTCAGCCCATCGAGTCTACACGGACATCGTAAAGAGCACCCTACCTATGCCCACACCCCCGCCCTATTCCTGTAAACCCATAACCCCACCTAAACTGTGGGCAATTTTTGCAACCTTTGGTCACTAAGGGGCAATCTAGCATGGCCAATCCACTTAATCTGCACATTTTTGGATGAAACTGGGGCGCCCGGAGGAACCCCAAACTGACACAGAGAGAAAGTCAAACTTCACACAGAAAATCATCCAAGGCAGGAATTGAACCCGGGTCCCTGATGCTATGAGGCAGCAGTGCTAACCACTTTCCCAACGTGCCGCAATCGTTTGATAGTTTACTTCAGCTATCTGTGCTTTCTTGCCTTCACAATTGCCCTTTTTTAAGTTTGATATTTTAGTCTTGGACTCACTCTTCTCTCCCTCAAACTGAATGTGAAAGTCACTCATATTATGATTGCTGTTACCTAGGGGCCATCTTCACTGAGATCTTTAATTAATCCTGTCACATTGCACAATACCAGTTCCAGTATATCCTGCTCTCTGGTTGGTGGCACAACATGCTGTTCTAAGGAACTATCCTAAAAATATTCTATGAAATCCTCATCTAGGTTCTCTTTGCCTATCGGTTTTTCACAATCGATATGCAGATTAAAAGTCAACATGATTATTGCCTTCCCTTTCTGATAAGCTCCCAATATTTATTAGTTTACATCCTGTGATTACTGTTAGGCGGCCAGTACAACACTTCCGCAAGTGATTTCTTGCCTGTATCATTTCTCATCTCTATCCTTCCTGTTTCTACATCCGGGTTTCCTGAACTTAGGACATCTCTCTCTAATGTGCGAATACAATCATTAATTAACAGAGCCACCCTAGTACGTTTTCCTAGCTTCCTGTCTTTCCTAAGTTTCACAAACCCCTCAATATTCAGGTCCCAATCTATGTCATTCTAATGTAGGATACAGAAAGGTATGATCATTTCTGTACCACAGGCTCCAGCAGATTTATCCAGTTTTGTCAAATGAGACTTAAGCTTGCCAATTAATATTTATGTGACATATTGTGCCGCATTATGCTTGTTCTGTTCGGTTGGGATGGTCCATATCTGCAGGGTATAACTCTGATCAGCAATCTATCAACTTATCACAGAGTTCTGAGTCATCAAATTTTGGATAGAAATGTAGTTTTCTGAGATATTGCTGGGTAATCGTGTAGGCAATACAATTCATTCAGGAAGTCCGAGTTGCTATGGCAATGTGCACTTTTACATGCATATTGTAGCCTGGAACGATGTACAGAGATGGTCGAGGCTCCAACTTTCTTTCCATCACATGGCTGACCAGGAATCTCTCCCCCCTGTTACTGGCTGATATTGACATCTAATCGAAGGATTTGCAACCTGTTGAAAGCAACTTCCTTGGCCATCAAGTCCTAAATTGGGACTGGAACCTGGAGATTCCTGGAGGCAGGAATTCTACTGACTGTGCCATAAGGCCTTCTGCATACAAAATAGGACCTTCTGCCAACATTGGAGTAGTTATTGAAGTATAGGGCACACTTTTCTTCTGTGGTGCTCATTTTAAGAGCCCCAAACTAGCCCACTCATGGCCTGATCCTCTTCCTCTTCATTGCACAGAAATAGATCAGAAAATTCTGACTGCGAAATCCATTTTTCCAATCCCAATTCAGAAATACACTTTCCTGAGTACTCTGACCTTCATACAAGATCCAGAGCCAATCTCAGGATCAACTAAAAAGCAGAGGCAAAGTTTCTGTAAGCTGGAATCAAGAGAACGAATGTGTCCTCCTCCACGGCAGCACAGTGGTTAGCACTGCTGCCTCATAGCGCCAGGGACCCGGGTTCAATTCCGACCATGAGTGACTGTCTATGTGGAGTTTGCACTTTCTCTGCCTGGGTTTCCTCCTGGTGCTCTAGTTTCCTCCCACAGTTCAAAGATCTGCAGGTTACATGTATTGGCCATGCTAAATTGCACCTCAGTATCCAAAGGTTGGGTGGGGTTATGGGGTTACGAGGATAGGGAGGGGTCATGGCCCTAGATAGGGTGATCTTTCAGAGAGCTGGTGCAGACTTAATGGGCTGAATGGCCTCCTTCGGCACTGTATTCTATGATAAAGTATCTGCTTCAGGTATACTATTGCATTATGAATGCAATATTTTTAGAAATATGAATTCTTTGGGAGATTGGATTGGGAGTGCAAGTTAGAGTGAATCATGCAGGAATGTTGACTGCGCTCATTCTCTTTAGTTAAGTACAACAGGGCAGACCCCAGATAGATGCCCATAATGACTGATGATCCTGTTTTTTTGGACATTTTTGGAGTGGCGTAATAACACTCTGTTTAACTTAATTTTGTGCTTCAATGCCACCTGAAAATTGATGTTTTATTTACTGGAAAATCCATCCTGAGCCTAGAGACAAGGAAATAGATTTTTTAAAGTGATTGATTATTTTCTATTTTGTAGAAATTAAGAAACATTGGGTGGAATTTACCGGTTGTTCACGCCGGTGGGATATTCTAGGTGCCTGCAACAAGGTTCAACTGGACTTTTCCCTCTGGTTGGCAGGGTGTGGGGCGGGGGGCGGAGTGCAGAATATAATGGCTGCATTTGGTGCAAGAATGGGATATGAAATGGTATTGAACACCAGCTGGAACAGGTCAGGGGAAGCTACAATCTGGTCCCAAAAGATTCAACGGTTCTCTTCCAATTTCCAAAAAAGTCAAACCCTAATGAAGGTAATAGGTCTGTGGGCTAAGTGGTGAAGGCTTTTGAAAGTTCGGTACACATTACTGGTCATTCTTTCCATGTGTTTTCTTTCTAACTGGGATTACACAGTTCTTATCCTGTTAGCTGGCTTCAAAGTTTATTTCATGCCTTTCTGCAATGTGTTAAGTTGTTTTGGATCACCTGCTGCATATGATAGCACAGAATGTTTATTTTCATACAAACTTGATCGCAGACTGAGTCCAATGATGGGGATATTCCTAATTTAAATCTCTTCTGTAAATTTTGAGGTTGTACAAGCCTTTACACCATTGCATCGTTATGCAAAAATGTTTTAGTTAATAAAACAATAATAGATGTTTTTACTTTCTTTAAAGCCCCACACACTATTTTCAGCAACACAAACAAATGCAAATGTCTCAGCAAACATTACACAATGCAATTCAGACACAGTCTGGCCTTTCAGAGGCACTGAATAGCCCTTCAAAGCAACTCTAATTAGTGTAAGTGGAGGTAATAGGTCCACTTGGATTTTTTTCACTCCTATTTCTAAAGACTACAAGCCTTTTTTGTCTGTGAGGTCACCCTTGTTCAGGCATCTCCAGTAATAAATGGAAGGCAGTACAGAGCAGAGAAAATCAATCGCTTGACAAGTTTTATGTGCGAAGAAACAGCAAGATATATAGCACTATCTCATGTAAGCCTGAACATCTCGTCTAGCAAAGGGGAATATGGCATTTGTGTAGTCAAGAGCAGGGGGTAGTTTAAAAAGAAAAGCAGAAGGTAAGGGATGAATACTTTGGTAAGTCAGTAATGGAGCTAAAGGGCATATGTCTGTGGGGAATATGTTGGCA
Source organism: Scyliorhinus torazame (assembly GCF_047496885.1). Classification (NCBI taxonomy): domain Eukaryota; kingdom Metazoa; phylum Chordata; class Chondrichthyes; order Carcharhiniformes; family Scyliorhinidae; genus Scyliorhinus; species Scyliorhinus torazame. The sequence goes on along the minus strand of NC_092713.1, from coordinate 264,215,318 downwards.
TAAAAGAGCTTTAAGAGGGCCCATTCATATGGACAAAAGAAGATTTGAATTGCTGCCTTCACAATAGCTTGAAAGGACAGGCTTGGGGTGTTCTGAAACAAAGTGAAAATCACATAGCTCTGAATCAGTCTAATAAGCTTTTAACTATTTTACATTATTGTATTACCATTTTTGTTAGCTGTGCAGTGAATCCACTCAAATATTTGATTTATCTGTTCCCAAATAAAACTCCTGACAATACAATGGCGATCCAGAGTAATACATTTGTTTGCTGTAATGCTAAAAAAAGAATCACCATGATTTCTATGCAGAGACCGCCTTTGCTGATTGTTCCATGCTTCCCGATGTATGAGCGCGTATTGATAAATTCCTTCAAAAGTAGTGTTGTTGTAAAACAGGTGCAGCTGTGCATAGGTTAGAGGTGAATGTAAAGCACACATCTGTTTGTCTCCTTCTGTCTTCTGGTCTTGAGTTTCCATGACTTGTATCTCTGTTCTCCTCCAATCTCTTCAGGGGGAAAAAAAAACTGTTTCTACTGGTCGATATGCCTGTGCAGCTGCTCCGCTCCCACTTTGATTGACACTTTTTTCTTTCCTGGCTTGATGCATCCGATACGCTTCTGTGAGCCTCTAAGCATCTGTACAAGTGCAACCCATTTAGCATGTGATAGGGAGAGTGCCGCAGGTGATGATCCACATCAATTCAGGTAATGTAGCTCCTTGTTTTTCCAGCCACTCAGCAGCAACTCACGTCTAATTAGCCACCACTTGTCTCGTCAAGAGGGTATTACCATCTTATAGTAACATTATATTTTTCAGAACTTATAATGCCTATGTTCCAAAACAGGAGGGAAGGAGAGTGACAGTGGTTAGTAGGCTTGATTTGCAGCCAATTAGCTCATTTTCAGCACTGATAAAAGGCACTACTACTTCAAATTGAGAAATGCCTTAATTAATTGCTCTCCCGACAAGGGTTTTCTGTTCGAAGAACTGAAGGAGAGAAATTCCTCCAATCGTTGTATTTATCAGACACAAAATTGAATACTAACGTGGACTTAGTAAAGTTCACACAAACAGCAAGAATGTGCCTTTAATATAGAAATCATTCCAAAGCTGTTCGGAGATAAATAATTCATTGAATGTGCGCTGAGCATGTGAGAGAGGTTAGTCGGGTTAACTGAAGGTTGTGCCATCTTTAAGATGAGTTTCAAGGAGTTTTCTAAAGAAGGTTCGATGTGTAAACAAGCAGACAGATGCATGTAGTGAGGTCCAGAGGGCAGGGCAAACCACACTCCATCCTGGCCACTAATGGTGGGATAAAATTAAAGGGCAATTCACTAGAGGCCTGATTTAGAACACAGTGGGGTGTGGGAGGTTAGATAATGTTGGCAGCGGCTGCAGAGGGAGCGAGGTTTAATGCTTGCGGCAAATTGAAGATGAGGCCAAAGATGCTTTGGAAATTTCTGCTTTGTCATAGATGCATATTCCTCGACTGATTATTTCGGCTGCATATAACCATGTGGAACCTCAACATCTGAGTTAAGTTTGATACCCCATATCCATTCATCCCTAAGTCCACTTACTTCCACTGCACAATATTTCCAGTGTCTGCTGTGATGGATTCCATAGTTTCAAAGCTTGCATATTTTGAGGTAGAGCCGAATTGAAAAGGGAAACTGGAAAAGGAATTTGAGAAAGAAAACTGACCCGCCCAGTTTCAATGGAATCTGAAACTGAAACTGAGATTTGGAAACCAAAGCTGGGGAGACAGAAACTGGTTGAAATTATATAAAAGGACACCGAGCCATCTGAGTTCAGATGATGAATCCAATGTTACATTCCAGACAGGCTGTAGAACACAGAGGCAAGATTCTCAAACTGAGAACAGGCAAATACACAGGCCGGGATTTTGCACCCCCAATTGCCACGGCTGTAAATGGCTACGCTGGTGGTGGGAGGTCAAAATCTCATGAGAACCAGACAAAGCAACTTGGGCTGGCAGATCTTCCCAGAGCAATTGCTCCCCACCCCCCCCCCCAACCCCCACCCAGGCCAGCCAGTGATATAATGAGGTTCCCGCCAAGCAATGACAGGAACCCCTTTAGCATACATCAGCATATCGTTACCAGGCTTCCCCACAGCAGTTCTCCACCAGTGTTGAAACGTCCACCCCCAGCAGCGTGGCATCATGTAGGTGGACAAGTCGAAGAACTGGCAAGCTCACTTCCGGGAAGTGTTCGGAGGTGAGGTTGCAGTTTGCCGCTGGATGTCAATGAATCCAGAGGGAGAGGGGGTAGTGGACATGTTGGCGGAAGCTGGCCACAGGGCTTATGCTTTGTGCAGGGTGCACCGGCAGAGGGGGTTCAGGGGGTTACGGCCTTGCAGGCCAGCCACTGTTTGGGGCAACAAGGGATGTTGCGTGGGAGAGGCCTGCTACCAGGCTCGTGCTGCAAGGGTAGAATGGCTGCAGAGGTGCGGGTAATGGGGGTGGGGGGGTGGGGGGGTGATTGGCTGTACTGGAGGGGAGGAATTCACTGTGGCTGCACAGGGAGAGGTGGGGAGGGGGTGGAAGGCACTGTGGCTGCACAGGGAGAGGTGGGGAGGGGGTGGAAGGCACCGTGGCTGTACAGGGAGAGGTGGGGGGTGGAAGGCACCGTGGCTGCACAGGGAGAGGTGGGGGGTGGAAGGCACCGTGGCTGCACAGGGGGAGGTGGGGGGGTGGAGGAAGGCACCGTGGCTGCACAGGGAGAGGTGAGGGGGGGGGGGAGGAAGGCACCGTGGCTGCACAGGGAGAGGTGAGGGGGGGGGGGGGGCACCGTGGCTGCACAGGGAGAGGTGAGGGGGGGAGGAAGGCACCGTGGCTGCACAGGGAGAGGTGGGGGGTGGAAGGCACCGTGGCTGTACAGGGAGAGGTAGAGGTGGGGGAGGGGAGGAAGGCACCGTGGAGGTACAGGGAGAGGTAGAGGTGGGGGGGGGGAGGAGGAAGGCACCGTGGCTGCACAGGGGGATGTGGGGAGGGGAAGGCACCGTGGATGCACCGAGGAGGGTGGGGTGGGGTGGGGCATGGGAAGGCACAGTGGCTGCACAGAGGGAGGTCGGGTGGGGTAGATGGGGTGGGGTGGGTGAGGGGGGAAGGCACAGTGGCTGCACAGTGGGAGGTGGGGAGGGGAGGGGGAAGGCACAGTGGCTGCACAGAGGGAGGTGGGGAGGGGGAAGGCACAGTGGCTGCACAGAGGGAGGTGGGGAGGGGAGGGGAGGGGGAAGGCACAGTGGCTGCACAGAGGGAGGTGGGGAGGGGGGAAGGCACAGTGGCTGCACAGAGGGAGGTGGGGAGGGGGGAAGGCACAGTGGCTGCACAGAGGGAGGTGGGGAGGGGGAAGGCACAGTGGCTGCACAGAAGGAGGTGGGGAGGGGGAAGGCACAGTGGCTGCACAGAGGGAGGTGGGGAGGGGGGAAGGCACAGTGGCCGCACAGAGGGAGGTGACGAAGGGGAAGGCACAGTGGCTGCACAGAGGGAGGTGGGGAGGGGGGAAGGCACAGTGGCCGCACAGAGGGAGGTGACGAAGGGGAAGGCACTGTGGCTGCACAGAGGGAGGTGGGGAGGGGGGGAAGGCACAGTGGCTGCACAGAGGAAGGTGGGGCGGGTGAAGGCACAGTGGCTGCACAGAGGGAGGTCGGGTGGGGTAGATGGGGTGGGGTGGGTGAGGGGGAAAGGCACAGTGGCTGCACAGAGGGAGGTGGGGAGGGGAGGGGAGGGGGAAGGCACAGTGGCTGCACAGAGGGAGGTGGGGAGGGGAAGGCACAGTGGCTGCACAGAGGGAGGTGGGGAGGGGGAAGGCACAGTGGCTGCACAGAGGGAGGTGGGGAGGGGGAAGGCACAGTGGCTGCACAGAAGGAGATGGGGAGGGGAGGGGGAAGGCACAGTGGCTGCACAGAGGGAGGTGGGGAGGGGGTAGGCACAGTGGCTGCACAGAGGGAGGTGGGGAGGGGGGGAAGGCACAGTGGCCGCACAGAGGGAGGTGACGAAGGGGAAGGCACAGTGGCTGCACAGAGGGAGGTGGGGAGGGGGGGAAGGCACAGTGGCTGCACAGAGGGAGGTGGGGAGGGGGGGGAAGGCACAGTGGCCGCACAGAGGGAGGTGGGGAGGGGGGGGAAGGCACAGTGGCCGCACAGAGGGAGGTGGGGAGGGGGGGGAAGGCACTGTGGCCGCACAGAGGGAGGTGGGGAGGGGGGGAAGGCACAGTGGCCGCACAGAGGGAGGTGGGGAGGGTGGGGAGGGGGGGAAGGCACAGTGGCCGCACAGAGGGAGGTGACGAAGGGGAAGGCACAGTGGCTGCACAGAGGGAGGTGGGGAGGGGGGGAAGGCACAGTGGCTGCACAGAGGGAGGGGGGGAAGGCACAGTGGCCGCACAGAGGGAGGTGGGGAGGTGAGGGGGAAGGCACAGTGGCTGCACAGAGGGAGGTGGGGAGGGGAGGGGGAAGGCACAGTGGCTGCACAGAGGGAGGTGGGGAGGGGGGGAAGGCACAGTGGCTGCACAGAGGGAGGTGGGGAGGGGGAAGGCACAGTGGCTGCACAGAGGGAGGTGGGGAGGGGGAAGGCACAGTGGCTGCACAGAGGCAGGGGGGGAAGGCACAGTGGCTGCACAGAGGGAGGTGGCGAAGGGGAAGGCACAGTGGCTGCACAGAGGGAGATGGGGACGGGGAAGGCACAGTGGCTGCACAGAGGGAGGTGGGGAGGGGAGGGGAAGGCACAGTGGCTGCACAGAAGGAGGTGGGGAGGGGGAAGGCACAGTGGCTGCACAGAGGGAGGTGGGGGGGGGGGGGGGAAGGCACAGTGGCTGCACAGAGGGAGATGGGGAGGGGGAAGGCACAGTGGCTGCACAGAGGGAGGTGGGGAGGGGAGGGGAAGGCACAGTGGCTGACAGAGGGAGGTGGGGAGGGGGAAGGCACAGTGGCTGCACAGAGGGAGGGGGGGAAGGCACAGTGGCTGCACAGAGGGAGATGGGGAGGGGGAAGGCACAGTGGCTGCACAGAGGGAGGTGGGTGTCATGATATCCACATTAACACATCATGGTGCAATCACACACACACACACTGATGGACAGATCAACGGACCAATCAACACACACGCACCATCACAGCCAATCACCAGTGAGAGCACATGCACTATAAAACAGGGAACACCACTGCTCCCGCGCATTCCACCAGGAGATAGCTCAGAGCACAGAGCTCACAGCGAGCCACTCAGACATACACCATGTGCTGAGTGCCTCCACTTCGTGGAGCTTCCTGCCACTCTGCCCATTCCTCTATCGGCCGTGGCCAGGCCCATTCCTCAGCCGGTGGATCCTAACCCACCCTTGAGGCGGTCAACCCAAATTCGTCGCCCACCTACTAGGCTGAATTTATGAGCCTGTTTGCACATTGCACTCACTGAATTGTTGTGCAACAATGTTAACGTGTTTCTCTTTTTTGTCGTTCCAGGAGTTCTCTTTCGATATTTGATGATTGCACTTGTTTTGTTTGTGGTACAACATCGTTGCTATGTTGCACCTGACACCTTCCTCTGTATATAGTTTAGCCTCATGTACATGGTGTAAATATTGCACACACATACTCAGCCGCACTCAGTACACACCAATATTTATTACCATGTAGGCACATATTCTTGTGAAAAGGGGGGATGTCATGATATCCATATTAATATATCATGGTGCAATCACACACACACACTGATGGACAGGTAGACGGACCAACCAACACGCAACATCACAGCCAATCACCAGTGAGAGCACACGCACTATAAAACAGGGAACACCACAGTTCCCGCTCATTCTACCAGGAGATAGCTCAGAGCACAGAGCTCACAGCAAGCCACTCAGACATACACCATGTGCTGAGTGCCTCTCTAAGTTAGTGCTAGGGCTGGGTCCACAGGTTAACTGATGAAGTACGAACCACAGCCAGAAGTTAACAGTTGTTATTATACAGAATAATAAAACAGATTTGTACCATCTACAACCTTGTTGGTTCGTTTGTATATCGGAACACCCAACACGACAGTGGGGAAGGGGAAGGCACAGTGGCTGCACAGAGGGGGGTGGGGGGGGGGAGGGGGGGGCACAGTTTCCTCCCACAGTCCAAAGATGTGCAGGTTAGATGGATTGGCCATGATAAATTGCCCTTAGTGACCAAAATGTTTAGGAGAGGTTATTGGGTTACGGGGCTAGGGTGGAAGTGAGGGCTCAAGTGGGTCGGTGCAGACTCAATGGGCTGAATGGCCTGGCCTCCTTCTGCACTGTATGTTCTATGTCTTTGTAAGGGATGGCACAATGGTTAGCATTGCCTCACAGCACCAAGACCCGGGTTCACTTCGGGTGACTGTCTGTGTGGAGTTTGCACTTGCTTCCCATGTCTGCGTCGGTTTCCTCCGGGTGCTCCAGTTTCCTCTCACAGTGTGATCTTGGAGCTCACCCAGCTGCCTCTCTGGACACCTCATACCCCAGCTGTATCATCTTGGGCCAAGCTCGATCAGGAGCCCAGTAGGTGTTGGCATCCTTCAAAAGAGCTGCCCCGTTGCAGAGGAAACAGGGGATCAGCAGAGCTCACCCTAACCAGAGGACACCTGCACCCCAGGTTTTGGAGCCTTCCCTGGTTCTCTGCCCCTCTCTGGGAAGAGGATTCGCCAGTGACCCCCAAACCTCCGATCACCAACTGTCCCCTTCTGGTGAGACTGCCAGCGCTGACTGCCTCAGCCGCCACCTCTCAGGCAGTGTTCTGGAGGGCAGGCTTGAGTCTGCAGCCCATGCTGGGGATGAGGGTATCCATTCGCTCCTCACTGGCATGGATCTGTGGGTCCACCTTGGACTCCCAACACCGGAGGGCAGGTCATCTCCGAGCCATCTTCATGACTGCAGTGAGTGTGTGGTAAGTGGAACGTTGAAAAACAGCTCCAGCTGTCAGGGTCTTTGGCGCTAACTCCGACCCCAGTGGTTAGAACGCCCACTGGGCAGGGATTTGTTCAGAATTCGCGCCAGCAGATTGCTGGGTATTAGCACATCATGAACTGCTCAACAAATAGCGCCGCCAACGGGAATGCAAACCGCACACAATCTCGGCATCAACACTTCGGGGTGAATTCCCCACCTTCCCAGCCATGTGTTCCTTGGCGGCACGCCGTCGCTGGCAGTGGGATTCGCCGTTCCCGCCACTGGCCAATGGAATGTCCCATCGTAGCCACCCCAAGTCGCTGGGAAACCACGCAGGTGGAGGTGCGCTGCCAGCGGAACGAAGAATCCTGCTGGTGGAGAATTCACCCCTTAGCCTCCCAAACGGACAAGTTCACCCACGGTTCCTCAGTGAATCTTTGCTTTATTAGACAGTGGAATAGGTTTGGAATAACAGAAACTCTTCATAGCAATCTGTTTTAGTGCATGAGCTTTCCCTTAAAGATGTGTTGAGTTTTATTAAACTGTTCATTGTTTTCAAATTGATTCAAAGCACTCGTGAACGTTTAAATGTTAATTTATAGTAATCTAGTGAAATCTGCAGTGTTTTAATTTGCTTCTGATGAGACTCACTTTTTAATCATCCTGATTTGTAGTGTGCAGACTGAAATATCTGTGCCAGGGAGTTATTAGTCAGACAATTGGAGAGTTCAGGAGTGTATCGTTGTAATTGTTTTCATTCCAAGTGTGTACCTCATCAGCTCATTGTTAATCATCAGTCCTTACAACTGTGGTTATTATGTTCACAAGGTCAGCGAGGAGTTATGAGTGATTCTATGTGAAAGTTGTCCTTTACACTGGGTTCAAGAGAAAATATAGCGAGGAGAGGGGAATTGGATAGTTTCCGAAAATGGACGTAGGGATCATGATGATGAGACGGAGCCGATTGTTTCAAATACAGACAGCATGCCAACTTCATGCTGCCTGTTAATTTGGAAGAATTGTGTGCAGGGAGCACTAAAAATGCTATTCAGTAGCTACACGGCTCGGCAGGGGTCCCAAGATTGTGCGAGTTCAGTTTCACTTAAAACTAGCCTTTATTACTTTATGTCTGCCGTCACATCTTAAAAAGGCAGGTGCATTATTGACTGGAGCAGGTGCTGGAACTATGCAAGAGCAGGAAGAGGAGTCAATTATGGCACAACATTGGAAACGGTACATTTCAAGATGATCAAATGTGACTCATCCACAGGAAGCAGAGAGTTATTTCGGAAAAACATTGTGAAGGAAGTGTGACCAGTGGCCTGTCGGGTTTAGTAGATTTTTATAGTTTGTCTATAATAATCCTCCTCCTCTTCCAGATAACATGCCATATGAGGGCATTGACAGCCATGGGCTTCCATTGGATTGGAGAAGCTGTGTTCATAACGAAGCCAAAGATGTTAATTATCACCCTGTAAATCTTTCCAATACGTCTTAGGCAGGTGGTAAGAGCAGCAGAAACAGAAATATAGAAAATAGGTGATGGAGCAGTCTATTCGGCCCTTCTAGCCTGTACCACGAATCAATATGATCATGGCTGATCATGCAAATTCAGTATCCCACTCTCGCTTTCTCTCCATACCCCTTAATCCCATTTGCCACAATAGCTATGTCCAGATTCCTCTTGAATATATCCAACGAACCGGCCCCAACAGCTTTCTGTGGGAGAGAATTCCACAAGTTCACAACTCTGAGAGAAGTTTTTCCTCATCTCAGTCCTGAATGGCTTACCCCTTATTCTTAGGCTGTGACCCCTAGTCCTGGACGATCCCCAACATCAGGAACATTCTTCCTGCATCTAGCCTGACAGTCCCATCAGGATTTTATATGTTTCTATGAGATCCCCTCTCATTCTTCTAAACTCCAGTGAGTACAAGCCCAGTCGATCCAGTCTTTCTTCATTTGCCAGTCTTCCTTCCTGGGAATTAGTCTGGTGAAAGCTTCGCTCGGCACCCTCAATAGCATTAATGTCCTTCCTCAAACTAGGAGACCAAAGCTGCCCATAATATTCAAGGTGTGGCCTCACCATGGCCCTGGATAACTGCAGCAAGACTCCTATACTAAAATCTTCTCTCCATGAAGGCCAGCATGCCATTAACTTTCCTCACTACCTGCTGTATCTGCATGCAAACCTTCAGCGACTGTTCCACCATGACAGCCTGGTCTTCTTGCACTTACCCTTTTCCTAAGCTGCTATCATTCAGATAATAATCTGCCTTCCTGTTTTTGCCACCAAAGGATAACCTCATATTTACCCACATTATATTACATTGCAAAGGATTTTCCCACTCAACCAGCCTGTTCAAGTCACCCTGCAGCCTCTTTGCATCCTCCTCACAGCACACACTTTCACCCAGCTTAATGTTGGGTGTTCTAATGAGGTTTCTCAATGCTGATGTTCTTGCTGACAAGTTGGAGATCAACTTGCAAAGCAAATTGATGAAGCCTAATAATCTGAGAACAGCTTCCTTATCTTCTGATATCTTCATATTCTGAATCGCTGCAATTTTTTCATCATCCGGCTTTACATCATGCTGAGATATGGTATCTCTGAGAAATCTTACTGATGACGGTCCAAACGTACATTTCAATTGATTTGAGTTTGAGTCCATACTTGTCGATGCGTTTGAATACTTGTTTTAGATGCTCAATGTATTCTTCTCTGGTTGTAGACCAAATAATGATGTCGTCTATGTACACCCTCACACCTTCAATTCCTTCTGTCATTTGCTCCATGATCCTGTGTAATATCTCAGATGCAGATATGATACCGAACGGCATACGATTGAAACAAAATCTTCCAAAAGGCGTGTTAAATGTGCATAGTTGTCTGCTCAAGTCGTCGAGTTGCATTTGCCAAAATCCCTGTGACGCGTCTCTCATAGAATCATAGAATTAACAGTGCTGAAGGAGGTCATTCGGCCCATCGAGTCTGCACCGGCCCTTGGAAAGAGAACCCTACTCAAGCCCATGCCTCCACCCTATCCCCGTAACCCAATAACCCCACTTAACCTTTTTGGACACGAAGGGCAATTTAGCATGGCGAATCCACCTAACATGCACGTCTTTGGGCTGTGGGAGGAAACCGGAGCACCCGGAGGAAACCCACACAGACACGGGGCGAACGTGCAGACTCTGCACAGATAGTGACCCAAGCCGGGAATCGAACTAGGGACCCTGGAGCTGTGAAGCAACTGTGCTAACCACTGGGGGAAGGGAGGTTGGCCTGGGTCAACTCTTGTAGGGGATGGATTTAAGGGCTCCAGTGACAACCCCGTTGCCGTTTTCCCCGGGGATGTATGCAAGCAGCCCAGTGGTAGAATCTTCAGTTCAGCTATGGAACTATCAAAGAGGGACTTTCAATTAGAGTATATGTCAGTATTGACCCCATTATGTGGGAACCATATATTTGCACTGTGGGGTGAGGGATGAATGGGATGTATAGGAAGTGGCGGGAGGAAGGGATAGAGCAGGTAAGAGACCTGTTTGTTGAGGGTACATTTGCAGGATTGGAGGAAGTACAAGAGGGACCGAAGGGAAGTGAGCTTCGAAACTGGTAGGTGCGGGACTTTGTGCAGAAGGAACTGCCCTTGTTTCCTCGGATGCTGGATTATACGCTGTTGGAGAAGGTGTTGGTCCCGGATGAGAGGGGGGAAGGGAAGATTGGGGATATTTATGGGTGGTTGGGAGAGATGAGGTCAGCCCTAGTGGAAGGGGTCAAGCGGAAGTGGGAGGAAGAGTTGGGAATCGAGATGGGGTGAGGAATCAGGAGTGAGATAATGCATCAAATCAACTCGACCTCCTCCCGTGCAAGGATGAGCCTTATACAATTTAAGGTGGTCCACAAGGTCATTATGACTCGGACCCGGATGAATGGGTTCTTCCCAGGAGTAGAAGATGTGTTCCAGTGGTGTGGAAGTGGGCTGGCGAACCATGTTCACATATTTGTGGGGGGGGGGGGGTGGGGGTGCAATGTTGGGTAGCCTTTGGGAGGCAGTGTTTGAGAATTTATCGGGGGTTGTTGGGGTCAGGATGACACCGGACCTTACGGTGGTGACGATCTTTGGGGTGCCAGAGGCATCGGGTTGCAGAAGGGGAAGGTGGCCGATGTCGCAGCCTTCACCTCTCCGATTGCCCAACGCCGATACTACTGCATTGGAGGTCAGCAATGCTGCTGGGGGTCGAGGCTTGGTTGGAGGAATTGTATGAATTTCCTCAAGGCTGGAGAAGAACTTGGAAAGGGAATAGAAAGGGGGTATCCAGTTGTCATTGTCCATGTAAGTACCAATGAAATAGGCAGGATGAGGAAAGATGTATAGTCAGTATAATGAGCTAGGCACCAAAGTTAAAAGCAGAACCTCAAATGTAATAATCATTGGATTATTACCTAAACCATGTGCAAACTGGCATAGGGCAAATAGAATTAGAGAGATGAATGTGTGACTTAAAGACTGGTGCAGGTGAAGTGGGTTCACATTCAGAGATCACTGGCATCAGTACTGGGGAATGTGGGGGCTGTACTGTTGGGATGGTCTTCACCTGAACCACACTGGGACCAGTGTTTTCGCAAGATGCATAACTTGAGAAGTAGTGAGAGCTTTCAATTAGACAAGGGAGTGAGGGATGAAGATTGGTTAGATGTTGCAAATCAAGGCGTAGAGTCAAGGTAGAACAGCAAGATAGTAATAAGGGAAATGAGAGTCAGAGATTAATAATAATCATTTATTGTCACAAGTAGGCTTCAATGAAGTTACTGTGAAAAGTCCCTAGAATGGCATGAAGGGAAAGAGAGAAGAAAATCTTGAGAATGCATGATCAGTCAAAACTAGATGTAACAAAGATAACAAAAAGGTAAAACTAAAACTAAACTAATGCAAGTAGCATCCATTTTTGTTTTCATTTTGTTTAGAGTACCCAATTATTTTCTTTCGCAATTAAGGGGCAATTTAGCGTGGTCAATCCACCGAACCTGCACACCTTTGGGTTGTGGGGGTGAAACCTACACAGACACGGGTACAATGTGCAAACTCCACATGGACAGTGACCCAGGGCCAGGATTCAAACCTGGGTCCTCAGTGCCGTAGTCCCAGTGCTAACCACTGCACCACCGTGCTGCCCTGCAAGTAGCATTCATACCAAGGAAAGTTAATTAATGGTACAAATTTATGAAAATAAATGTGATCTGATAGTCATTAAGCCTGAAGGATGACAAGGATTAGGTCCTGCATATTGTTATAACGGGTCTCTGGGCAAGGTCCCTTAATTAGTTATGACTCTGGATGAGATACCCCAAAATTATTATGCTCCCAGGTGAGCAGGGATAAACTGGCACCCCTTCTTTATTCAACCCTCTTGGTTGGTCACAACAAGGTTAATTTAAAAAGGATCACTTCCCTTGGATACCTTGTCCCAAAAAAGGTATGCTATCAAAGGAGCTCATTTAATCAGGCTTTCTTGAGCCGAAGAAAGAGTGAGTATATTAGTTACTAGCATGTGAGAAGAGAACAATAAAATGCAGCACACATACACACTTAGAAGTGATAAATGAGTCCAAAATGAAAGTTAAAAAGGATATATGAATCAGTTTTTGGCGTGTCCGTAAGGAGTAGATGGTGAAGTGTTACACCAAATAAGCTGGGTGATTCCGGTAGCAGTGACTTTGCCAATTGAGTACTTTGGGTTGGAGATTCTTGGTTCTGCAGGTTATAGTTGAAAGGAGTTGCCCTGTGACCTCTTCAAACATGGCTTTGCTGACTTTTGACATTCTTCCAACAATCAGAGAGAGATACTTTTTTTACCTGTGCAGGGATGCCTAGTGGTTGTTCATCAACTGTGACCCTCACAGCACACCATAGCACAGTAGAACCAGATACCGGGCTAGGACACAGAGACCAGGGTTGTAGATTGTGCATAGCTTTTAACCCTTTCTCTTGTGTATGTCTAGAAAGGGAAAAACACAACCATTTATTTCACCCAAGAGTGGTTTCTTTCAACTCTCGTCATGTCTATCATCTGGAATATAACTCACAGGAGATAGTTTCTCCTGAGATGGTAATCAGCTCTATTAGCTCCACAGGAGATCACAGTTCAGTGTTTACATTGCATCCCTTCCTTTGATGTGTCTGTCTGAAGAGGTGCAACATTCTGTTCTCTCTGGACTAGTTCGTCATGTGTAATCCATAATGGAATTTTCTGGTAAGTGATTACTTTGTAGTTTCAGACAGTATTTGATTGCATGTCCTTTTAAAAAACATATTTCTTACTTAAAAATTCAATATGTCTGTTAGTAATTTCGCATATAGGTCCTCTACATGCGACATTGGGTACCCATCCAAAAGGGAGGCCTTGTTTGTTTTAAATGTAGTGTATTCCAAACGTGTAAAACAAATAACATATGCACTCCACAAAATCACAGTCCCCAGTTTGTACAATTTCCTCCTTTTCTCCCCTCCCCTCTCCCTCTCCCCCATGACGAACATCTGCTCAAACAGCATCATGAACAACTTAAAGCCCTCCACTGACCCCCTCAACTCAAACTTTATCTTTTCCAACGGAGAAAGTCATACAAGTCCCCAAGCCAGGCCACCACCCTTGGCGATGTATCCGACCTCCAATTCAACAGGATCCTTCGCCAGGCAATTAGAGAGGCGAAGACCACGGCATTGGTCTCCTTCCCCTCCAGCAGCTCCGGCACTTCTGACACCCCAAAAATTGCCACCATTGGGTCCAGCTGACCTCCACTTCCCCTATCTTAAATAGTGTCCCAAACACCGCCTCCCAGTATCCCTCCAGCTTCTCGCAACCCCAGGACATGTGCGCATGATTCGCTGGACCTTGACCACACTTCTCACACCCATCAGCCACCCCCTGGAAGAAACCACTCACGCTCGCCTGAGCCATAGGTACCCGATACACCACCTTGAACTGAATATAACTCATCCTCATGCAGGAGGAGGTTGAGTTCACCCTCCGCATCGTCTCGCACCAGTCCCTAGCCTATTTCCCCCCAACTCCTCCTTCCATTTATTCTTGATCCTCACCACTTGCGCCTCCCCCCACTACCCCAACCACCTGTATATATCTCCAATCCTACCCTCCCCCATCTCATCCAGGATTAGCAGGTTGCTGCAATGAAGTGTACTCCAGCAAACTGGGAAATGCTCTCCATTCTTTTCGGGCAGTCCCGCACCTGCATATATCTAAACTCAAACCTCTCCCGTACCTCATCCAGACCCGCAAACTTCCCTTCTAAATACAAGTCCCTAACCCTCTCCAGGCCCACTTCCCTCCATTTCCCATACATCCCATCCATCTCCCCCAGCTTGAACCTGTGGTTCCCACACAATGGCGTCAACACCAACATCCCCACCAACTTAAAATGTCTCCTCAACTGATATCACACAGTGACCGTCGACTGCACCACTGGGCTCCCCATATACTTCCCCGGAGCTAACGGCAGCAGAACGGTCACCATAGCCCTCAGACTGGATCCCCTACAGGACTCCTCTTCCATCTTGACCTACTCCACCCACTCCCGCTTTCCCCCTCACACCCCACCCCTCCCCCATTCACCAGCCAATAATAGTGCAGCAGGTTTGGTAGTGCGAACCCCCCTTTCTGTCTCTGCCTCTGGACAGAGCCGTCTTTACCCTCGGCACCTTCCCTGCCCATATGAACTCCGAGATCACTGTCTCCAGTGTCCGGAAGAAGGCCTTAGGGAGAAAGGGCAGGCGGCTCTGGAAATCAAATAGAAACCTTGGCAGCACATTCACCATTACTATTGGCACCCTCCCTACCAGTGTCAGATGCAACGTATTCCACCCATTAAAATCACCCCTAATCTCCTCCACCAACGTTATTCTCTCGTCAACTGAATCTCCAAATATCTAAACCTTTTCCCAGTGACCTTGAACGACAGCACCTCCAAGTTGGCCCCCCGCAGCGTTCACTGTGAACACCTCACTCTTCCCGACATTTACCCAGAGATGGTCCCAAACCTGTCAAATTGTCCAATGGTCCTACCCAAACTCTCCAGCGTGACCGACACAAACAGCAACAGGTCTGTCATAATATGCACCAGTATAGCATGGCGCAGATAACCATACACTGATGGACACACAGCAAGACCAATCAACACACACAACACCGCAGCCAATCACCAGTTAGAGCACACTCACTATAAAGACAGGGGGCATCAGAGTTCCCGCTCATTCGGGATGCAGCCTCCTACAAGGACAGAGCTTACAGCACAGATCCTCACCATGTGCTGAGTGCATTGACTGGTTCGGACAGGCATAGGTCTTTAGTTTAATCTAACATCGTGTTAACCCACAGTGAAAGTATGTTCAACAGTTTCTAACTTAATAAAATAATGTTGCACTATTTTAAGTGTTGGTGGCCTGTATGCGTTCCACGGATCCAGAGCACCCAACACATCATGATACCAGGAGTTGAGGGATATTAGAATTTCTTAGACCTACCTTCAAGTGATCTGCCTTCCAGCAGCATACAGTCATCCTGCAAAATGGACAGCGTCCGCCCGCCACTCCGCATCACCGGGAACCTGGGGGCCAACTGGAAGATATTCAAACTTCCAGCTCTACCTGGAAGCCACAAACCGGGAAGATGCCTCGGACACCAAGAAGATCGGGCTCTTCCTATCCACGGTCGGGGAACATGCCATCCACATTTTCAATTCTCTCACCTTTGCTGATGATGAAGATAAATCAAAATTCAAGACGGTCCTCCTCAAGTTTGACACTCACTGCAACATAGAGGTGAATGAAAGTTTTGAGTGCTATGTATTCCAACAGCGTTTGCAGGGTGAGGTCCTTTCTCACCCATCTCCGCATCCTTGCGCAGTCCTGTAATTACGGGCCCACCTCCGACTCCATGATACACGACCAGATCGTTTTCGGTGTTCAGTCGGACCCCCTACGCCAGCAGCTCCCCGGGGTGAAGCAGCTCACCCTAGCGACCGCCATCGAGACCTGTGTGCTACATCAACACGCCACTAGTCGGTATTCCCACATCCAAGTGGCTGAAACGGCACGGCAAGGTTCCCACGAGGCAGAACGGGTCCAAGCAATCGAGCAACTCCAGGGCCTCAGCCTGGATGAGGGCGGCCATTTCGCCCGCTTTTCACGGACTCCCGTGCTTGTGCGTACCGAACGAGGGGACGGCGACGTCGACGAGCGTACTGCGCAGGCGCGCACGACGTACGGCCGCACCGCGCATGCGCGGTGGCGCAGCGAACGTACTGACGCGGCAACTGTGGCTCCGCCCACTTAAAGCTGCAATGCCCTGCCAAATCCCAACAATGCCTGAGATGTGGCAAACGTGGCCACTATGCTGCTTTATGCAGATCAGCTCGGCCTGCCAATTCGTATCGCTCCGGCCAGCCTCGCAGGAATGTCCGGGCCATTCAACCCACGGTCACCGAGTCTGATGCGGACCTACTATCCGATATTGACACCGAGGACCCGAAGGCACCTTTTCGAATCGGTATCGTTACAAAAAACAGGCTGTCCCCGAAGCAAAGAATCCAGCCTCTATCGGTATACAGCATCGATCCAGACAATGAGTGGTGTGCCACCCTTGCGGTCAACCGGTCCCAAATACGATTCCGCCTGGACACTGGTGCCTCCGCCAATCTCATTGTGTGGTCTGACCTCCAAAGCCTTCGTGTCAAACAAGCCATCCTCCCATCAGCCTGCCCGCTATTGGATTATAATGGCAAGGCCATTGCTGCCAGCGGCTCGTGTCAACTTGAAGTGACGCACAGGTCATGCAAAGCCATCCTTCCCTTTGAAATCGTGGGTTCCTCGAAAGACTCCCTGCTTGGCGCGCAGGCATGCAAGCTGTTGAACCGAGTTCAGAGATGATGTGGAGATGCCAGCGTTGGACTGGGGTGAGCACAGTAAGACGTCTTACAACACCAGGTTAAAGTCCAACAGGTTTGCTTCAATGTCACTAGCTTTCGGAGCGCTGCTCCTTCCTCAGGTGAATGAAGAGGTATGTTCCAGAAACATATATATATAGACAGATTCAATGATGCCAGACAATGCTTGGAATATGAGCATTAGCAGGTGATTAAATCTTTACCGATACATGAGCATGGCCTCCGCCTCAACAGAGCCAAATGCTCCTTTGGTCAGACAGAACTCAAGTTCCTCCGGGACCACATCTCCCAATTGGGTGTGCAGCCAGATGCGGACAAGGTAGCTGCCATCACAGCTATGAAAACACCAGAGGACAAGAAGGCAGTCCTCCGATTTCTGGGCATGGTCAATTTTTTAGGGAAATTTATCCCTAACCTCGCCTCTCATACCACGGCTCTCAGGAACCTGGCCAGGAAGACGGCAGACTTCCAATGGCTCCCTGCCCACGAGCGCGAATGGCGAGAACTCAAAACAAAACTGACCACGGCCCCGTTCTTAGCTTCCTTTGATCCAGCAAAGGAGACCAAATTTGCTACCGATGCCAGTCAATCCGGCATTGGGGCAGTGCTCCTCCAACGTGACGAGGCCTCATCATGGGCCCCCGTTGCATATGCGTCACGTGCGATGACCCCCACGGAGCAGCGCTATGCGCAGATAGAAAAGGAGTGCCTGGGCCTTCTGACCAGTGTGGTTAAGTTTCACGATTATGTCTACAGACTTCCTCAATTCACCGTCGAGACCGACCATCGCCCGCTGGTCAATATAATACAGAAAGACTTGAACGATATGACGCCTCGCCTCCAGCGTATTCTTCTCAAGCTCCGGCGATATGACTTCCAGCTGGTATGCACCCCAGGCAAAGACCTCATCATTGCTGACGCTCTCTCCAGGGCAGTCAACACTCCATGTGACCCAGCGTTGACGCCCATGTGGCATTCGCGGCCTCCAATCTACCTGACACGGATGAACGCCTCGTACAAATTTGCCGTGAGACGGCGGCTGACCCCTTGCTACAGCGTACCATGCGCCACCTAACGGACGGGTGGCTCAAGGGCCAATGCCCTCAGTTCTATATTGTCAGAGATGATCTGGCGGTAGTAGACGGGGTTCTTCTAAAACTGGGCCGCATTGTCATTCCGCATAATATGCGCCAGCTTGTCCTGGAACAACTACACGACGGCCACCTTGGTGTGGAAAAGTGCCGCCGACGGGCCCGAGAGGCAGTGTACTGGCCCGGCATTAATGAGGACATAGCCAACACAGAGCTCAACTGCCCCACTTGTCAGCGCTTCCAGCCGGCCCAACCACGTGAGACCCTGTAGCCCCATAAGTTGGTCACGTCACCATGGACCAAGGTGGGCATCGACCTGTTCCACGCGCTGGGTTGAGACTATGTCCTGATCGTGGACTACTTTTCGAATTACCCAGAGGTGATACGGTTGCAGTCATTCATGCATGTAAAGAAACATTTGTTCGACACGGCATCCCGCTCACAGTTATGTCGGACAATGGCCCCTGCTTCACCAGCCAGGAATGGTCCAACTTTGCCAGGCGGTACAATTTTGCCCATGTGACATCCAGTCCCCTGTATCCCCCAATCCAACGGCAAAGCGGAGAAGGGAGTACATATAGTCAAACGGCTCCTATGCAAGGCTGCCAATGCGGGGTCCGATTTCTACCTTGCCTTGCTGGCCTATCGCTCGGCCCCACTGTCCACTGGCCTGTCGCCAACCCAGCTGCTCATGCATCGTACCCTGAGGATGATGGTGCCATCCATCCATATCCCAGGCCTCGACCACATTCTGGTCCTTTGCCGGTTCCAGCTGTCTCGTGCACAGCATAAGGCAGCTCATGACTCCCGTGCAGCTGATCTCCCTGCTGCGACTCCAGATGACAACTCCACGTCCATCTTCCGGATGGGGACTGGTCTGCAACCGCTGTTGTCCTTCGGCAGGTGGCCCCCCGTTCGTTCCTGGTTCGTCTACCGGATGGCTCTATTCTGCGCCGCAATCGACGCGCCCTTCGTCTCGTTCCACGCTCACCATGTGATCCTCCACTGTCGCCTCGCCCTCCTGCTGACCCTGCCATGGACTATGCAGAACTCTCTGTCACTCTGCATCCCCCTGACTCTGACGCATCCAGCCCGCTCCTGAACCAGTGGCTCTCGACCCACCCTTGAGGCGGTCAACCAGAATTCGCCTCCCACCCCAGAGACTTAATTTATGAACTTTGCGGACTTATAGACTCTCTGAATTGTTTCGTTGCTTTGTTTGATCGTTTCCCTGGTTTGTATATAGTGTTGATCTCGTTATTCTTGTTGCATACTGCTTCTCTGCACCAGGCACCTTCCCATGTAAATAGCTCAGTTCTCATGTACGTAGTCCTGTAAATATGTCTTCGCACCCCACACGTACTTAGGAACATTCTCACCATATATTATTTATTGCCACACACATACATTCTTTTATAAATGGGGGGATGTCATAATATACACCAGTATATCATGGTGCAGATACACACACACTGATGGACACACAGCAAGACCAATCAACACACACAACACCACAGCCAATCACCAGTTAGAGCACACTCACTATAAGACAGGGTGCATCAGAGTTCCCGCTCATTCAGGATGCAGCCTCCTACAAGGACAGAGTTTACAGCTTACAGCACAGATCCTCACCATGTGCTGAGTGAATAGACTGGTTCGGACAGGCATAGGTCTTTAGTTTAATCTAACATCGTGTTAACCCACAGTGAAAGTATGTTCAACAGTTTCTAACTTAATAAAATAGAGTCGCACTATTTTAAGTGTTGTGGCCTGTATGTGTTCCACGGATCCAGAGCACCCAACACATCAAGGTCATCCATGTACAATGACACCTGATGCTGCCTACTACACCTCACAATTCCCTGCCACTCCACAGACCCCTGAAGGGCCATCGCCAAGAGATCAATCGCCAGCGGAAACACCAGCAGCGACAACGGACACCCCAAAAATGGGATGTAAATTTATAATTGCCACACAAGCGGATTGTCTTGCCTGGCTTCAGCACAGGACCACTGGTGCTGCCCACTCCACAAATTGAACTGGGCGAATAATCCCCAAATTCTCCAGCCAGCAGAGCTCGTCGTCCACTTTCAACAGTAGGACATGTGGAACTGGGTGGGCCCTGGAATCCTTGGGTTGGGCCTCTGGGTCCATGTAAACTTTGACCGTGGCTCCCTTTATCTTCCCTAAACCACCTTAGAAGACATCTGAGTATTTTCCCGAGGACCTCATACAATCTGCCTGAACCCATTCTAAAGACCTATTGCCAATCCAGGCAGAGTCTCTGTAACCAGTCACAGCCCAAAATACTTGCTCCAGGCCCCTGCACTGCTATCAGTGGCAGGCGAACGGATTGTTGCCTCTAGGTAACCATAGTCGTTGGTGTCCCAATGATGGTTACTTGTTCTCCAGTACACGTCGCTAGCCATGCCTTAGGCCCAGCTGGATCACCGTAGGAATCCTCCGGCCTGTTTGCTGTCCAATGACTGAGGTAGCAGCTCTTGCATCTAATTCCATCTCTGAGGTGTGGCCATTTACCTGGATGGTAATCTTGATGGGGCAACTTTTGGTGCTGTAATGCAGTTTAGTTGCATGCAATCATCCTCATCCGGCTGTGCTGAGTGCAAAGCTCTGACTCGGGGTAGTTGAGTCGCTGTTGATTCTGGCATTCCTCGTCCCCACGGTTTCTGCGACCACAAGTGCAGCACCTTTGCGAGTCTTCTTCCTGACTCGACGCCTGCCAGTGCCTTTGCCTTCTGTTAGCAAGCCAATCCAGAATGCTACCAACCATACCAATACCATGCAGTCCAAAGCTGGGCTTTCTAGGGATAGGTCTGCTTGAAGAAATTCTGGAAGGCCATCTGTAATCTCCCCAATGAAAGGACTTCCACAAGTCATGTAGAGGTCACTGGGATAGCACTGTGTAGGAATACTAGCAGACAAAGGCACACAGAAGACTGGCAATGAGGGGATCTGCAAGGGCAATTTGCTGACTTTTGTGTGAAATATAGCATTTTTTGATGTAAAAATGTGTTTTTGGTGGTTTATACTATTGTGACTTTTATTTTTGCATTGTGGCCAAACTGAAGTTGTGATGGTCAGTGACATGAAATCGCACAGACCGCCTGGCCAGAAATGGGATGTGGTCCTTGTCTTCTTCCTTTCTCTTCCTCCTCCTATTCTGGCTTCTGAGCTGCTGGCCATAAAGCTGGCAGCACTGGCTTCAGTCTCATGGCAGTGAGGTTATACAGCGTGCAACAGGCAACTGTGAATCTTGACGTATATTCTGCCGAGTAGTACAATGTTCCTCTAGAGCAGTCCAAGCAGTGAAAGGGTTGTTTCAGCATTCTAGTGTCAGCTTGTACAACAGAATCATGAAATATGGCTTCAAAGGATAGCCCTTGGTGGCCCAATAGCCAGCCTTGTGTTTGTCTTGGTGGCTTAAATGCAGATTTCACAATGGACTGCCATCAAATGAAGGCAATATGACTACAATCGGGATGTTAGGCATTCATCTGCTTGATGCATTGCATAGGGTCACAAAGCAACTGGACATTGAGGGTTCAAAATCCCTTTTGGCCGCAGGACATCTCAGAGCTGTTATCTAGTACCAGCAAAGCGACAATCAATGACACCCTGCACCATCCTTGCAAAGCTGAATGTATTCAGATCTCTTGAAGAGCAGGCTTTTGTGACCCACTCCATTATGCAATCATGGAAGACAAGTTGGAAAATATTAAAAATATGTTCAAGCATGTAAGGTCAAGGCTAGGCTATCTGCCAGCCCATTTATTGCAGCAAATATGTTGGCATCGGGAGACTACACAATGGTCTTCAAGGTTAGAGTAGAGCGCTTGATGGTCCAATCTATTCATAGAAGAATGCATCATCTCAATGACCTGTGACATGATTGCCCTCAGGCTTGTAGTGGGCTTCTCCTATCTCCCTGCAATCCTGCTGATTATAATTTGAAAGTCTGGCTGTGTATTGTACATTGTCTGCTGCTGCTCAATGATTCTCCTCTACATTGGTGGTCCTTGAGATACAACCTCTGTGGCCAGCTGAGCAGAGCTTGGAGAGGTTGTACCCCCTGAGAAGGACACTCCATAGCTCTGAAGAAGAGATACAGATTTGAAACTCTGTTAACTCTGTTTCTCTCTCCACTGATGCTGCCGGACCTGCTGGGCTTTTCCAGCATTTTCTGTTTTTATTTCACTCCATTGTTGTCCCAGTCTCCACCATTTGCTGTTCTTCACTTGCGAAATGTGAGTCACCAGGTGAAAATCAATTCTCTGCATTACTGGTCCCCGTAAGGGTGAGTATCTGAGCTGATGTGTGGTTTGCATGAATCCTGTGGCAGTGCACCCTCAGAAAGACTCAATTGCTGTGAGGAAGTGTCATCAGCAACTTTCATCAACTTCTGGAGCAGACTTGTGGGAGACAAAAGACATGAATTTGCCCTGGTGAGGTAATGCTGCAAATTGTCATTACCAAGATGATCATTTTCACTCGCTGTTGAAATCAAGTCACCATAAATGATTGCTGTATGAAGTGGGTTGACTTTCTGTTAATTATTTCACCGAGTAATTGAGAGCTCCCATCTCCAAAGTTCAACTGACCTCCAGCATCTCCTCCTCTACGTTAGTTAGTTGCAAAGTGTTCGGAGGGCCACCTCTGATTCTCTCCCTCTCCCTGATCTTTGGGATCAGATTTACAAAGAGAAGCAGTTACACGAGTATAAATCAGTGTAATGGCTTGTGTTCATAAATGGATGGTGTGTATTTACTGATGGTGACTATGAGGGAGAGACATGGCATTGAACAGGATGTGGCTGAGTGGGAGCTCTGGATGGAAAGATGGGGGTAAGAGGAATTGCATAGAAATAGGAATTTGTGCACCTGAAAGTTAAATGGGTGTGAGAAGTAATCTGTTGGAATAGAGTTGACAAAATGGAGTGAGGGGATGGTGCTCAGCAGAGTGTACCTAAACCTGATACTATACTCACATTTCCTGACCTTCTAAGGTCATTAAAGTGCTTTCAGCACTGAATCCAGGAGTGCTTCACCACACACCTGCTCCTAACGTCATCCATTATCTCCTTCTCGATTTCCGCTGTGGTTTCTTCCTCCCATTGATAGGTAACATTATCAGTCCCTAACTCCTCATCCAGGGAGCTGCTACTGAAGTGAGGCACAACCTTTGTCTGTTTGGAATCCATTCTACCCCTTGCTTCTCTTTTGTTTCCAAATGCAACACCTTCAACTTGCATGGTTGAAGTGTCCCTTTAAATGCTGGAGTTGAGATTGATCCATGCAAGTCCACATCAAGCCTGTTGCTAATCATTGGATAGGTAACAAGCAGTACAATTTCAATGAGCTCGCCGTGTTAAAACACCAGTGCACTTATATTTGGGTTATCCAAGTGCTATTGGACTCCTGCCTCCCTCCACTCTGTAGGTGTTGCAAAATTAGAATGGGAGCCTACAGTCCAAAGATAGGGCATGCTTTTTCAGGCCCATTCGACATATATGTAAATCCCATTGCCATTGCGGTGCGGCGGTGGGGGGTCGGTGGTGCAGATCAGGGTGACGTTTAAAGATGGTGGCTCTGTGTGGCCAGGCTCGCTGGTTGTATGAGGCCCCACCCTGCTGGAGTGATGGTGCGAAACACGCCCACCGATTTCTTCTCTGACCAAGTGTCAGAAGATCTGGACAAAAAAAAACAGGCTGAGTTTCTGGGGAGAAACACATTCAGTCAGAACCTGACACATTCCCATTTTTTAAAGAAGATTCCACCCAACTTTTCTGGATATTGAAATTAGGTTGCATTGATTGCCCAACTCCATTTTAAATGGATCAGAGATCAAAACAAAAAGAAGAAACACGAAAATTGTTAGAATTCTGATGGATGCAAATTATTAAAATGTGTTACACGTGGATAGAAGGAAGCATGTCAAATATCATTGTTTGTAATTTTGTTGGAAATCAAATGTCTAGCACTGTCCTTGCCTTAATGAGTATGTACCTCAAAAATAATTATTAACTCGTAGGTCAGTGTCTTTAATTTCATTCTTTTTTTAAAAATAAGTTTAGAATACCCAATTCATTTTTCCAATTAAGGGCCAACCCACCTACCCTGCACATCTTTTGGGTTGTGGGGGCGAAACCCACGCAAGCACGGGGAGAATGTACAAACTCCACACGGACAGTGACCCAGAGCCGGGATCGAACCTGGGACCTCAGTGCCGTGAGGCAGCTGTGCTACCCACTGCGCCACCGTGCTGCCCTTTAATTTCATTCTCAAGCCACAGGCTATATTATCGTTCTGGAAAAAGGATCATTTTCAAATAAATGAACAGTAAAACTGCAAGGAATTTAGCTACCAACAAGTTATCATCAAGGCATTTGAATTTTAAGAAGATTATTTAATTATTTAATATATTCCAGGAGTGCAATAAGTCTCTATAATTTTGATGGAATTGGTATATAATTTTAAATCAAATTACCAATTTATTATTTTATTCTTTTTATTTTTTATGTTATTTGCTTTGCTTTATTTATTTGAGTTAGATATTGGCAAAATGGCCAAGGGACTTGCTTTGATTTTAGTTTCCACAAATATTATTCACTTAAATGGCCAATATCAAGTGCATCTCTAGATAGAGAGGAACAAATTGTGGAGAATAGTGCTGACTAAAATAAAATTCAGTGTAGGGTGGCACAGTGATCCGCACTGCTGGCTCACAGCCCCAGGAACCCAGGTTCAATTCCAACCTTGGGTGACTGTCTGTGTGGAGTTTACACATTCTCCCCGTGCCTGCGTGGGTTTCCTCCGGTTGCTCCAGTTTCCGACCACAGTCAAAAGATGTGCAGGTTAGTTAAATTGCCCCTTAGTGTTTTAGTGTTAGATGAGATTACGGGGAGAGGGCAGGGGAGCGGGCCTGAGTAGGGTGCTCTTTCGGAGGGTTGGTGCGGACTCGATGGGCCAAGTGGCCTCCTTCTGCACTGTAGGGATTCCGTGATTCTATAAGTAAATGGTGTTGGTATGGGATGCATAGTATGTAATGGCTGATTACAAATGTTGTCATGGAATGTGATCAGAAGGGAAAGTATGTATATACCATACCCATTCTCATTAACATACAGCAGCACATGGTCTCAAGGGAAGAATACTTTGTCTAATATCCTTATGGGCAGAAGATTTCATAGCTGATTTTAGTTTTGTGCAAACAGACTTTTAGAATCTGTGTCTTCTGGAGTTTATAATTAATGAACACACTGCAGAAGGTTGTGAAGGTGGAGGTGGGGCGATGACAGCCCTACACCGTTGACTCCATACTGTGCTTCAATATGATACCACCTGCTGAAACTCCCTCCAGTTGTTGCCAAAGAGGCCAAATCATGTCCATGAAATTTATTCACAAGAGTTGCACAATATCAAATCAGCTGCCCATGTTGCACCGACCCAATTTTGTTTTACATTAACTTCAAGGTGCACAAGTTATAA
Source organism: Scyliorhinus torazame (assembly GCF_047496885.1). Classification (NCBI taxonomy): domain Eukaryota; kingdom Metazoa; phylum Chordata; class Chondrichthyes; order Carcharhiniformes; family Scyliorhinidae; genus Scyliorhinus; species Scyliorhinus torazame. Next base: position 264,189,833 of record NC_092713.1, on the reverse strand, counting down.
ACTTTCCCCCATCAGGACTTCTCAGGGACATAGTCCCTCTCCCAATTACCATGGAATGTGACCTGGTAGCTCCATTCAGATGGATGCATAAATTGAAGGCTTTATATATTCCCATCTCTCTTATGCAGCATTTAAATCTTTGCAATATTAATTATTTGCAGCATCAAAGTTTTGATCATTTTGCGTTTGGTATAATTTGAGTTCCACAATTCTGTGCATAGGCCTTAAATATCACAGGCACACATGCCCATGCCCCCCCTCCCCCCTAACCAGCACTGTATCACACTATGAATTATTGGTGCAAGCACCCCCCGCATGCTGTAATCGGAATTATATGTGCTCAACAGGTACTGAGTATTAAATCACCGCTCCCCCCTCTCAGCATGAGTTACCACATCGGCAGAGGGTGGAAAGCAAGGTTGGATTGTGTAATTAGATTCATGTAAGATAAATTCTAACCATTCCATTTTAGACGAATAGTTACTAATATTACTTAAGTGGCAGCATTATGTAGAAGCACTGGAAGAGATATGCCTTCTGAAACATGGACCAAATAAAAACCCCAGCTCTGTTCAGGTTAAAGTTACCCTGCTTAGAATGACTTTCTTTGTGTATAAACACCTGTGCACCGAAAACAGATCCTGAATTGTATCCACTAATCTGGATCATGGTGGTTATGGTAGTAGTTGAGAGTATTCAGAAATAGTGGTGATCTATATCATTTCAATGATCCTTGCATTTCTAATTTATTATTTTTTCTCCCTGTCCTTTCCTGAAGATGATGACTCTTACTGGAGGTGAATCTGCAACCACCTTCCAATGCTTACCTTAAATGCCACTACTTCATGTTTAAGCCTAAACTTTAAAGGGAGGCTTCACAAACAAGGTCACACCCTACTGTTCCCTGATATCCATGTGTGTGCTTTTTAATTAGAGTTACAGATCAGGAACATAAATACTGCCTGTCATTTTCCCTCTCGATCCAGATCATGTAGTACAAAGAACAAAGAACAAAGAAATGTACAGCACAGGAACAGGCCCTTCGGCCCTCCAAGCCCGTGCCGACCATGCTGCCCGACTAAACTACAATCTTCTACACTTCCTGGGTCCGTATCCCTCTATTCCCATCCTATTCATGTATTTGTCAAGATGCCCCTTAAATGTCACTATCATCCCTGCTTCCACCACCTCCTCCGGTAGCGAGCTCCAGGCACCCACTACCCTCTGCGTAAAAAACTTGCCTCGTACATCTACTCTAAACCTTGCCCCTCTTACCTTAAACCAATTACCAGACTAGTAATTGACCCCTCTACCCTGGGGAAAAGCCTCTGACTATCCACTCTGTCTATGCCCCTCATAATTTTGTAGACCTCTATCAGGTCTCCCCTCAACCTCCTTCGTTCCAGTGAGAACAAACAGAGTTTATTCAACCGCTCCTCATAGCTAATGCCCTCCATACCAGGCAACATTCTGGTAAATCTCTTCTGCACCCTCTCTAAAGCCTCCACATCCTTCTGGTAGTGTGGCGACCAGAATTGAACACTATACTCCAAGTGTGGCCTAACTAAGGTTCTATACAGCTGCAACATGACTTGCCAATTCTTATACTCAATGCCCCGGCCAATGAAGGCAAGCATGCCGTATGCCTTCTTGACTACCTTCTCCACCTGTGTTGCCCCTTTCAATGACCTGTGGACCTGTACTCCTAGATCTCTTTGACTTTCAATACTCTTGAGGGTTCTACCATTCACTGTATATTCCCTGCCTGCATTAGACCTTCCAAAATGCATTACCTCACATTTGTCCGGATTAAACTCCATCTGCCATCTCTCCGCCCAAGTCTCCAAATAATCTAAATCCTGCTGTATCCTCTGACAGTCCTCATCGCTATCCACAATTCCACCAACCTTTATGTCGTCTGCAAACTTACTAATCAGACCAGTTACATTTTCCTCCAAATCATTTATATATACTACAAACAGCAAAGGTCCCAGCACTGATCCCTGTGGAACACCACTGGTCACAGCCCTCCAATTAGAAAAGCATCCTTCCATTGCTACTCTCTGCCTTCTATGACCTAGCCAGTTCTGTATCCACCTTGCCAGCTCACCCCTGATCCCGTGTGACTTCACCTTTTGTACTAGTCTACCATGAGGGACCTTGTCAAAGGCCTTACTGAAGTCCATATAGACAACATCCACTGCCCTACCTGCATCAATCATCTTAGTGACCTCCTCGAAAAACTCTATCAAGTTAGTGAGACACGACCTCCCCTTCACAAAACCATGCTGCCTCTCACTAATACGTCCATTTGCTTCCAAACGTACTGTTGTACAATTCCACTGTCCTGAACGAGATCAACTAACTAAACTCAGACCAGGCTCAAACAATGCACAGTTCTGCATTGGGCATGTCTGACAGAAATTTTAAGTGTCTTTTTATATTGGGAAACAGATGTGTTTAATCCTATAATACACAGTAATGATGACATTGAAGGGTAATGAGAACAACAAAAAGAAATGACAAACATCTGCCACACAGTATAGCACATAGCACAAATAGTATGTTTTCTAAATACATCAAATTTACTCTTTCAGGAGGAACATAATCTTCTATTTATGCAACAAATCATTACCACTAATAGTTTCAACTGCCGTTAGGTAGCTCTTAAGCATTTCCAAACAATATAAGTTCCAAAAGCTTAATCAAAAATCAGGAATGGAAAGAATCCAAGTGGGAATGTTTCAAACTTTTTTGAGGACTCGCTTAATCCAAAATGTGGAAATGTACACAAACATCAACTGCTAAAAAGCTGCTCAAGTGCCTGGCAAAGCATCATAAACAAACACTTGTGAAATGCAAACACTAAACTGATCAGGAGCAGCACATTATGGAACTAGCCATGCATGGTGCTTGAGCAGGAAGAAATGTAAACTGAATCATTATTTCTTGCACAATTTAAGAATTATAAAATATACTTTGGAATTTGTTATAATTTAGCCTGTCACTTTATTTTCTCTGCTCCTTTCCTGAAGTTGGTAATGTTGTGGTATGATTCCAAAGTAAATGGGACAATAGCTCCGTGATATTTCCAACATGACAAATGTCACAACCATTCAGAGCTTATTTACCAATAAATGAGGAATCCCTTTTCTCATGCAGTAACAATTTGTTGATTCCATTGAAATTTGGCATTTTTGCATCTGTCCTGATGAGTGCAAGGTGAAAAGCTTGGACAACTTGTCTCTTTTTCAGCAATACTCAAGCTCTGTACCAACAAGCGGCTCCATCATTGTTTGTTTATAGAAATTAGCATGCATTTACCCAAAGATGATTATCACGATAATGTTGGAAAGTTAATCACATACCAGAATATAAATTGGGATTATTTATTCAGGATGGATATGGGGCTGCACCGGAAAGTTTGGGCAGCGTGATGCCACCTGGATGCCAGCTGGCATTGCCAATGCGCACAGGTGGCACTGCCAGCTGCAGAGGCACTACCAAAGTGCCAAGCTGGCATTCTTTGTGCACGCACAATTGGGTCGGGGCTGCGGGGGACCCTCCTATGTTGCATTCGAGCTGGGGGAAGGGTGGGGTTTTTTTTGTGGGGCTCGGAGATCGGGACATTTAAAAATGGTGTCCCGATCTCTCGCTACAACGGGGAGTTCAGGCGAGCGGAGCTGCTCACTGTAAAAAATGGAGCCATGTGCGCCCTTGCGCATTCCCCAATCGGGCCCCTTATTCAAAGCGAGTAGCGTTGAATATTCACTTGTTTCTCGGCACTGCGATTGTCCGGAAACACGTGGCTAAACACGCTCACTCGGGGACTTTGTTCCCCTCTGGGAAGATCCCGCCCTAAATGTCTTGAGGTTCATGTCACACTGCACATACTTAAGTAGGTCCACAACTTCCTCATGGTGGCAATCTCTGTTGGCAATCCACTCTGTTTAAACTTACCATTCAAAAGCCCCTGTCTTGCCCAACCTTCTTCACTCAGTTTGGGTGAGACAGGAGCAGCAAAGCATATCCCTGGCTCCAACGGTGTGGAGTAACTGGGGAGCAGGGAAAAAGGGAACACCCCACAATTAAAGGGAGCAGGTAAGTTTCATAGGTAAATGGTTCAAGCATTTGAGGGGAGACTGAGAAGGGGGGGGATAGGCTGGGAGGGGGGAGGAAAGGAGACCAGGAGGTGGGAGGAGACTGGGAGGAGGGGGTGGACTGGGAGCGGGGAAGGGGGGAAGAGGGTTGGGTGATTGGAGGGGAGGGGGGGCAGGGAGAAGGGGGAAGACCAGAGGGAATGGGAAGAGAGGCACAGTGGGCAAGGAAGACTGAGAGGAGGGTCCAGGGTGGACCGGAGAAGAGGGTATGGGGGGGGGAGGGGTTAGCAGAGGAAAGGGGGCAGGGAAACCAGAGGGGAGGGGTTGGGGTAGACCAGAGGGGAGGGGCTGGGGTGGACCAGAGGGGAGGGGATGGGATGCACCTGAGGGAGGAGGCACAGTGACACAGTCATCAGTACTGCTTTCTCACAGTGCCAGGGACCTGGATTCGATTCTGGCCTTGGGCGACTGTCTATGTGGACTTTGCACATTCTCCCGTCCTTGCGTGGGTTTCCTCCGGGTGTTCCGGTTTAGGCCCACAGTTTGAAGATGTGCAGGTAAGGTGGATTAGCCATGATCAATGTGCAAGAATGTGGGGATAGTGTGGGGGAGTGGGCCGAGATAGAGTGCTTTTCCGGAGAGTTGGTGCAGACACGATTGGCAAAATGAACAACAAAGAACAAAGAACAAAGAAATGTACAGCACAGGAACAGGCCCTTCGGCCCTCCAGGCCCGTGCCGACCATGCTGCCCGACTAAACTACAATCTTCTACACAAAGAACAAAGAAATGTACAAATGGTTTCCTTCTGCACTGTGGGGATTCTATGGGTGGGGTTGACCAAACGGGAGAGGGTGTGGCAGACTGAAGGTTAAAGTTCGGACTGGAAGGGGGCGATTGAACTGGAGGGCATGGGTGTTGGACCGGGGTGGGGGATGGATTGGACCGGCGGTGTGGGGATCAGAATGCGGGGTGGCAAAGCAAGATGGGTTCAGAGCAGCCGGGTCAGACCAAAGGTGGCTTCAGACCAAAGGGAGGTTCGTTGCCGGGGGGGGGGGGGGGGGGGGTGGAGGGGGGTTGAGGGGGGTATGGATTCAGGGGAAAGGAGGATCACAAAGGAGGGGGATGGATCGGGTCCCTGCGGGATTCTATGTTAGCAGAGTGTCCAGTGCAAGGCTGGGTCTGGGTGTTTGAATAGTTACTCTGGAGTTAGAAGTGACCTTGTTTTCCTTCATCTCTTCCAGAGTAACCATTGGGGTAAAACTGGTAGAAACCTCCAAAGTTAGCAATTTAAATCGCTTCTGGCTGAATGTTTCCAAACAACCGTAATTGTTCAGAGGAAGTTAGGACTTTTGGGCAATCGGCAGTAAAACCCTCAGGCGGGAATGTCCTGGAGGGATTTCCCAGAGCATCATCAGAGTAACCCCTAAATGTGATGCTGGGGAACCAGGACATTATTTTATCTCTGGCAGAGCTCGAAAAGTATTTTTTTAACCTGAGGAACATTTTAAAAACAAATGCCGAACATAAAACCTACTGGGAGCAAGAAGGCCAACCACAATCAAAGAATGGAGTAAAAGCCTAAGTGTAATTTAAATGGAGCAAACCTTCTTGAGACTCTGAGGAACAAGCACGCACATCCCAGGAAGAAGGAAAAACTGAGTTTTGTTTTCCGAGTTGAATCTTGATGTTACCCAAATTTTAAATGTGACTTTGGCTTTATTGGCTTGTTGCTGGAGAATGATCACGGTGTGTTTTCTTTCACTTCTGGCTGGACATTTTTCTGCAAACGGTTTGAGCTTGCTAACACACTGGAACTTAGTTGCACAACTACATCAATTGAACGTGTCAAATTAAAAAACCCGTTAAGGTATAAAGTCCATGGAAAGTAGCGCATATATTTCTGGACTACAGTTGGGCGGCATGGTGGCACAGTGATTAGCACTGCTGCCTCACAGTTCCAGGGACCCAGCTTCAATTCCAGCCTTCTGTAGCCATCTGGGATGGCCATGTCCCAATTACAAAATGGACACTTGCAAAGAATGCCGGGAAAATTGGACAATGCTAAGAAACAGGCAGGTGCAAGCTCTGTCTGTTGATTAGAACCTTAAATTCTCAGACAGGACAGAAACTACCAAACAATCTACATACTAATGAGTCATCCCCGGGGACAAAAGGCAAACATTTAGATACACAATGTTAAGGCAGACTCCCCGGCGCCAGAAGAAGCTCAGACAAAGCAGACTGACAGTCACCAGGACACGCCCAGCGATCAGGGAACCACCCTCTATTGGAGGAAAATCGATACAGATGATTGGGAAAGACCCAATTAGTTGAGGCCAAGTTCAAGGCCCGCCCAAAAGCACGCAAAGTCCCCTTTTGGTATAAAAGGTATCCCCCAAGGGAGAACGCTCTCCCTTGGCTTTGGCTCTCACCGAAGAGAGAGACTAGCAGCTGCATCAAACCAAGTAAGTCCCAAGTCAACGCACGCTACGAGATAGACGCTCCTAGTTGCTACCCTGTAAACAGCTCAACCCAGCAGCCTCAGAACCGAGCAACGGCCATTGTTCCTCTGACTGAGTGAGCACCCGAAGCTAAGTATAGGCTTTAGTAATAGTGGTAGTTTAGTTTGTAGAGTTTATGCATGAGTAGATTTGATTGTGTGTAAATAAATGAGCATTGCTTTTGAACTTACTAACTGGTGTATTGAGTCATTGATTAGTATTCGGTTCTGAACCTTGTGGCGGTGTCGAAAGATACCTGGTGATTCTTGAGCAAACGTTATTAAACAGAACCAAATTAAGAGCCAATCAAAAGTTAGCAACGTTTATTGGTGACATCTTACGGGACTCGACTTAGAAGTGGCCAAACCACTCTGAGAGAACCCAAAATTTGAATTGAGAATCCAATTGGGAACAGAAAGAAAAACCACAAGCGTCAAAACAGTACTGATCAAGCCTCTGAGATTTGGAAGTGTGTTAATGCATGCGTACTAACAGGGATATAAGATAAACCTGAGAGATTTTGTTGCGTAAAACTGTCAGGAGTTTTGTCGGCTGGCAATTAGCATAAGCCATACCCGTGTTTACATCACTGCTTTATCACCCCATGTTCCAAATTCAGTAGAGAACCTAGATAGAGAGAATGGCAATGAAGGCAATGGAACGCCTTATGAACCACCAGGAATTCGAGGTCGCAGCGACCAGTAGTAGAGTAGGACAGTGTCCCGTTTGGGAAGATGAGATCAGGAAATATCTCAAAGGGAAAGGATGGCCCCTTTGGAGTGAATTCTGTGATAATGAGGAACCAGCACCCGGGAGTATAGGACATACTTGGTGGGTGAACCTGTCAGAGATCCACAAGAAGAGCTTGGGAAAAGCTCGCAAGCCGATGGCAATCGTGTCCTGTTCGGCACAATTGCGAGGCACAGAGGAGGTTGTTAGGACGCTCCGTAGAGATAGAGAAGAGAGAGAGAAGTAGTGAGGTAGACGTGAGTGACGTAGAGAAAGAGAATCGAGATCTGAAAGAGCAGTTAGCAGCAAGGGACAGAGAGGTGGATGATGCAAAGGTGGCACATCAGTTTTGTCACGCACATTTGAACAGTTTTCAGACACAATATGATAAGGCCTACCAGGACACGGAACGTGCGGTCTTGCAAAGACAAGAAACAGAACAGCAAGTTGAGAAATTGCAGAAACAGTGCAGTGATTTAAAAGCAGCCCTACGACCACTCCATACTTCCACAACGGAACAAAGGCAGAGCTCAGTAGACCATGCAAAGTGCCGGAAGCAAATTACAGAATTGCAATCTCTGCTGTCCGTGCAAAATGGATTTCAGAGTACATTCGGACCCCAATTAGATCAAGAAAATGGCCCCGACTGGCAGGAATTGAACGAGACTGCCCATAGATATGTACATGGGACATGTACGTAGGTAAAACCCCAAAAGAGTAAAGCGCCGCAACCCCCAACCGAACAGGCAGAACACACCCCCATGAACACTGTAACCACACACCGCAGGGCCGCAGGAGAAGGAGAAGCAGACTTCCTAAACACAACCCCGTTAACCGTGACCCAATTACGGGACGCGTGAGGAAAAATTACACCATTCCTTCCCACTTCACACCCCCACCAATTTTTCGCGAAAGTCAGACAACAGGCAACCACATACGGCCTGGACGAAAAGGAGCAAGTGAAGCTCACAGTTTTAAGCCTCGACCCTTCAGTCGTAGCAGCCCTTCCCGACCCACAGAATGTAGGAGGAGGCACACTCCAAGAGATGCACACAGCGATCCTTGATGCGATCGGCTTTAACAGAGGCGACCCCATAGAAGGCCTAACCAAATGGAGGCAAAAGAAGACAGAGCGTTTGCTGGACATTTGTGGATTCACTTTACAGCAGTTTTTGGAGAGTTAACCCGCGCCCATTTGTCCCCAGATAATATGGCCAAATGGACCCGAAATCTAGTCTCCCACGCCACAGAATCAGGATGAAAAGCTTGTGCAAATTATGACCCCTCAGATGAGGCCCACAACGAAAAATGGGTTTTAAAGAGATTGTCCCGTGCTTGGGAGCAATCAATTGCAGGCAAAACCGCATTTATAAAATCCGATGAAGAGCAGGTAGAAATGAACCCAGTTAAAGCACACCAGAACCCCGCATGGGTAAATGAGGGCAAGAACAGCCAACCCCAGCCAATACCTCACGAATGTTATAATTATGGACAGCTAGGACACTTTGCACGAGAGTGCAACGCGCCCCAGAAGCAGCAGAGAAACCAACAGGCACCCTAAACAAGAATAGGGCAAAGCCGATCCATGGCGTTAGTGCCCGTTCAGAGAATGCAGACATGAACGGCACCAACTGACCGTGCTCGGGCTCCCCAAATTGGATCTGCTACACCCTTTGGGACAAGTCCGGTAGATCGGTAGTAGCAGGCAAAGTTTGGGGACAACCCGTAGAATTTCTTTGGGACACAGGAGGGTCCCGCACCACACTCAATTCCTCCATGATATTCCAGCGAGACACGTGGCCCACAACAGACACCATCACACTCAGCGGTTTTACAGGCCATTTACAACAGGGACACATCACAGCCCCTGTAGCAATACAGATAGGGAACATCGCAACCAAGCACCCCATAGTTTTAGTTGATCTGCCCCAGACAGCAGAACATATCCTTGGGATCGATTTCATGAGCTCCCATAACCTCTCTTTTGACCCAGTTAACAAGTGTGTATGAAAAATGGCAAAGGCAGCACGAGCCCCCACCATGCTCACAGTAGGAGAGTATGTAAACAGGATTAGCTCAGTAGGAGACATCTGGTTAAACCCTCGAGCCATTAGTGCAGACAAACAGGTTAGGGCAGTCCTGCAGTAACATAAAGCAGCATTTGCACAGCACAAGCACGGCTGTGGCAGTTTGACTGGCTTTGTGAACGTTACAGGTCCCAACCCTAAACCCCAGAAGCAGTACAGAATTCCCCAGGAAGCAGAGGGAGAAATCTCCAAAGTAATAGAGAGTTTGTTGGATCAAGGTATACTCAGACCAGTAACCTCCACAAGCAACGCACCGATTTGGCCCGTCAAGAAACCGGATGGATCATGGCGACTGATCATTGATTACCGGGAACTGAACAAAGTAACCCCAGCAGCAGCCACCACCGTAGCCACGAGTCCCGAGATCATGCTCAAACAGGGACTCCAGCCCCCAAAAAATTCGGTTTTGGACATTAGTAATGGCTTCTGGTCCATTCCATTGGCTAAAACGTGCCAGTACAAATTCGCCTTTACATTCCAAGGGCAACAATACACGTGGACGTGCCTTCCACAAGGCTTCCACAACTCCCCCTCCATTTTCCACCGACAGTTGGCAAATGGATTAGCAACATTTTCCCGCCCTGATTGTCTGGTCCAGTATGTAGACGACTTGTTACTACAGACAGACACAAAGGGAGAGCACATTTTGCTTCTCGCCGAACTCCTAGCACTCCTAAAAGAAATTGTTTGTAAAGTCAACCCCAAGAAGGCCCAGATTGTGAAAGAAAAAGTGATTTTCCTGGGAACAGTGATCACTCATGGTAAACGCGAGATCGAGCACAAGAGAATTGACTCGATCGTCAAATTGCCCCTTCCCCACAATGTCTCAGCCCTCCGGTCATTTTTAGGACTGGTTGGCTACTGCCGAAACCATATTGACGGTTTCGCCACTAAAGCAGCGCCCCTTTCCGAACTTCTCAAGAAGCAGGCACCTTGGGAATGGCTTCCACAGCATACAGATGCCGTGGACACTTTAAAAAGAGCACTCAGCACAGCCCCCGCACTACAGGTCCCAGATCCACATTCCCCGTACGCTATAGAGGTAGCAAGCACCGACTGAACCCTTTCGGCCGTGCTCCTCCAGGAATACCATGACCAGTTACGCCTCACGCTTGTTAGACCCTGTAGAGCGAGCGTTTTCTGCCTGTGAAAGGCACCTGCTCGCAGTGTTTTGGGCAGTACAATACTTTGCCTATATTACAGGACTCAACCCCACCACCATCCTCACAGAACACACACCGACACAACTATTGTTGACGGCCGACTTAAAGATGGCACAGTCAGCCAAATCCGCGCAGCCCGTTGGACCCTTATTTTACAGGGACGGGACATCACGGTAAAGAGAACCAAAATCCACACCTTCCTTGCCGATAATTTGCAATATGCAGGCACCCCTCATGAATGTGAGATCATCACCACTAAACAGAACACAGGTCCATTTATTCCCAAAACACCCCCCAGGAAAACAGGTAGTACACCCCAGAGACCCCAGCCCACAGACACGTGTGCACCCCTGAAGATATATGTGGATGGCTCATCCACAGTGTTAAACAGAAAGAGAATCACCGGTTGCGGTATATATGTAGAGGACGCGCAGGGACGCGCCCTAGATGACATTTCCTTAAAGTTGCCAGGACACTTAGGCTCGCAGGCAGCAGAGCTGGCAGCAATTGCATATATTGTAGACCACCCAGACTCGTTCCCGACCCCAGCAGACATCTACTCAGACAGCTTGTATGTCTGTAATAGTTTGACAGAATTCCTACCACTCTGGGAAACAAGAGGATTTGTTTCCGCGGACAGTAAACCCCTACCCTCAGCCCCATTATTCCGCCATATCTTAGAGACAGCGAAGGATAGGAAATACGGAATAATTAAGGTTCGCAGTCATCACCGTTCTCTCCCCCCCCCCCCCCCCATGTAATGTTAAAGCAGACGCCCTAGTGAAGGCAGGCTCCAGGCATGGTTATTTTTGGAACGCCCCAAAAGCACCCCAGTACACGCAGTTCAGGTCTCACAGACCAACATTCAGGATTTAGCGAAGGCCCAGAAAGAGGACGAGAAACTCAGGGAAGTGTTAAAGGGAACCTTCCCAGCCCCATACGACAAGTTTAAAAATGCAATCACCACACACGACGGTGTGATTTTAAAGGATGGCATTTATATAGTTCCCAGCCAGGACAGGGACCAGATCATTTGTCAGTTCCATGACAATCATGGACACCAATGAATTGAACGCACTACGTAGAGAATTGCTCAATCTGTGCTCAGAACAATCCGGACAGAGATGCTAAAAGGCTCAACTTAGCCATACCCGCCTCGTTAATGGACCCTGGACAAATCTCCAGATAGATTATATAGGATCCCTACCCCCTGTGCAGAAATGGTTACAAGTATGTGTTGGTGGTCATAGATACCTTCACAAAATGGGTGGAAGCATTTCCGTCAAGAACTAATACGGCCAAGGCAACGGCTAAAATATTAACACACCACATCTTTACAAGATGGGGCCTCCCACACAGTATAGAGTCCGATCAAAGCTCCCATTTCACCGGACGTGTAATGAAAAATGTCCTCACGATTTTCGGCATTAGACAAAAGTTCCATATTGCATACCACCCCAGTCAAGTGGTATTGTAGAACAAATGAATAGGACATTGAAAGCCACCCTCAGGAAAATGGTACAGCAAAATAACAGCACCTGGGATTCAGTACTCCCATACGCTTTAATGTTTTTAAGAAACACGGTCTCTATATCAACAGGTTACACCTCCCACGCCCTCATGACCGGATGCCCCATGAAAGGCACTGAGTATTTACTCGGACTGGATTTGGCCAGCCCCGCAGTTACAGCCCTCACACATGAAAATGCGGTTACACAACTAGTACAGAACATAAAGGCAGCCTAACTTGCCACAGCAGTGAGACTTGGGACCAGGAAGAAACAGAGCAAGGCCTGTTTTGACAAAACAGTACACGCCACTGAGTTTACAGTGGGGCAATAAGTTATGCTTTCCCTTTACAGCCCTAGTTCATTCCTCTCCCCAATATTTTCCGGACCGTACTCCATTTCGGACAAAGTCAGCCCCTCAGTATACAAAATAACCTATCCCAATGGTAAGTCTGCGTGGTTTCATATAAACCAGCTCCAGGCTTACGGCTCACAGAATAACCACACACACCACATCCTGCTCGCAGCAGCAGACGATCACACCCCGCCCACAGATTATGTATTCCTACCCTCCCCCCAACCACTCCAGCCCGCCCTCAGACACGACTTCAACTCCGCCCCTGGAGGTACGACTCCGCCTCTCCCTTCCTTCAACCAGCAGCGACAGCGACAGTGATAGCGATCACAATGACGACAGCCACAGCACACCACGTTACGGCTATACCCTTGTACCAGGCCCCACTCCCAGCGAATCCGAGCATGATTCTACTGACCCATTTCAGATCACCTATATCAAAGCCCCTGACCCAGACCCCCCGCCCGACGATTACGGATTGAAGCATGGTAGCTCCAACCTCGACACACGATTCTGGCACCGAGACAATTTGTTCAGGCTCATCCGGAATGATGAGATGGACCCCAATTCGCCCCAAGAAGCTTTAGCACGGTCACTACAGACAAGAGTTTGACAGCCGGGAGAAGATGATGACTTAGAGTCTGACTCACATCAAACGAATCCCTTTGCGACCCTGTTCGCTATTGAGCAGTGAGGTGTCCAGATGATGGAGGAAAAAGGAACCGATGGAGAAATACGGTGTCCTTTCTGATGGAACCCGCACCATGTTTGTTGAATGTTTGTTCATTAGTGTTATCGTTAAGCATTGTGTGTAAACTCGGAAAGTTTTTCACGGCCCAGGTAACCACTCCTTTAACGCTCCCCGGCTGTTAATGGAACAGGTTTGTTCCCAGACAATAGTTTAGAGGGACTAGTTTGTCACCAGAACCTTGGTAAAGGTGCAAGTTTGTCCCGGACAATAGTTCAGAGGAACTACTTTGTCTACAGAACACGACTCATAGTTGCTCTCCGAATTCGAGAGGCAGCTCCCGACGACGACCACATTCTTACCCGTTCTTGCCGATTGCTCAGGCAGTGGAGAAACGGCATTGGTCCCCGCCCTGCCTGAGGACCCCCCTCTGGTCAGCTACACTCGGGTAGAGCACATACGGCACTGATCACCGTCCTACCCGGGGATTCCACCCATTTCTTACCCGCCGCGGCCCATACGCACCCCATTTTGGCTCATTACCTTCAAAATTCTTTTGTTTGGTTTCGGCAACCCTTAGGTTGCTTCCCTGTGCTATTTACATCCTCAAACACTGGGATGGTAAATCACTCAGGCTGCGAAATGGCTCGCAGTACAGCAGCATTTTTCTTAGATGTTTTGTCCAAATAATCGTTTTTTTAAAAAATGAGGGAGTCACAGATGGTGACCAATGATTAAGGGAAATTGGCAATAAAGGACAGACAGACAGACATACGAGATCTTAAGCAAGATAATAACAGAAATTATGCTTGTGTTCACAGGACTCCGGAAACCCAGGAACCCCAGAGGAAGACAAAGAAGAAGTCCGACAAAGATGAAGACAGCTTTCGTGTTCACATGGATCTTAGCGGGATCCCTTCAGTTGCGCGCGGACGCTACCCCCCTGACCCCTACCACACAAACCGTAAATGACTCTCACCCCCTGCAATACATGGAACCCCGAGATAACTAGCCCAGCGACAGCTAGCAATACCCCGACCTGGTGTGATAAGTTTATCACCTGGTACTCACTCTCATATGTAGTCGAAGCCCTCTTAGTGCTGGCGATACTTTGCAGTGTTGTTCAAACATTTAAAATTAGGAAATGGCGAAAGAGAGCATATCGCTCTCACACCCCGGTATACAGGTTTAGGTCCCCATTTTCAGATTTCATCAGACCCCCGAACCCATTGGGACGGATTAAAGAGCATCCATTTGTTGAATGGATTCTATGGAATAAAGAGATGTAAACCTCTGAGTCTGACAGCCAGGCCAGAGAAATTTGTGTGCTGCTATTTTGTACAGTTTAAGATGTATAGATTATTTTTGGATTGTTTGTATTTTCGGATTGTTTGAATGAGGATAGCTTATTGAGAATAGTTAGAGGTTCCAGTTTTTTATTTTTCTGTAATGCATGTATTAATGTCATAGCGCCCCATAGCATTTTGTGATAATGAATGTATTTAAAATGATTTAGGTAAAATTGTGTTGCATAGGATAGGACAGTGTAGAGCCTAAGAATGGGTGCCCCGGGTGGTCAGAGGATGAAGATGCCATAGTAATGTGATCCTTCACGCTTCGCGTGGAGGATCACAAGGAGGGTGTGTAGCAATCTGGGACGGCCACATCCCGATTACAAAATGGACACTTGCAAAGAATGCAGGGAAAATTGGACAATGCTAAGAAACAAGCAGGTGCAAGCTCTGTCTGTTGATTAGAACCTTGAACTCTCAGACAGGACAGAAACTACCAAACAATGTACATGCTAATGAGTCATCTCCGGGGACAAAAGCAAAACATTTAGATACACAATGTTAGGACAGACTCCCTGGCGCCACAAGAAGCTAAGACAAAGCAGACTGACAGTCACCAGGACACGCCCAGTGATCAGGGAACCACCCATCTGTTGGAGGAAAATCGATACAGATGATTGGGAAAGACCCAATTAGTTGAGGCCAAGTTCAAGGCCTGCCCAAAAGCGCGCGAAGCCCCTTTTTGGTATAAAAGGTATCCCCCAAGGGAGAACGCTCTCCTTTGGCTTTGGCTCTCACCGAAGAGAGAGACCTGCCTAGCAGCTGCATTAGACCAAGTAAGTCCCAAGTCAACGCACGCTACGAGATAGACACTCCTAGTTGCTACCCTATAAACAGCTCAACCCAGCAGCCTCAGAACAAGCAACGGCCATTGTCCCTCTGACTGAGTGGGCGAAAAAAGCTAAGTATAGGCTTTAGTAATAGTGGTAGTTTAGTTTGTAGAGTTTATGCATGAGTAGATTTGAATGTGTGTCAATAAATGAGCATTGCTTTTGAACTTACTAACTGGTGTATCGAGTCATTGATCAGTATTCGGTTCTGGACCTTGTGGTGGTGTAGAAAGATACCTGGCGACTCTTGAGAAAACGTGATTAAAGAGAACCAAATTAACAGCCAACCAAAAGTTAGCAACACTTAGGTGACTGTCTGTGTGGAGTTTGCACGTTCTCCCCGTGTCTGCAAGGGTTTCCTCCGGGTGCTCCGGTTTCCTCCCAAAGTCCAAAGATGTGCAGGTTAAATGGATTAACCATGCTAAATTGCCCCTTAGTGTCCGAAAGGTTAGGTGGGGTACTGGGTTATGGGGATGGGGTGGAGGCGTGGGCTTATGTGGTGTGCTCTTTCCAAGGGCCAGTGCAGACTCAATGGGCTGAATGGCACCCTTCTGTACAGTAAATTGTATGATTCTATGTAACCAAATCTTGGATTCATTAATGCAAGGGTGAAATAAACGGGCAGAAAGCCTTTAGTTGCTGAGGTGATTTGAATTGCCCGCCGGGGTCAGGAAGAAGGTGTAATATACAGCTGATGGTTTGTTTGTTTGTTTGTTTTATACTGGGCTCAGCTGGACAATAGACCCCTACCCCACCCTCCATCCTGATAGGAGCGGGGACACTGATTACTTAACGTTACCGCACTGTTCCACATCAACAAGAGAAACATCATTAAACAGAAGCTGCAAATAAGATTTTAAAGATTTGCCATATGGTTCCACATCCAGAGGTTGTCGATCCCTGATCTCAGCTGAAACTGTAACGTCTTTTGTTGACAGAGATGTTTCCATTCAGGTGAGACATTGTGACGGTCTCATTAAAATTATTTTGTTGTATGTGTGGCGGGGGTGGGGTTTAGCACACTGGGCTAAATAGCTGGCTTGTAAAGCAGAACAAGGCAGCAGCGCGGGTTCACATTCCCGTACCGGCCTCCCCGAACAGACGCCGAAATGTGGCGACTCAGAGCTTTTCATAGTAACTTCATTAAAGCCTACTTGTGACAATAAGCGATCATTATTATTATTATTATTAGGTGTAAGACTGGCTATTTAACCTTGAGGAAAGTGGATGGCAGGCACCAGAGCCTATCGGAGATGTAGCCAGGAGATGCACTATATGCAAATATTTACGCTTTAATCCCACAGGGTGGACAACTGGTGATTTTTTTTTGTTGTTGATTTGTTGCCTCTAAGATTCGACTGGAAAATTGTTGCCACTCCACCCTTCAGTGATCTTTCACCGCCAGTGTCAGTCGCAGCGCATACTTGACATTGCTGCTTTGCTGTGGAAAGCAGACTTATGGCTTTTTGGTCATGCACTAGATCAGGAATTCCTGCCTGCAGCAAAAAATCTGCTCCCATAGCAAAAGCAACATTGTCAGGTTCAAACTGTACACCAGCAATAAGAAAAACTTCAATGAGGAAGCGTCCCTGTGAACTAGCAAGGGGGGTTAGAGGGCAAAAGTGTTTCTGTGAAATGAAGGCATTTAGAGGTGAAAGATTCCCGCTCTGAACTGGGAGGTGGGAAGAGGGGCGCAGCTGTCTGGAATGTGGTTTGGAGGACGAGGCTGCCTTGGTTGTGTGGAAATTAACTGCTCGTGTCGTTTTGGTGAGATTAATGGTCTGATTACCGAAGTGTCACTTTTTCTAAGTGATTTAACATAAACCAATTTAATGATGAAAACGAAATCAGAATTCTAATGCAAACATTTAACATTTCTATGACTCTTTACTCCAGACATCCCATGGGCATGTGGGTGGGGGATCCATTTTGGAAACAATGTGTGGATTTATAAATGTATTGCCTGGTCCTTGTGGGCTCTCACTCAATTTGATGCTAATGTCTATTCAGGGTGGTGAGTTTCTGCCAGGGGTCTCCATGTGATTGAGTAGGCTGATTCCTGACCTGCAGATGTTTGGGCACTTGGGACCGGTCTTCCCACCAGGAAGTGCGATCTGGAATGCAGGATATTCTTCCTTTCCTGACCTTCTCTGCTGCACTCTGTCTCCTCAGTAAGGTGTTTGGACTCAAAGCATGATACAGCTTTATGGATGAGGTTGCTATCATTTTGAACCATCCTTCAGGAAGAGTTCCGCAGTTACTTAGACCATTTTCTTTGTCCTCCCCTGGAACACTGGCCGTTTGCGAGTTGAGAAAACACGACATGGCGGGGGAGACGGTTTTTTTCCTATCCGGGACACGGTATCCAGCGCATCCTCACTGATTTTAATAATAATAATCTTTATTATTGTCACAAGTAGGCTTACATTAACACTGCAATGAAGTTACCGTGAAAATCCCCTAGTTATCACACTCCGGCGCCTGTTCGGGTACGTGGAGGGAGAATTCAGAATGTCCAATTCACCTAATAAGCACGTCTTTCGTGGCTTGTGGGAGGAAACCCACGCAAACATGGGGAGAACGTGCAGGCTCTGCACACACAGTGACCTAAGCGGGAATCGAACTCGCGTCTCTGGCGCTGTGAAGCAACAGTGCTAACCACTGCGCTACCATGCCACCCATTACAAGAGTTTTGCCTGATTTTTTAAAAAACTTTTTATTCTTTTCTCAGAGCTAAAAAGCCAATGTGCAGAGTGGACAGGGCAAACCTTTAATTCGTTTCCTTACTTGTTCCAAAAAAACAAATCAAATTCAAATTGAATCCAATTCATTGTCTCCACAAGAGAGACGTATCAGATCCAAGCTGACAAGAACGAGCATTTCAGGTGATCTCAGGCTTGATCCTACCAGAAGCGAGTTTTGCCTGAATGCATGTGGAGCTGGCTTCGAAAAGCACACAAAGGTTTGTTAGACATTTCCTCCGTTGCCTAGTACCCTGAGTTCAACCCAATCCTCTTCTCGCTTTCTATCCTATAGCCACTTCACCTTCCAACTTGGAGGAAGCAGATATCAGTCCCCAACAGGGCTGCTGATTTTTGATCCACTCTGCTCAAAGTGTACTGGGGAAAATTGTGTCCCAAGTGACATCAACCATTTATTTGACAAAGAGTCATCCAGACTCGAAACGTCAGCCCCCTCCTCTCTCCACAGATGTTGTCAGACCCGCTGCGATTGGCCAGTATTTTGTGTTTTTGTCTCACAGATTTCAGCATCCGCAGTAATTTGCTTTTATCAACTATTTATCATTTAGCAGAAGGGCATCTTGGGACCTCCCTTCATTGCGAGGAGACACATTCTGTGTGTATTCAATGAGCTCTGTATTTTTAAAAAATCGTCAACATTGCTACCTCACTTGTTAGCTTGTTCAAATATAGCAAGACGGTAATTAACCGAAGAAATTGAATGTTATTATATTTTACTGTAATTATATTTTACTGTATTTTTTTTTTAAAATCACATGGAATAAATAGTTGAAGAATATTGTTTTAAAGTGCAGTTAATGAAATGGGTTCCGTTGTTTTAATGAAATGAAGCAGGTGAATACAATATAAGTTTTCAATCGGCCAGAAATCTAACTAATGCGGAAAATACTCGGAGAAGCAATAATCTCCAGTCATAGATTTACATCAGATCACAGTTGAAGCGCACGAATGTTGAAGAAATAGTACAGAGAATGCACCTAAAACTTGTGTAAAATATATCACAAGAGAACAACAAGTTAAATGTTGTAAATAAATAAAATGCATTAACAGACAGAAGAAAGGCATTCATTCGTTTGGAGTAGATAGTGGGCATCAGAACCAGGAAGAAAATCCAGTTGCGATTTTAAAAAAAGAATCAGTGAATGGTTGCTCCTCAGTATTTTTGTTTCTTCCCGCCGCTTTTGTTGTCTCCTTTTTTTTTGCCGTTTTGAAGAGGCCGGGTCGCTCCTGTCCCGAGGGATCCCCGTGCCTTTGGCTGACCTTGCTCCTATAGGGACAGGGCTTTAATTTCAGACCCTGGAGGCTGTCGCAGACAAAAGGCCGGGTCCAGGCGGGCAGGTGCAGGATTCGATCGGAAATGTTCCTTGCTGAATGGAGGAGGAGCTTTCTCCCCCAAGCCAGCGTTGCATTTCCCCAGCCCGCGCAGTTTTCTCCCAAATCCACTTTCCATTCCCCGGGAGATACTCCAATATTCGTACCTTAACAACAATGACTCGTTGGTGGTTTGCAGCTTCCTGTTTACTGTTATTTTTGCTTGTAAACCAATGAAATTCCTTATCGCGTAATGTTAAATGGAACAGCTTGATCGAATGAGCGTTTCTACTCCGTGACAGTTACGTGTATATATTTCGATTGTAAACTAAAATGCCAAATGCATAATTTAAATCGTCAGAATTATTAATAGGACAAAAATATAACACAATCATGCATGAACATTTAACAGTTCAGGTTGCCTACACGTGCCTCAGGGTGCATATAATGTAAAGTACATTAAGCGCATCTATGTTTTCCAAATAATAGGACAAATAGTAAGTTTAGGTATAGTTGCCATCATCTCTTTCAATATATTTACCGTATCCTGTATAAACATGAGTCTGTCACTGGACGGTGAAAGATTGGAGAAGGACACTGCATCTTCCAGCCACCCTGTTAGATTATTTTAACTGGGTCGATGGTAAATCCAGAATTGGCCCCCAATTCTCCAAAACCATCTGAGGAAGACAGTGAGCAAGGGCTGGGCTTTTCATTGCTACCCAGTGACCCCCGCTGGAAAGTGGCGGAGGGCATGAATGTTCTGACCCATTTACCTCCCCACTACCTTCCGATCCATGGAACTTAGCGTAGAAACATTTCTTGTCCAATCTCACCGAGGAAAGCTGGTCACTTGGGTGAGGTATAGGAGGATGATCAGGACCAAGGAACCACACTGTGATACCCGGTTACTAATTTCAACAGGAGAGGGAAGTAAGGAGGGGTGGGGCGGGGAGGGCGTCAAATCATGCTTTGGGAGTCCAATGCTTGCACTTGATCAATAAAACTCGTGCCCATTGCTTATCAGGCCTGTGCACGGCCACATTCGTCAGCACAATTTACACAATTTGGGATGTCATGAAAGGTTTGGATCAGTCCCCACCGTTTAAAAGTGCCCGCGTTCTTAGAACTAAACATAACTGGATTGTTCGTGTTTATATTGCACTTCTTCAAAGCATATTTCAAAAATATATTTCCCAAACATTTTCAAGGTTTCATTTGCATTCATGTTTATTTTGGCTTTTCTACATATCTGGGTAATGTGTGCAAAATAAAATAGAAAAACTGCTTCATCAAACTGTGGAATCTCACTGCATCCACAATCGTGCGTGCATATTTAATGACTTGTTCCTTTGCTCCCAAACTTTGTGTTTTACATCCCTTCGGCGTGTGCACCATCTTTCACCACACGAATGCGACTTGGCCTCAGCCAGGTTAAAGAACAAGCGCAAACCACGTACTCCATTCAAACATAAGAACATAAGAACTAGGAGCAGGAGTCGGCCATCTGGCCCCTCGAGCCTGCTCCGTCATTCAATGGCTGATCTTTTGTGGACTCAGCTCCACTTTCCCGCCCGAACACCATAACCCTTTATTCCTTTATTCTTCAAAAAATTATCTGTCTTTATCTTGAAAACATTTAATGAAGGAGCTTCAACTGCTTCACTGGGCAGGGAGTTCCATTGATTCACAACCCTTTGGATGAAGAAGTTCCTCCTAAACTCAGTCCTAAATCTACTTCCCCTTATTTTGAGGCTATGCCCCCCTAGTTCTGCTTTCACCCACCATTGGAAACAACCTGCCCGCATCTATCCTATCTATTCCCTTCAAAATTTTATATGTTTCTATAAGATCTCCCCGCATCCTTCTAAATTCCGAGTACAGTCCCAGTCTACTCAACCTCTCCTCGTGATCCAACCCCCTCAACTCTGGGATTAACCTAGTGAATCACCTCTTCGCACCCTCCAGCACCAGTACATCCTTTCTCAGGTAAGAACACCAAAACTGAACACAATGCTCCAAGTGTGGCCTCACTAACACCTTATACAGTTGCAGCATAACCTCCCTAGTCTTAATTTCCATCCCTCTAGCAATGAAGGACAAAACTCCATTCGCCTTCTTAATCACCTGTTGCACCTGTAAACCAACTTTTTGCGACTCATGCACTAGGACTCTGAGGTCCCTCTGCACAGCAGCATGTTTAATATTTTATCATTTAAATAATAATGCCTTTTGCTGTTATTCCTACCAAAATGGATAACCTCACATTTGTCAACGTTGTATTCCATCTGCCAGACCCTAGTCCATTCACTTAACCTATCCAAATCCCTCTGCAGACTTCCAGTATCCTCTGCACTTTTTGCTTTACCACTCATCTTAGTGTCGTCTGCAAACTTGGACATATTGCACTTGGTCCCTAACTCCAACTCATCAGATGAATGTCTGATTTCCATTCTTGTGGTGAACGATAATTGTCAGTAGAGAACCATTGTAGCAGGCAATGCATGTGTTAATCAATCTATTTTTGGCCTAAATTATTATAGCTCCCAAAGAAAACAATTGCAAATGTAAACATTCCGGGTTCCGTGAGTTTACAGCACGCTAAAATGGCGTGGTACAGATACATTGCTGTTATGGAGTACCAGGAACATATTTACCACTTACTGCAAAACCCTGGGTTTACATTTCCCATGTGGAATTACATAGAAACATGCAGGAGTAGGCCATTGGAGCCTGCTCCACCGTTCATTATGATCATGGCTGATCATCAACTTCAATACCCTTCCCCACATATCCCTTGATTCATTTCGCCCCAAGAGCTATATCTAATTCCTTCTTGAAATCACACAAGTTTTGACCTCAACTACTTATTGTGGTAGTGAATTCCACATATTCACCACTCTCTGGGTGAAGACATTTCTCCTCACCTCAGTCCCAAAAAGGTTTACCCCTTATCCTCAAACTATGATCCAGACTCTGGACAGCCCCACCATCCAGAACATTCTTTCTGAATTTACCATGTCTAATCCTGTTAGAATTTTGTAAATTTCTATGAGATCGTCTCTCACTCTTCTAAACGCCAATTAATATAATCCTAACCAATTTAATCTCTCCTCATATGACAGTCCAGCCATCCCAGGAATCAGCCTGGTAAGCCTTTGCTGCACTCCCTCCATAGTAAGAATATCCTCCCTCAGATAAAGACACCATAATACTCCAGGTGTGGCCTCATCAATGCTCTATAAAATTGCAGCAAAATATCCTGAAACCTTTACTCAAATCCTTGCGCTATGAAGGCCATCATATCATTTGCCTCTTTTACTGCCTGCTGTACCTGCGTGCTTACTTTCAGTGACTGATGCACAAGGACAGCAAGGTGTCACTGAGAATTCACCTCTCTCAATTTACACCCATTCAAATAATAATCTGCCTTTCTATTTTTGCTACCGAAGTGGATAACCTCACATTTATCCACATTATACTGCATCTGTCATGCATATGACCACTCACTCAGCCTGTCCAAATCATGTTGAAGTATTGCTACATCCTCCTCACCCTCCCACCCGACTTTGTATCATCTCCAAATTTGGCAGTAACATATTTAGTTCCCACATCCAAATCATTAATATATAACGTGATAAGTTAGGGTCCCAGCACAGATCCCTGTGATGCCCCACTAGTCACTGCCTGCTAATATAACAAACATTTATTCCAACTCTTTGCATCCTACCTGTTAACTGGCTTTCTACCTATTTCAAGACACCACCAGCAATCCCATGTGCTTTAACTTTACATAATAATCTGCTATGTGAGACCTTGTCGAAAGCCTTCTGAACGTCTAAATAAACCACATCCACCAGTTTTCCCTGATCAACTCTACTAGTTACATCTTCAAAATATTCCAGCAGATTTGTCAAGCATGACTTTCCTTTCATAAATCTATGCTGACTTTGTCTGATTATACCACTGCTTTCCAAATTAAATCCTTGATAATGTATTCGAGCAACTCCCCTGCTACCGACGTTATGCTTTCTGGTCTATGATTCCCTGATTTCTCTCTACCTCCCTTTTTGAATAGCAGGCTTATATTAGCTACCTTCCAATCTGTAGGAACCATCTCAGAGTCCAAAACTTTTTGGAAAATGACCACCAATGGATTTACTATTTCTTGAGCCACTTCCTTAAGTACTCTGGGATGTAGATTATCAGGCCCTGGAGATTTATCCACCTTCAATCCCATTAATTTTCCCAAAACTATTTCTCTACTAATATTAATATTCATCCAGCCCCTCACTAAAACTAATGCTTTTCAGGACTTCCAGTACATTATTCGTGTCTTCCTTTGTGAAGACAGAATCAAAGTACCGATATAGTTCCTCAGCCATTTCTTTGCTCCTGGTTATGAATTCCCCCGATTCTGACTGTAAAGGGGTTATATTCGTTTTTGCCAATCTTTTTCTCTTCACATACCTATAGAAACTTTCACAGCCAGTTTTAATGTTCCCCGCTAGCTTACTTTCAAATTGTATTTTCCCCTCATTAATCAATTCCTTGGTCCACCTTTACTGAATTTTAAACTGTTCCCAATCCTCAGGTTTTTTCTTGCCAATTTGTATGCTTATTGTTTGAATCTAATACTATCTCTAATTTCCCATCGAATTGACCACCGAGGTGTAATTACACACAAATATCTACCTCCATGTGTGTATATAATGATGACTGATTCTCGAGTGAAACAGTCATTCATGTTGCCAAATAAAATAGGAAGCAAAAATGCTTTTGGTCAAAAAATGCTTCGTTGATTCGCTCAGTGCGTGTCTATTTTGTTCGAGTCTATCCATAGTATCCATCCAGGTGGCTGTCCTATTGTCCCTCCCATTGGTGATGATGCGCTGTCAGTCCTTCCCCAATTGAGATGGATGGTGCAGTGTTATTGGAATTAGATTTTTTTTAATTCTCCCAAGGCGGCTAAAGCCCCTATTCTATCCCAGACACGTGCATATACAACAGGATTGTCTGAACCACCTGGCTTGATCTCAAAATACAGGCTGAAAGAAGTACTCGGAGCGAAACAGGCCCCCTCCCCGGGGGCATCAGCAGTGTGTGCGCAAGCTACTGGCTTAATCACACAAACTCGAGATGCTGGTGGAGATCAGCGCTTCAGCTTTTAATATATTCATTATTCCAGAAAATGTTAAAACATAAAATGCTTGAAGGGAATTCAAATCTAGCCTACTCTTTTGGAGCAGAGAGTTGGCTGAAACCAGTGATTTAAAAGGATGTCGCTTTCGTCCAGTTTATCTTTCTGCCTGCCCCTGCGGGCGTATTTCTTTTCTTTTCGAGGAGTTCTATGGCCCTGTGTTTAGCCCTTGTCTCTCTCGAAGGCAGCGCGACCACTTTTCCCTTGAGCATCCATTGTCAGTCAAGTGGTCTCTCGTGTGACACGCTGCCTGGGAGTTGGTGTAAATTCAGTTTAGATGACAGGCTTAAGTGGGCGTTTCCCTTGTTTGTATTCCCGATGGTTTGTGAAGCTTTGACCTAATCCACATTTCCCCATGACAACGCCGTAATCATTAAACGTTCTGAAACGGTGGAGGAATCGTCAACCGGTAGAATTGGGGGGGGCGGTAGAATTGGGGGGAGGGGCATTTTTCGAACAGTGGGGTTAACTTTCCATCTCAGAATAAGTTTTGATTATTTCTTAGCTGCCGCGCCAAATCGAGCAGTCAACATTCTAAAATACACGCGTTACCAATGAATAGAGCTTATTGAATATTCGCCTCAGAAATTTTGGTAAATGAAGTATTTGTGCAG
The DNA here is from genome assembly GCF_047496885.1 of Scyliorhinus torazame. NCBI lineage: Eukaryota > Metazoa > Chordata > Chondrichthyes > Carcharhiniformes > Scyliorhinidae > Scyliorhinus > Scyliorhinus torazame. The sequence continues at coordinate 264,164,631 of NC_092713.1, read as the reverse complement.
ACTTTATTCCGAAAAATGCCCATTTTAATATTTCAGCTCACAGAGTGGCCGACTTTTTCACAAATTGAGTTAGTGCTTAAAGCCAGGAAGAATCAGGCGCCAAGTCATTTGTAAAAACGTTAAAACTTTTATTTACAAGAAGTGTATAAAGAACCAAAACATTAAATTTGGGACGAATACATAATAGAATAAACTCTTTATATACAAAACAAAAATACATCTTCATATGAACGCTCCTCCTTGAATAAATAACACATGGGCATCGTGCCCAGATTGGTGTGAAAGCCAGGTCCAATGGTCGAGACTCTTAAGAACAGCGCCGGAGGTCGGGATCCATAATGCATGAACCCCGCTTCTTGTCTCCTTTCTCTGCTTCTTTCATCCTATTGTCAGGGCGTTCAAACTAAATTTCCACGCTCATCTTTCTTCATTAGGACTTTACAAATTGTAAAGCTGACTTTTCACCTCGTCTGCAGGAACAAATCTCTCTCTCTCTTTTAACCCTAAATCGCATTAAATAGAGGCTGATGTCTATTCTGTGCTGACAGACAAAGAAAGTTTTTGTGGAAGTCAGAAAAGTGCACAGAGAGAAAAAGCTTAAGACGGTTTGAAAGAGCTGACAACTCTTTAGAGCGCTGCTAATCATTATCACTTGTAACCCCAGCATTTGAAAGAAACAGCAAATTGTCAAAATGTTCTTTTTGCGTTGCTTTTCTGTCTAAAAAAAACCCTACCAGTTTATAAGAATATTCTACTGGCCATCACTTTGACTGAAAACTTTTTGTTAACGATTCATACAAGTTTAAGGCATAGATGTGAAAGAACCATTTGTGGGTTTCCGTTTGGTCCCCACTCAGTGGTAGTCATTAAAACAGGACACTTCATTGAGGAAATCTTTCTGTATCGTGCGGAAAGAGAAGATGCTGTCTGTGGGTCTTTTATAAGCATAGTCTTCGGAGGTGGAGGGACTAGCTGGACTCGAAGTGCAAGTGGTTGCGGATGATGGGGAGGGTGTTGTCACCCAGGATCCCTCATCGCTGCCCGGGCTGGGAGGACCGATATTTTTCAGGTAGCCGGGCAGCATCACTTGCTTCCGGCTGCCGTCCACACACTGATCGGCCAGCCGCAGCGTTTCAGATAGGGCCCAGATGTAGTTGTGAGCGAAGCGCAGCGTTTCTATTTTGGTGAGTTTGGCGTCGTCGGGGAAAGTGGGCAGGACGCCGCGGAGGTCATCCAGGGCCGAGTTGAGATTGTGCATCCTGTTCCTCTCCCGGTCGTTGGCTTTCGTCCTCCGGCTCCTCTTCACCAGGTGGATGCCTCCCTGAGGCTTGCCTTTGGAGCGGCCTTTGGCTTTGCGCTTCTTGTCTCCTCTCGGGTCGTCCGACCTCCCCAGATTGGAGCTGGGGGACGGGCTGGCCTGGGGCTCCCCGGACCCCGAGGTGCTGGCGGATGATGAAGGTGATGCCGTTAGGAAACTGACACTATCTTCTTCATCTGTCAGTGGCAAGGAGAGTTCGCTGTGTCCATAGTCAGAATATGTGCAGTCCATGCTGCAGAGAGAGAGAGAGAGAATATAACATGATTCAATGAATGAATGGATGTGCTTTACCTTCACTGAAATTTCATTTGAAGTGGCATTTCAACCGGTCAGTGATAGGTAAAGTGCCACTTAAACGCAGCACGGTGGAATATGGACTAATACTTACATTGGAGACCGAATCAGCAGGGGGAGAGGATGTAAAATCCAGGGACTCTGTGAGGTTCCTCCTGCTGAAATGATTTCTTCTAAGGACACGCGACTGCAGTTGCTTTCTTCTGATCTTGGTGCAATAAGCTCGTGTGAGCAGCGGGTTTGGCACACGACTAAATAAACGGTTTATATACGCTCTGAGACAATAACCCCCATTGCCCGGAAAAAAAAGGAATGAATTCATCAGGTCTGCCCCGTGCCACGCTCCCTCTGATTAACATAAGCTTTGTCTCTATATCCCGCCCCCCCCCCCCCCCCAGCACCGCCGGCGTCTCCGGGAGCGTGCCTTTAATTATTACCCCGTCCCACTGACCAATGCCAGCAGCAACTGGGATCTGTGGCACGCGAAATGGCCCAATCGGAGTTGGCGGCTGCATCACCGCCACGCGTTCCGCGGGCCCCGCCCCGGGGTGAGGTTCATTAGTCCGGGACGGAGAGGCCAGATTCAGCCCGCTGGTCAGGCACGCTCCTCCGCCTTCCAGTCTCCACCAACCACACAGAGAGTCAGCAACACGGTGCACCAGCGGGGACAGGCCACAATGCATCCCCCCCGCCCCCCCCCCCCACTCTTCACCACCCCCTGCAAAGAGTGTCTTATGTCAGTAACACACACGGCCGCATTTACACTCCCCACTTTGCCCAAACAATTGTCCCTGTGAATTTGGTTCGTGGAATTCGCAGCATATGTGAGAAAACGTGGAAGTTCCCTCACTTTATATCCATCTGCTTCAGAATAAGCGGATCTCGGCTCCTTACTGGAGTGAGTGGAGTTTAAAAATTAAAGCAACTTTGTGTTGCTTTACTTTAAGTATATTACATCTTGGTGGAATAAACTGTCCACCTGTTTTTTTTAATAGTTGAACTATGTTGTTACATTACCCAGAGTTAGTCAAACGTTCATGTCTGTGTCTTGCCCGGATAAATGCAATCTGCATATCAATAGGCGCATGTTACACCAGATGTTTATGTGGATCCATGCCTTCTAAATATATATTGAAACCATTGTGTTATTTTCTTTACAATGCATTGAGCTAAATGCTTTTCCCAATGCACATCTATTTATTAACACCTGCGAACAGCTTGACAAGTATTTGGTCATCTTGTGGGATAGTCTAGAACAGATCAAAACCTACCCCAGCATTCAGAAAGATGCGCAAATAGCAATGTGGATTACAGGAATGTTGGGGTTATTTGCCCCAATATCCCTGTATTAGCTGAGGAGATAAATAACTAGTCGCATATTCGAGATTCACTGTCCCTGAGTGTCAACCATGTGTCTAATGAAATCCATTCCAGAGACAATTAATCGGATGTGTGTTCTAAAGTGTCACGGATAGAACGGCAAGAAATAAACAACTTGGGCTAGATGTGACAGTGCGGTTGCGTAATGTGCTTCTGCATAAGGTGTGAGGTGCTTGGATAACTTTTATAAGTTGATTTCCACTGTGGCAAAACTGTGGTAAATACTAATATGAAAAAGAAGCTGATTGGCCTTAAAGCCAACTGTTTCTTGCGAAATTAAGAATCAACTCAATATGCAAAGTAAGTAAACATCAGTAGACATGTTTTGCTCGATTCAAGTATCTGTTCACATCAGTTCTTGGCCTTTGTGAACAGTGGTTCAGCCACTACGGCGACGCAGTGAAATGACTACTCGGGTTCACTGAATGTAACATTTTGTTATTTTTGGAGGTAATACTTTTTGGTACCGTACATTAAAATCGCTGTAATGCGTTTTGAGACCAACGCCTCGAAGTTACTACAAGCAATCAGAAAACCTCCGAATGTCACTTTAAAACCCCCACTTCTAAATGCTGCCGAATTTAATGGCAAAACAATAAACTTTCTGGGGTGGAAGGGCATGTCACTGGATTCCACATGCGGGAGAAATAAATATCTTAGATTACATAAAGTATTGTCTAATTCTAAACCTGCCACTGCACATTGGCCTGCCCCTGTTTTACACTTGAACCGTATCATGCATTTAAATGGTGTACGCAGCCTGGCTAAACACGTGCACCTGTCGGATAACCAAGCCGTGTCAATGAGACCTTCATGTTTATTTTCCCACAACCCTGCCCTACAATAGCTGACAATTACAAGGGCAGCAGTTTTACAGAGGCCAGCCCAAGTCGTCACTAGAAACACGTTTGTAAATTGAATTGTAATGTGGAATCTTTCTTGTAAAAATGTAATATTTCAGCAATATGTTTTCTTGCCAGGGTATTGTTTACTGCGAAGCCCAAGTTCGCCATGTGACAGAAGAAGAGGAATTAACTGCCTTCCTCCGTAAATTATGTTGGCACTTGAGCTGCGAAAGGTTACTCTGAGGTCTGTGACCTGCAGTTTGGGTTTGATTAGATTGTTGTAGTCGAACTGGAGATTTATAAAACAAGAAATAATTTAAATTTAGTTATCACCTATCAATCCCTAAGGACGTTGACAAGCGCTTTATGGCCAATGAAATACTTGCAGCCAAATTGCGCACAGCAAGCTCTCACAAACAACAATGCGACAATGGCCAGATCGTCTGATTTGGTAATATTGATCGAGGGGTCAATATTGGCATGGACACGGGAGAACTCCCTTCCTAATAATGATGTATTGTATGCTCACCTAAGAGGACAAATTGAGCCTCAGTTTAACATAAAACAACATCTTGGAGAGTGCAGCACTTTCTCAGTGTCAGCCTAGATTATCCACACAAATCTTTGGAGTAATACTATGTGCCCAAACCCTTCTGAGTCAGAGATCAGACTGCCACTACTGGCACTTAACAGATGGAAGTGACCTCCCTTTTGGCAACATTACGAAGCTGGAGTTGTTTGCACCGACACTAGAGATGGTACAGCACGCGCTCTTACATTAGCAATGTGAAATCGCAATGTTAACGTGGATAAACATATCCAGGCACATATTTCCATAGCACCATAACTTTTTTGTTGTTGGGAACAACCCAAAGATCTTCACATACAATTATTATATTTCGAAATAGAGGGATGTTGCTATGTTAGTAAAAATGTAGCTACCTATATGCTCAAAGCTGAACCCCACAATAGCAACTGGATGAAGGATCGATAAACCTGAGTTTGGTATTTTGGTTCAGGAAGGAATTTTGTTCAGGATAGACGGAAAACGTCCTAAGCTTCTTAATAATCTACATAACCAGAACCACAGCAGCAAGCAAACATGTCCTCAGCTAAATATTTCAACCGACTTGTAACAGTGAAGTACCCTCTTAGCGCTGCACTGGAGTATGAACCAGATGATATGCTTTAAATCTCGAGTAGGACTTGAACCTAGAACCTTTCAACTCAGGCAGAATCTCCAACAGCTGAAATAGGCTGATAAATAAACGAGTCTCCATGCGAGTTTCAACCCATACTGTACGGTGGGCCTACTGAAGAACACACAATGTCCTATTACCAAAATAACTCACATTATTGTCTTGCTGATGGCTGCGAGAAATATTATCTTAGTTTTAACAAAGGCAATTTGAAGGAGATTGATTGGTGCATGAATGTGGTGGTGTCGGTATACAGAGACCACACTTCAACATGCACTTCACTGGTTGGAAAGCGTTTTGGCAGCACTGACCTCGTGAAAGGCACAAATAAATGCAATTATTTCTTTTCGTTGTAGGTTACGAGTTTGAAAGAAGGCCGGGTTCTCGGATCACATCCTTCACCTCTGTGTGAATTGCCGTGGGGTACTTCCAACACTTTCTGAGTGGAATGGCCCACGTCCTAAATTTGCTAACAATTTGGGATTGCTTTGTTAATTTGTTAAAAAAAACAACAGTAACTAAACACCAGCAGAGTATTGTAGTGGCAGACTATGTTGGAACACTGCCTTACGATTACAGAGATGATCACTTATATTCCTAACTACCCAGTGGATTCCCCCACCTCACCTTTGTCAATGTTGCGGAATCATAAAATATTCTTGGATCTCATTTTTTGTGATTGTGGTAATTGGCTGAAGTCTGAGAATAGTGTATGTACTTTTTGGAACTGTCATACGCACCTGAGGAGTTTACTTTACCAACAATAGAGATTGTCAACTTTGTATTTACCTGGGACCTGTTCGGAATCCTACTGGCCCCAGGTTTCCTCGCTACCTCTGGACAGATTACAATGACGTTCTGCGCTTTATTAGTTATGTACAGTTCTTTCGACCAGCGCACACGTTGCATGCAACTCTCTAAAAGGTTGTCAGGATTCTGCAGTGAATGATGGAAGACGCTTTGCATTGGATTCCTAAATTGTAATTGCGTTTAATATATGCGTGAAGGGTCTGCCTTTCCCCTCTAGAGATTTAAGGCAAATAAAACAAATATTTCAGATAGTTTCTCATTTTTTGTAATCGCCACTGAGAAAGATTGTCTGCCAGATGTCAAGCTTCGCAATGAGGCCTTTGCATTCTTTTTATTGAAACGCATGCTTCCACCATGGAGCCGAAATAAACACGAGAATTCAGTCAACATTTTGCCATGTTTACAATGTGGCGTCGCTATTTCTGACTGTCAGATTCATACAGCTATAATCCGATAATAACATATAAGCAGATTGCAGGTGTTAGGACGCTCGCACAAGCATTACACTGGGTTTCATCGGTATTGTCCACGAGTCGTGCAGGGGACGTTCACACCCGAGGTGGAGTATGTCCTTTCCCCCTCCATCGCTTGCTGTTGGTGTACACATCGCTGCTCGGCCCACCTTCAGCTTTCAGAGCAAGATTTGCAGTCGAAATCTTAACCCATTATTTTTATCCTTTCTCCTGTTAACGGGTCTTCAGTGTATTTCAAGAAAATTTCAGTTTTCAGTCTAAATCCTTGAACCTAAATCAAGCCCCGGCGCTCTCACGCTGCTTTCTAATTCAAACTAACCTCCAAACTCATTTTGGTGCATATTCTTTTCAGAATGAAGTCTAGGTACACTCTGAGTCATAGAACAACGTCAATTGTCTCAAAGCACACACGCCAAATTCAGTCTCTAATTTTTGAGGTGTTTGGATCAATAATTAACCTAACCCTCTAATCAGGCAAAGTACAAATAAAGTCATCAACCGTTTCTCATGGGTCTCACCATTTCACTTCAGTAATCGCAACCATGATTATTCTGGATAATTATCTTGCCAATTGTATTATGCTGTAAAGCCAGATCTGCAAGTGCCAATTAATAAAAGGTTGGTTAGTTCTAGCGCTTGGGAAGGTTGCTCCACCAGAGATGGTTCATCGCTACCTTATAACTTGGCGTCTGTGTCACAGTCTAAGGTTTCTGTTAAAACGAATTGTATTGTGTCACCGAACAACCTCACAGGTTGTGCACACGACCACCAATTACTAACTGACTGCTCAATAACAACTTTATTATTGTGTTTTTAAAGGCCAGATTTCCTGTCTAAACTCAACCTTCTCCGATTCAGATCGACTTTCCAAATGAATTGTCCAGAATATAAACTGATAAAACCAAGTGGATCCATTCGTTTTAGTGGAATGTTTAGATGTGTGTGTGTTTATGTGTCTCTCCGTGTGTTTGTATGTGTCTCTCTGTGTGTTTGTATGTGTTTGCAAGCGTTTGTATGTGTGTCGCTAGATGTGTGTGCGTATGTGTGAGTCTGTATAAATGTGTGCCTGTGTCTGTATCTATGCATGTGTGTGGCTGCATGTGTGTGTGGCTGCATGTTTGTGTGTGTGGCTGCATGTGTGTTTGTGTGGCTGCATGTGTGTGTGGCTGCATGTGGGGGCTGCATGCTTGACTGTTTAGCACAGGGCTAAATCGTTGGCTTTGAAAGCAGACCAAGAGCAGCACGGTTCAATTCCCGTAACAGCCTCCCGAACAGGCGCCGGAATGTGGCGACTGGGGGCTTTTCACAGTAACTTCATTTGAAGCCTGCTTGTGACATTAAGCGATTTTCATTCATTCATTCATGTGTGTGTGTGGCTGTTTAATGCTGAAATTGAAGGAGTTTGGTTCGACAACAGGACAGGTCTACGTATCACACATAAGTATAACTCTCCAACCACCAACTTACTGAAGTCACCATGAAGAACACGTTCTTTGGAAATTTACTTTATATCAACTAAAATCTCCGATGTTGTATTTGTGATCTTGCGCGTAACGAAAAGTCTTGTCTTCACCTTGTTTTTGTCCTGTTTGGGAATGAGGGCAAACTAATATGCTCAAATGTGTGTTGATATTTGGGAGGATAATTAAGACTGAAACTTTTGTGATATTAAAACTTCCCTGTGCACTGTCCGACGACTTGCCCTCTGCGTTTGCAGCAGTGTTTTCTTTTTAATATTGACCTGAAGATATGCAGCGCGGTGTTGTGCGTCAACTACAGTTTTAGAAAGGCCTTGCAGGGAGAACACGTGGGCTGGCTGGACACATTTTGGATATCGATGGTATATGTTTTCCTCTATTGAAACGCACTGGTGTAATCGCACATTTCATTAGAAACGATTTCGAATGAGGAATGGAGGAGAAAACAAAGTGACTCAGATACAGATTTCAGAATGACAGGGTGTACCAGACAAGGACAGATGGGGAGAGGGGGACGGAGGCATCGTTTTACATGTCAGAGTGCATTTTGCCAGGTTGAGACATAACAAAGAATTTCCGGGTATTCTCAGTAAGGTGGAGCCTTGGCCACAGAATGCTATGGAGTGGACAGAAATCTGTGCACAGGGCGGAAAGGACCAAAGACTTGTTGATGCATTCTGGCAGCTGTGGAAGGAACCATTAATTACTTTATTTAGAACATCCAACTTCTCGGGGCCTCTGCTCCTTAAAAATAGTTTAACGTGGAACCTGCAGTTTCTTTCTATTCTGTTATATTATATCCATGAGTGGAAAAGTCATTTATAAATAATTACATAATGTTTTCGGTCCCGGAGCGAGCCATATATCAAAGCGATTAGCCCGCGCATTGTTCTTTTCTGCAGCCTGTCTCCTTTCAGTCTTACCCATCGTGTCGTCTATCCAAACCTCTTTCTAAACCCATTGTTTTCTCTATTCTTCCTGCTTGTTACAGTCCAATGACATTTTTTTTAGTTCAACCGCTCGCAGCGTGAAGGGGGCTACCGCTTCCACAATGTGTAGGCTTTTATTGTACACGCCCAACGCTGGCTTTCAGCTAGGCTTGAGACTTTAGGGAAACTGCTCCAGGATCAAAACAGTTAGTGAACCCGATTATGAATATTATCATTAGGAGTTAGGGGAGAAAATGTAAGGGCAGCATGTGGGTTGTCATTATATACTGACGCTGATTTTTTAAAAAAGCTTTGCACTCTTAAACGTGTGCACTCCTCGATCTGGCGACTTTTCTGAAATGGTTCACAGGACAAATCCAACTCTGGCCCACTGATCCGCGCCTGAACTTTTCAATGCAACTTAATGGATAATGTATGCTTTCTTTGAGTTTCGCGACTGTTTGGGATTTATTTCCACGCACTCTTGTTGACGCCGACTTTCCTGAAATTGTAATTTTCGTCATTGTCTAAGTTGCTCACGACACCAAGGAGATAGGCGTATGATTGCTGACTCCTAATTGTTGTGACACGGCTTGTTTGGGGGGTGGGGCCTTGCGGGAAGCCCTGTGGAGGGATTTAAACATTAAGGATCTCGACGAGTTTTTAACTGCTGTAGATTAGGAGGGGGGTGGGGTGGTGATGGAGGCATCGAATTCACATTTCAAATTAATTAATTCGTGTGGGTTGTTTTTTTTGAGTTACAGATGTGTGTGCCCACGACACTCGCAAGTAATTCAGTTCAGAGGAGTTACCAGGGAGACTTGCTGATGGGATTAACTATACGAAATGCGAGTGCACATCATCACTAGCCCCCCACCCCCAGCCCCCACCCCCAGCCTGCCAGCCCTACAATAACAAGGCACACACTTTAGCATTTCTTAATGTCTGCAATGTGTGAGCTACCTTTGAGGTTAGCACTTGGAAAGCCAGGCTTGTCATCACTTTAGTGGAGATGAAGGAAGGAAGAGGGAAATAATCAGTTTATGTCAGGTCGAAAGTAACCTGACCACAAATACAAGTGATTTTTTTACGTGGAGCGTGGAAATTTAGTTTTCGGCAGATCGGAGTTACTAAATGATTTATTTATTTGCTAATATTGTAGATTATATGGAAACTCAGCGAGTTGGGACGTTCGATTAGGCATTTCTAGACATTCATCCAATTCTAGCATGCGAAACATTAGATTATTCTATTGGATATATTCTATTAGATTGGCAGATTGCTGCAATTTTGGCGAAACTATTGAAATATTCCGGATACACGAATTGCATTTCGAGATCAGAACATTCGAAAAATACCGATTTTAAAATTCCATGTTTCAGGCCACTTTGTTTTTGGATTAAGAATATTTAGGAAAGTAACCTTTCATGAATGCGCCGGCGTGCTTGGATCAACATTTATTGACTACTGGGATAAATTGTTAAAGTGTAGATATCTTAATTGTTCCTCATCCCGACCACCGCCTATTAACAAAGGGATAATTAAACCTACTGGACGATGGCTGACTAATCAAACTGTTACCGTTTCAAGAGCGTCGTTTACACATACACAATACAGATAGATAGATAGATAGATAGATAGATAGATTGATGGATAGATAAAAATAAACATATCCACATGCAGAGGACATAGGCACACAGTTGCACAAATAGTTATGCATTGACCAAAATTGTGTAGACACATTAATATGGGCAATAGACAAATATGTACCTACATTCATACAGGCGCTGTATTTACTTGTTACACATCAAAGCATTTGGCATACATGCTAAAAGCACACTCATTGACACAAACTGAGTGAAACTTTTAACTAACTATGCCTATGAGGCCATGGTAGAACTGGAGACATTTGCATGGCAGGTGCTTGATTCTTGTACGCATTTCTTCAGGGAACTTTAACAAGGGATAAATGATCAAGAACTGAAAGAACCGACATAAGAAGCAAAAAAAAAACTGCTCAGTTTTATCGCAGCCTCTAATGCCACTGACGTTTAAGTCTACCCCAACCCCTTTTCAATCTCCATGAAAGACACATACAAGTTTAACCAATTTGATTTTAAATTTTAATTTTGGAGTACGCGATCATTAATCCAAGGCTGTAATGCGATTACTGCCCCAGAATCTCTGAGTCAGAAAGTCTGGTTGAGTTTAAAATGTTAATCCGTCGCCTAATCCTTCCTTTGGCGTGTAGAAGCGCTAGAGCCACAAGAGTTGTTTTTTGTTATTTATACTGCCGTTATAAATACAACCCAGCCGAGACAGAATAGGACCATTACTCCTGAATGGTAATTAATTCCTTACTTCAGTGGACCAATTGTGCAAGTATAGGGCGCTCGACACTATGAGGGCTTTCCCTTCATCTTAGTCGAAAAAAACAGGACGCTGATGCTTACAACAGCTATGGAAACCAATTCTTTTGTAGTTTTGTCTCTAGGATCTATGGTTTCACGGGTTCTGTTTTTAAACGTTTGAAAAGACTTGATCGGCTCAGTAGATTTTAATGATTTGCAATCCTTGATCTGTTGGTGGCTCCATGGTTTAGCTGTCATATATCAGTTGCAGGACTTGCTTTGTGTTGGAATTAAGTTGATTTTTATTCAAAAAAAATAGAAAATAAGGAATACGTTATTTGCAAACGCACCCAAAGGTGTCTGAGGGGATTTATCGAACTAGCTATTAAAATGCTAGTTTTTTAAAAATCCACATGGGCATCACTTTAGAGGTTCAAATTAACCATATGGCTTAGAAGTGTGATAACTTGCATTGCACAAACAATAGAGAAATTGAGAAGTGGAGGTCAGTCCTTGAGCAGGCGATCCTGCAAACTCCCTTTCAGTCCGATAAAGCCGTTGTCTGTAGGTAATGATCCACAATCTTACAGCCTTTATGCGTGGTTCACGCTGGAACGTGATTTGTCACACAATCGGAATCTCTGGAAGCACTTTTTTTATAACAGAAGCGCCTGTAAGATGGAGATGAGCCATATGTCCACCCGTTTAACATCTGAAATTGAAGAAGCCCCGCCCCCCGCGCAAATGGATTCCTACCCTCTATTAACAAAAATCCAGGATGTTCCGTCTAGGTGCGTGAGTGCTTGGGGATAGATTACATAATTATTCAAGCAGTTTAGACTGCTTGACCTCAATTACTTCAGTGCTAACTTTATCCTTTCTGATGGCACCCGGGAGTTGTACTTCAGAATCAGACCCACTCAACTTTCTCCCTTCCTCACTGTGCAACCTCTTGAACCAATAGGCCACATCGAAAGCACACTCTTGTTCTGAGTAAGGGCACTTGCAGATGGCGAAATGAAACCGCTGCACTTTAGATCCTATTGGTGTGGCTGTAGATATCGGTATCCATTCCATGTAACGAGGTATTGTTTTAAAATGTCGTTCCGGGAACTGTCCCCCTTTGCAGTCAGGTGCATTGAATTGAAATGTCTGCCAGATGAACACTCTCAAGATCTCAGACCCAGAAGAAGCTAGGGAAGAGCCAACGCTAGTCTGCATTAATTCCAAGAATTGCGATAGACGGCACGGTTCACAGTACAGAGAGATTTAGGGGCCACTTTCACATTCAGGAAGGGCAAGGAGTGATAGGACTTTTGTTTTCTCAACACCGGTTTGTAAAACGACACTCGGCGACTGCAGAGGATTAACCTATCGAAATCTACACTTCTGTGTACAAAGCTCAGCCAGTCATTCCGAAATCACCAGGAGAATAAGAAAAAAAAATAGGAAATGAGAATTAAAATGATATACATAGTCATTCAAAATGTGATCTCAGGCTAAGCCCATTGCACGCAGCGTGTTGAAGAAATGACCATCACACGATCCAAATGCATCTTTAATAGTTTTGTGCCTTGGAGCAGGCAGGTTGACACATTGACGAATGCACAGCATTCATTCAAGGGCAGCACGGTAGCATTGTGTATAGCACAATTGCTTCACAGCTCCAGAGTCCCAGGTTCGATTCCGGCTTGGGTCACTGTCTGTGCGGAGTCTGCACATCCTCCCCGTGTGTGCGTGGGTTTCCTCCGGGTGCTCCGGTTTCCTCCCACAGTCCAAAGATGTGCAGGGTAGGTGGATTGGCCATGATAAATTGCTCGTAGTGTCCAAAATTGCCCTTAGTGTTGGGTGGGGTTACTGGGTTATAGGGTGGAGATGTTGGGTAGGGTGCTCTTTCCAAGAGCCGGTGCAGACTCGATGGGCTGAATGGTATCCTTCTGCACTGTAAATTCTATGATAAATTTGGTGGATTCCCCTGCTCGTCTCAACTCACAATCGGACATCTGACATTCTATTCATTAAACCTTTCATTTTGGTGGCATTCGCACTGCCGTTCTTTGTTATTTCGTGCTGCTGTCCTGAAGATACAGTGATATAC